>NW_011494794.1:370740-384494 GCF_000754665.1 Bison bison bison | reverse complement strand
CCATGAAATTAAAAGATGCTTACTCCTTGGAAGGAAAGTTATGACCAACCTAGATAGCACATTCAAAAGCAGAGATATTATTTTGCCAACAAAGGTCAGTCTAGTCAAGGCTATGGTTTTTCCAGTGGTCATGTATGGATGTGAGAGTTGGACTGTGAAGAAAGCTGAGCGCCAAAGAATTGATGCTTTTGAACTATGGTGTTGGAGAAGACTCTTGAGAGTCCCTTAGACTGCAAGGAGATCCAACCAGTCCATTCTGAAGGAGCTCAGCCCTGGGATTTCCTTGGAAGGAATGATGCTAAAGCTGAAACTCCAGTACTTTGGTCACCTCATGCGAAGAGTTGACTCATTGGAAAAGACTCTGATGCTGGGAGGGATTGAGGGCAGGAGAAGAAGGGGACGACAGAGGATGAGATGGCTGGATGGCATCACTGACTCGATGGACATGGGTCTGGGTGAACTCTGGGAGTTGGTGATGGACAGGGAGGCCTGGCATGCTGCGATTCACGGGGTCGCAAAGAGTCGGACATGACTGAGCGACTAAACTGAACTGAACTGAACTGTATTTCAGACTCTTTTGTTGAGTATTAGGGTTATTCCATTTCTTCTAAGAGATTCTTACCCACAGTAGTATATATAATGGTCATCTGAATTAAGTTCTCCCATTCTCATCCATTTTAGTTCACTGATTCCTAAAATATTGAAGTTCTTTCTTGCCATCTCCTACTTGCCCACATCCAATTTACCTTGATTCTTGAACCTATCATTCCAGGTTCCTATGCAGTATTGTTCTTTACAGAGTCAGATTTTATGTTCACCACCAGGCACATGCACAACCAAGCATCATCTGTGGTTTGGCCCAGCCTCTTCATTCTTTCTGGAGCTATTTCTCCACTCTTCCCCAGTAGCATACTGAACACTTTCTGACCTGAGGGGCTCATCTTCTAGTGTCACATCTCTTTGCCTTTTCATACTGTTTGTGGGATTGTCTTAACAAGAATACTGGAGTGGCTTGCCATTCCCTCCTCCAGTGGACTAGATTTTGTCAGAACTCTCCTCTATGACCCATCCATCTTGGGACATCTGCATGGCATGTCTCATAGCTTTATTGAGTTACTCAGGTCCCTTTGCAATGACAAGGCTGTGATCCATGAGGATTGATCTTGCAATTTGGAAAAATTCAGGCCAGTAAATAAATTTGTCACAGTCTCATCTAGTAATTATCAAATGTTTTGTGATCTCCTCTTAATCAGAGTAGACGTTGCTCCTTGGAAGATAAGTTATGACCAACCTAGACAGCTTATTTAAAATCACAGACATTACTTTGCTAACAAAGATCTGTCTAGTCAAAGCTATGGTTTTTCCAGTAGTCATGTATGGATGTGAGAGTTGGACTATAAAGAAAGCTGAGTGCCAAAGAATTGATGCTTTTGAACTGTGGTGTTGGAGAAGACTCTTGAGAGTCCCTTGGACAGCAAGGAGATCAAACCCATTAATCCTAAAGGAAATCGGTCCTAAATGTTCATTGGAAGGACTGATGCTGAAGCTAAAACTCCAATACTTTGGCTACCTGATGCAAAGAACTGACTCATTTGAAAAGACCCTGATGGTGGGAAAGGTTGAGAGTGGGAGGAGAAGGGGAAGACAGAGGATGAGATGGTTGGATGGCATCACTGACTTGATGGACATGAATTTGAGTAAACTCCGGGAGTTGGTGATGGACAGGGAGTCCTGGCATACTGCAGTCCATGGGGTTGCAAAGAGTCAGACACGACTGAGTGACTAAAGTGAACTGAACTGATATTAAACTGAAAATGATATTTTCTGTTTTAGTTTTAATCAGGCTTGACAACATTTTGTGTATCCAACATGAGATGTAAATTGCCATCTGTCATTTTTATACAAAAATGTCACTGGTGCTAGATTCTGATATTATTCTTACTTCTCCATATTTATCTAAATCCTTTGATCTTTCAAGTTGAGAGGTAACCAACGTATTTTAGTGGATTTTATGTCATAAATAATTCCTCCCCTTAAAAATCTAACTCTACAAAATGCTGGTTGTGCTTAAAAAAATGAATTGTTTCGCAGCCTTTAAACATAACATAGAGAGTGAAATTTTAAAAGTATAATTAAAGAAAGCAAATAAAGGAAATAAGACCACATTGCTTGTTACACAAATGGGCCTGGGATCTGCTAACGGTGAGTCAATAAACAGCTCCAAACCACCGTACAAAATAAATAAAAGTACGGTAAAAAAAACAAAGCTATGCCAAACTGTTGGCCTGATTCTAAATAATACAAAGTAAGTCTCAACTTTGGAAATTAAAGGTCTTCATCTTCTATCACCTATAATTAAGGAGTCAGATAATAATAATACAGGTTTGCCACACTACTGAAAAGTAATGACTACTGTATTGGGCTTACCAAGACCACCTCTAACAGCTGGATATCAGTTGTGGCTTAAATCCAAATGATTATAGTAGGAATCTTGGTAAATATTTGAGTATAAAATTAAGGTCTTAAAATTTCAGGCAGAGAAGCATGTTTGGATTCTTGGATTTAGACACAAACATTTAATTACATGCTTATGTATTATAATGAAATAGTAGAGTTTTGTGAATAAACTGTGAACCGACTATTCAACATTAATGTCAGTGGGAACTTTTCCTCCCAAAGAACAGATGAAATAGTACTACTGAAATGGGCTTGGATTTCTTAGGCATTTTCTCTGAGTCTACACAAATCCAATTAAGAGTAATTAGAGCTATTTAATTAATTTTCAGATTACTTTACCTGTACTTTTTCTATATCATTTATGAACAGTTTGTTAGGTATTTGAGTATCAGTGATTTCTCTCTCACTACATTTTAAGATCTTCCAGATAGGGCTCGAGTCCAGATGCTCTTTTTTGTCCTTCATTGCACCTTTAATTGTTGGCATTCAATGGATTGCTATTAAATAAATTGACCTTCTGTGCATGTGGGATCTTCCCAGAACAGGGATCAGACCCATGTCTCCTGCATTTAGTGGGGGTAAAATTCAAGAGAGCTGCATTGGTGTGTAGAAACCATGGGGCTGGATTCTTTCAGCAGGTAAGACAGTCACTGATATACAAGATAGGTACTTCAGGAATGAATGTTAAAATTTCTTGGTCACTAAATGATACTTAAGACCAAAGTATAAGAAGCTTAAAGGCATTAAAAGCAAAGTGCACATATCTATCTGTTAAAAGATTCACAGAAAACTGAGAGAAAAGCATTCATTTACCTTTATTGGTTCATTCATTCAATGCAAATTTGTGAAGCACCTACTGTGTGCAAATGCCCTGATGGCCACCAGGATCAGTACACTGAATGACACGTGCTTAGGTCTCCCAAGGAGACCACAACATGGGGTCAGACTTATACCCAACATATTCAGTTGAAAAAAAAAAAAGAAACTAGACAGTTCTACCTAAGTGTTTGCTTACATTATTATAAAAATAAATTCGTGCATAGTGTGATAGACTTCTAACTGAATTGACTAGCTTGTGCAGACTGTTAGTCTCTATGCTGATATAGACAAAATTGCTCCCCTACGGCTGAGACTGACCAAATTATAATGAAGTGATATTGGGCCACTTGACTGCTTGTTTTTAGCTCCCAGAAATAACCATAAAAAATACAGGGGCACTTAGCCACTCTAATACTTTTGATACAGTTAGACTTGGTGTTTTAGGCACAAACTTATCAAGACAATCAATTAGTAAGGCCTTGACTTCCCTGGTGACTGAGACAGTAAAGAATCTGCCTGCAGTGCAGGAGACTTGGGTTCGATCCCTGGGATGGAAAGACCCACTGGAGAAGGGAATGGCTACCCACTCCAGTATTCTAGCCTGGAGACTTTCATGGACGGAGGAGCCGGGTGGGTCCTTCTGCAGTCCATGAGGTTGCAAAGAGTCAGAAGTGATTGAGTGACTAACACACACAAGGTGAATGAAAATAAACCTGATCAAGTTAATTTCATGGTCATACTTGCTCCTATCCTATGTGCCTCTTCCTACAACTGAGGGGTTTGCATCTTGAGAGTTTTATTCCAATCTCAGCCAGTTTTTGTCATATTGAAAGAAGAAATAAAGAAGCTGGATTATATTCTTTAATTTTTAATGAAAAATGTAATTAATATTTAGTAACTTTTAACTTAGCAATATATTTCCTATTGATAACATCAGTCTTAGGGTCTCATCTAGCTGGAATTTAAGGGTCTTAGAAGAGCTTCTAGTTGTGTGATTTCTGTGATGTAGGTTGTGAATCTCAGGGGAATCTCAGGGTTGTGGTGTGAGGTCCATAATTCTATATAGACATCAGTCCTTTTCTTTAGCTGAATAGTACTTACAGGTTCTATTTTTTTTTAAAGTTTTGTTTATTAATTTATTTATTGACTATGCTGATCTTCATTGCTATAAGGGCTTTTTCTCTAGTTGAGGTGAGGGGGGGCTACTCTCTAGTCACAGAGCACGGCTTTTCACTGCGGTGGCTTTTCTTGTTGCAGAGCATGGGCTCTAGGGCATGTGGGCTCGGTAGTTGTGGCTCCTGGGCTCTAGAGCACAGGCTTAGTAGTTGTGGTGCACAGGCTTACTTGCTCTGTGGCCTATGGGATCTTCCCAGACCAGGGATCGAACCCATGTCTCCTGCTTTGGCAGGTAGATTCTTTACCACTGAGCCACCAGGGAAGCCCTTACATGTACTATTTCTCACTACTTTTCTAACCAATTTAAATGCTATTTTGAGTAGTATAAAATGGAGTTAAAGTTTTCCTAAAATTGTAATAGTGACTTGACAGTACTTTCTTAGTCATTAGAATCAGAAATTTTCTGGCAATCATATGGAGAAGATGGTATGTAGAAGTGCTAGATTTGAAACGTCCATATTTAAGAAACAAGTTGGAAACTTTAGTGCCTAGCACGTGATAGACACTCAGTAAATGTGTGTTGTATGTTGGAATAAACACCTGCACTATAGATCTGGCCAAACCTTTTGATTCTAGGCCATAGGTAAGTGCCTTTTTCAAGGTCCCAGTGAAAGGTAGTGGCAGGTCCTATACAGAAGAACCTGCATCATCCCATGTCTGTCTCATATTAATGTAATTGAATACCATTTTGAAAGGATCATTAGGCTCAGTTAAGCCTATTAAAACTTAAAGACTATTCTGAGGCTTAGGGCTAGAGTTGGGCTTTCCCTGGAGGTCATTCCCAGAGATAATAACCAGAAGATTATCTGGAAAAGTCATGGCAAAGTCTCTAGTATGAGTTTATCAATGTGTGACTCAAAGAACTTGCATTAAAATCTGGGATATCTGTTAAAACAGAAATATCTGGGTACCACCCTAGTTCTACTGAATCAAACTTTATGTAGATTCTCATTACTCATCTCTCTAGTAATCCTTGTGGTCCCTGACGTTTGAGGACTGCCATACTCTTGGATGAAAGAAAAGGGTTAAACTCATTCCCTCAGTTTCTTCGACTTACAGACATCTGATAACTACACCTTCTTGCTGATCAGTGAAAAAAGGGGTCTTTCTACAATCCATTTTCACCATTCTACTGAGAAGAAAGGGATTTAGACAAGATCCCTCTTTTCTTGAGGCCATATAAAGACATATGTGGCCTGAGAATGTACTGAGTCAGCTATACTCAAATTTAAATTAGGTGATCTGAAGCCAACATTCTCCACATTGGGTTTTCTTTTGTTATTCCCTGACCTCCCGTAAGTCTTATTTAAGTGTTCCAGACTGCCTCAGCAGTGCAGGGGTAGCATATGGGCCCTGTGAAGAGGAATCATTGTCCCCTCTGAGGATACCCACAGCAGAAGTTATTGAGTCCTCACTGGAAAAGGAGATTTTGCAGACAACAAGCCCATGTAGTGCAGGTGCCCCTCCAATAATTTTCCTTCCCTGTACTGACCATGAAAGATCTGTGTTTGTTTAGTTCTTTTTTAAAAGTAGAATAGCATTTAAGAGGCAAGACTGCTGTTGCTGCTAAGTTGCTTCAGTTGTGTCTGACTCTGCGACCCCATGGACTGTAGTCTGCCAGACTCTTCTGTCTATGGGGATTCTCCAGGCAAGAATACTGTGGGGGGTGGGAGTTGCCATGCTGTCCTCCAGGGGATCTTCCTAACTCAGGGATCAAACCTGCATCTCACATGTCTCCTGCATTGGTAGGTGGGTTCTTTACCACTAGTGACACTTAGAAGCCCAGAGGCATGCCTAAGACAAAGTATTTACAGGTGTTGAGTCAATGGAATCTCTTAGCTGCCCCCTGGGAAGCAGTTATCTTTTATTAAACGATATGGGAGAAGGTGTTTTTCATGTGTTCTTATGTAAACATCTTACTACAAGAAACGGGAGATAGTATTTTGGTGAGTTATTACTATTGCTTATTTTTCAGGGATCAATGAGACATTTAGTTCATGTGAAACACATTAGGAAACAGCAGTCTCAAGATGCAGTCAAATACACCTAGTGGTCTGCATTAAATTGACAAATTGCTCTTAGAGAAACAACTGCTAATTGCCATTCTTCATCAAATTATTCATTTTTATAAACTAAAGCTTTTAGACTGTGCATTAATGAGATCCAAATCAATCTAACTGTGAGCATAGGAAGCAATTAAAGTTTAGTAGGTAAAAATGCAAGGAAATTAGTGATAGTATAAAAGTTTTCCCTGATTTAAGGAGAAATGCTTTCAAATAACTCTAGGGCCTCCCAGAATAATAATCACAATCTTGCACAAATATAGCTGCTATGAAATTAACTTCCAAACCATTTAGATCCATCATTGTCCTTTTATTCACAGCCTCAAAGCATTGGTCTGACAAAACATGAGAAATAAATCATATTATTTCTTTCTTTAATGTTTATATTATATAAGCTAAGATTATAATAAAAATTGTAGTGGATACAGCACTACATTCCAACCATTTGCTATTATTATTTTATGTAGTCAGTAAAGATTGGAATGTGAGCAGTATCACTGAATTCCTTTCCCATGGCATGAAGTGAGTCCAGTACACACAAATGAAAACATCCAATTTTAGGTTCACAATCGCATCACGGCTAATTCTGCATTGACTCTTTTTCCTAATAATAAATCATAAGTGTGCTTTAAAACTTAGCTTGGTGGTGGTGGTGGTTTAGTCACTAAGTCGTGTCTGACTCTTGCAACCCCGTGGACTGTAGCCTGCCAGACTCCTCTGTTCATGGGATTCTCCGGGTGAGAATACTGGAGTGGGTTGCCATTTCCTTCTCCGGAGGATCTTCCCACCCCAGGGATCAAACCCAGGCCTCCTGCATTACAGGCAGATTCTTTACTGACTTAGCTATGAAGGAAGCCCAAAACTTAGCTTAAATGTAGCTTTTTACACAAATATTTTTCTATTTTTGTCACATCACATCTGTCTCTTGTAAACATTTTGTATTTGTTTCATTATACATATTGAAATTCATGTAATATTTTATGCATTTGTATGCATAACTTTTTGAAATTATTCTCCAGATTTCTCCTGGGGAAGATCATGCCCTATCCACCTCTGTGCTCCCATGTGCTACTTAGCACATCCTGTTCAATAATTGGTAAATGAATAATGATTTTGAGAATGAATCAACCTTGAGTCCTGGTCTGCTGACAGGCTTGTGTATTCAGTGGAATAAGATACATGTGGTGATCTAGTGGGACAGGTTTGGCAGACGCCTCTTGGAAGGGACTTCATCATAAGGAAGGAAAGAATCTGACATAAGGGGCTTGTTAAGGAAAAGACCTTAGTGACTGAAGGAGTGGGCTGATTGTGAGGAGGGCATGGGTTTCAGCACCATGTCAATGCTGCCTCTCACTGGACTTAAGAGTGACTCCCACTTGAATAAATGTAAAAGAGCTTTTTGCCTGAAAACTCTCCAAGCCCTGGGGCATCAGCTTTACTACCCTGGTACTCTGTAAAGTGTTGAAGATCACAGTGCGGTGAGGCATTGTTCTTCCAGACTATACAACAGAACAGAGAGATGCAAAGGGTAGTCTGGGGACTGGAGCCAGGCTCTGAATTGGTCCATGATGAGATAAGGAGCTTGAAACAGAATGTAAATCTACCAAGTCAGTGAGCACACTTTTTACTTCAGCTGACATTTTTTTTTTGATAGCAAGACATTCTTGATGAAGGTAGAAGAATGTTCATTTACATTCTGGTAAGGACCTCCTTACTCTTGGTAACAAAGAGATTGTGAACTGGCTATTTTAAGAAATGCTGTAATAGAGAAAAATGTTGCTTTGGCATCCCCTGGGCCCTAGATCACCACTGATAGTGGCAGAAGACACTAGAACTAGTAGCTGTGCGGATGAGGGGATTCACATTGGCGGAAAGAGCATGGTAGTTACAAGAAAGAACTGTGTAGTAGCCAGTGGAGCAACAAGAGACATCACGTGAGTTTGAACTGGCCTGTGAGTATGTGTGAAATATCTCCTGGGGATTCTCTCCAGTGTTTGTGAGGAGTACTTTGTAGCAATATAAAGTTATAGGGGGAAACAATGGAAACAATGAGAGACTTTACCTTTTTGAACTCCAAAATCACTGCAGATGGTGACTGCAGCCATGAAATTAAAAGACACTTGCTCCTTGAAAGAAAAGCTGTGACCAACCTAGACAGTATATTAAAAAGCAGTGAAATTACTTTGCCAACAAATGTCCATCTAGTCAAGGCTATGGTTTTTCCAGTAGTCACGTATGGATGTGAGAGTTGGACTATAAAGAAAGTTGAGTGCCGAGACTATAAAGAAAGCTGAGTGCCGAAGAATCGATGCTTTTGAACTGTGGTGTTGAGGAAGACTCTTGAGAGTCCCTTGGACAGCAAGGAGATCAAATCCATCAATCCTAAAGGAAATCGGTCCTGAATATTCATTGGAAGGACTGATGCTGAAGCTGAAACGCCAATAGTTTGGCCACCTGATGCATAGAACTGACTCATTTGAAAAGCCCCTGATGTTGGGAAAGATTGAAGACAGGAGGAGAAGGGGATGACAGAGGATAAGGTGGTTAGATGACATAACCAACTTGATGGACATGAGTTTGAGCAAGCTCCGGGAGTTGGTGATGGACAGGGAAGCCTGGTGTGCTGCATACCATGGGGTTGCAAAGAGTTGGACATGACTGAGTGACTGAACTGAATTGACCTGAAAGTTATATGGAAGAGACAGGAGAAAAGCAGTGCAATATGTGTTAGCACCTTCGCTTCTTACAGTCATTTGTGAAAGGGCTTCTAAGATTGACCTTTTCTATAAATTTGGGCACCTTATCTTATCCTGGCAGTGTAACTCCAAGAGATGCCAGAGGATGAACTTGCAGACATTAAGAAAAACATTTGGAATAGCCTAATGACTGAAATTCAGAGAAGGCAATGGCACCCCAATCCAATACTCTTGCCTGGAAAATCCCATGGACGGAGGAGTCAGGTAGGCTGCAGTCCATGGGGTCTCGAACAGTTGGACACTACTGAGCGACTTCAGTTTCATGCATTGGAGAAGGAAATGGCAACCCACTCCAGTGTTCTTTCCTGGAGAATCCTAGGGATGGAGGAACCCGGTGGGCTGCCGTCTATGTGGTCGCACAGAGTCGGACATGACTGAAGTGATGCAGCAAAAGCAGCAGCAGCAATGACTGAAACTATGGGTGAAGACAGGAGGAGTAAATAAGAGCAATTGAATGGAGGAGAAGCATATTGAGAAAGAAAAAATGTTAGAATAATTAGAAACTGATGAGATGGATATTATATCTACCTGTCTTCTGATATCTATCTTATCTCTATACAGTCAGCAAAAACAAGACTGGGAGCTGATTGTGGCACAGATTATGAACTCCTTATTGCCAAATTCAGACTGAAATTGAAGAAAGTAGGGAAAACCACTAGACCTAAATTTAGGTATGACCTAAATCAAATCCCTTACGATTATGCAGTAGAAGTGACAAATAGATTCAAGGGATCAGATCTGATAGACAGAGTGCCTGAAGAACTATGAATGGAGATTTTTGACATTGTACAGGATGCAGGGATCAAGACCATCCCCAAGAAAAAGAAATGCAAAAGGGCAAAGTGGTTGTCTGAGGAGGCCTTACAAATAGCTGTGAAAAGAAGAGAAGTGAAAGGCAAAGGAGAAAAGGAAAGATATACCATCTGAATGCAGAGATCCAAAGAATAGTGAGGAGGGATAAAGCCTTCCTCAGTGATCAATGCAAAGAAATAGAGGAAAACAATAGAATGGGAAAGACTAGAGATCTTTTCAAGAAAATTAGAGATATGAAGAGAACATTTCATGCAAAGATGGGCACAATAAAGGACAGAAATGGTATGGACCTAACAGAAGCAGAAGATATTAAGAAGAGGTGGCAAGAATACATGGAAAAACTATACAAAAAAGATCTTCATGACCCAGATAACCATGATGATATGGTCACTCACCTAGAGCCAGACCTTCTGGAATGTGAAGTCAAGTGGGCCTTCGGAAGCATCACTACAAACAAAGCTAGTAGAGATGATGGAATTCCAGATGAGCTATTTCAAATCGTAAAAGATGATGCTGTGCAAATGCTATGCTCAATATGCCAGCAAATTTGGAAAACTCAGCAGTGGCCACAGGACTGGAAAAGGTCAGTTTTCGTTCCAATCCTAAAGAAGGGCAATGCCAAAGAATGTTCAAACTATTGCACAATTGTACTCATCTTCATGCTAACAAAGTAATTTTTAAAATTCTCCAAGCCAGGCTTCAATAGTACGTGAACTGAGAGCTTCCAGATGTTCAAGGTGGATTTAGAAAAGGCAGAGCAACCAGAGATCAAATTGCCAACATCCACTGGATCATCAAAAAAGCAAGAGATTTCTAGAAAAACATCTGCTTCTGCTTTATTGGCTATGCCAAAGCCTTTGACTGTGTGGATCACAACAAACTGTGGAAAATTTTTCAAGAAATAGGAATACCAGACCACCTGACCTGCCTCCTGAGAAATCTGTATGCAGGTCAAGAAGCAACAGTTAGAACTGGAGGTGGAACAACAGACTGGTTCCAAATTGGGAAAGGAGTACATCAGGCTGTATGTTGTCACTCAGCTTATTTAACTTATATGGAGAGTACATTATGTGAAATGCTGCCCTGGATGAAGCACAAGCTGGAATCAAGATTGCCAGGAGAAATATCAGTAACCTCAGATATGCAGATGACACCACCCTTATGGCAGAAAGTGAAGAAGAACTAAAAAGCCTCTTGATGAAAGTGAAAGAGGAGAGTGAAAAAGTTGACTTAAAGCTCAACATTCAGAAAACTAAGATCATGGCATCTGGTCCCATCATGTCATGGCAAATAGATGGGGAAACAATAGAAACAGTGACAGACTTTATTTGCTTGGGCTCCAAAATCACTGCAGATGGTGACTGCAGCCATGGAATCAAAACATGGTTGCTCCTTGGTGAAACAACTATGACCAACTTAGACAGCATATTGAGAAGTAGAGACATTACTTTACCTTCATAGGTCTGTCTAGTCAAAGCTATGGTTTTTCCAGTAGTCATGTATGAATGTGAGATTTGGACTATAAGCTGAGTGTCAAAGAAAGCTGAGCATCTAAGAATTGGTGCTTTTGAACTGTGGTGTTGGAGAAGACTCTTGAGAACCCCTTGGACTGCAAGGAGGTCACACCAGTCAATCTTAAAGGAAATCCTTCATGAATATTCATTGGAAGTACTGATGCTGAAGCTAAAAATCCAATACATTGGCCACCAGATGTGAAGAACTGACCAATTGGAAAAGACTCTGATATTGAGAAAGATTGAAGGCAGGAGGACTGGGGGATGTCAGAGGATGAGATGGTTGGATGTTATCACCGACTCGATGAACATTAGTTTGAACAAGCTCCAGGAATTGGTGATGGACAGGGAAACCTGGTGTGTTGTAGTCCATGGCATTGCAAAGAGTCAGACATGACTGAGTAACTGAACTGAACTGATCTATCTTCTGAAGCCTATATTTTTGATGGAAGCAAACCCACATTTTTCAGTGTGTGTGTGTATCTGCTATTTTCATATGCATGCAATTATTTTAAAAATAGAACCTGGAAGTTTTGTGACAATAATCTAGGAATGTTTGAAATGAGATTTTTATAAACACAGTATATCAAAATCAGTTGCTTTTAGTAGAAATTTATCTTCTGCACTTGATGAAGGATACACTTGTCACACACACACACACACACACATACACCCCTTCCAGACAACATTCTTTAAGTGTAACCAAATTCCTCAAATCTCCACTTGTGGCCAACTGCATGCATATTCAAGTACCACAAGGTAGGAGAATTCTTAGGATGAAATTCTTTATCATTAGTGTCACCTCCATCAACAAGGGCATTCATAGAGTGACTTTTACAAAATAATTGTTTATATGCAACATCTGTGCTCTAGAAGTGCCTGCAACAAAACATGAATGTGGAAATGTGAGTTAAATCTTGTGCATTTATGTGAAAAATAAAAACTAAATTAAATCTGTAATTATTAGCCATTAGTTTTTCACATGTAATTTTGTATCTCAAGAGTATTTGGGTCATTTATTTTTCTGGAGTTGAGCTGTAGGAGTTGCTTGTATATTTTTGAGATTAGTTGTTTGTCAGTTGCTTCATTTGCTATTATTTTCTCCCATTCCGAAGGCTGTCTTTTCACCTTGCTGATAGTTTCCTTTGATGTGCAGAAGCTTTTAAGGTTAATTAGGTCCCATTTGTTTATTTTTGCTTTTATTTCCAATATTCTGGGAGGTGGGTCATAGATGATCCTGCTGTGATGTATGTCAGAGAGTGTTTTGCCTATGTTCTCCTCTAGGAGTTTTATAGTTTCTGGTCTTACGTTGAGATCTTTAATCCATTTTGAGTTTATTTTTGTGTATGGTGTTAGAAAGTGTTCTAGTTTCATTCTTTTACAAGTGGTTGACCAGTTTTCCCAGCACCACTTGTTAAGAGATTGTCTTTAATCCATTGTATATTCTTGCCTCCTTTGTCAAAGATAAGGTGTCCATATGTGCGTGGATTTATCTTGGGCTTTCTATTTTGTTCCATTGATCTATATTTCTGTCTTTGTGCCAGTACCATACTGTCTTGATAACTGTGACTTTGTAATAGAGCCTGAAGTCAGGTAGGTTGATTCCTCCAGTTCCATTCTTCTTTTTCAAGACAGCTTTGGCTATTCGAGGTTTTTTGTATTTCCATACAAATTGTGAAATTATTTGTTCTAGCTCTGTGAAGAATACTGTTGGTAGCTTGATAGGGATTGCATTGAATCTATAAATTGCTTTAGGTAGTATACTCATTTTCACTATATTGATTCGGGCCAAAGAACTAAATAGACATTTCTCCAAAGAAGACATACAGATGGCTAACAAACACATGAAAAGATGCTCAACATCACTCGTTATCAGAGAAATGCAAATCAAGACCACTCTGAGGTACCATTTCACACCAGTCAGAATGGCTGCGATCCAAAAGTCTACAAATAATAAATGTTGGAGAGGGTGTGGAGAAAAGGGAACCCTCTTACACTGTTGGTGGGAATGCAAACTAGTACAGCCACTATGGAGAACAGTGTGGAGATTCCTTAAAAAACTGGAAATAGAACTGCCTTATGATCTAGCAATCCCACTGCTGGGCATACACACTGAGGAAACCAGAAGGGAAAGAGACACATGTACCCCAGTGTTC
>NW_011494794.1:279490-370640 GCF_000754665.1 Bison bison bison | reverse complement strand
TGTACCCCAGTGTTCATTGCAGCACTGTTTATAATAGCCAGGACATGGAAGCAACCTAGATGTCCATCAGCAGATGAATGGATAAGAAAGCAGTGGTACATATACACAATGGAGTATTACTCAGCCATTAAAAAGAATTCATTTGAATCAGTTCTAATGAGGTGGATGAAACTGGAGCCTATTATACAGAGTGAAGTAAGCCAGAAGGAAAAACACCAATACAGTATACTGACGCATATATATGGAATTTAGAAAGATGATAACAATAACCCTGTGTACGAGACAGCAAAAGAAACACTGATGTATGGAACAGTCTTATGGACTCTGTGGGAGAGGGAGAGGGTGGGAAGATTTGGGAGAATGGCATTGAAACATGTAAAATATCATGTATGAAACGAGATGCCAGTCCAGGTTCAATGCACGATACTGGATGCTTGGGGCTAGTGCACTGGGACAACCCAGAGGGATGGTATGGGGAGGGAGGAGGGAGGAGGGTTCAGGATGGGGAGCACATGTATACCTGTGATGGATTCATTTTGATATTTGGCAAAACTAATACAATTATGTAAAGTTTAAAAAAAAAAAAAGAGTATTTGGCAAGTAGATACTTAGTAATACTTAATAAAAGTAATTAAATGACCAAACAAACAAATTTGGACAGTTTGTTGCAGGGAGGAAGCCAATTCTGATTCCATGTTGGAAATGTTTCTTTGCCTTGCTTTTAATCGCTTTTGTTATTATAATCATACATAATGGCTTGCTTAAAAAGACCCTGCCCCTCTGCTTCTCTGTTTAAAGTGCCTTTGTTCAGAACTCTGTCTCCCTGTAGATGGCAGGAAGGAATAAATTAACATATCCCCTGTCTGAGACTTGCCATTTTAGAAGATGTTGCAAGATTAATGGTCTTTTCACTTTGCTTCCTCGCCTACCCCGTCTCTGATCTACAAAAGAACCTGGCATCCAGACTGAAGAAAACGGTTATTTTGAGGCACTAGCCAGTCATCTTCTTGGTCAGCTGGCTCCATGAGTAAAGTCTCTTCCTTGCCTCAACCCCTTGTCTCTTGGATTCATTGGCCTGTTGTGCGACAAGCAAAGTGAGCTTGGATTTGGTAATGGTTGAGTTTGAATGGACAAAAGAGATTAAGAATTCTGAGGCAACTCAGCCTCAGAAACTCCTCTTTTTTCCTTTGGGATCACCCAGTGTGACCTGAAGTGTATCTTTGCTTGCTGAGACCTGTTATGCCTGCAGATAATTATGATTGTCCCTCGTTGTTGTTCTTCAGTTGCTAAGTCATTTCCAACTTTTTGGGACCCCATGGACTTCAGCACACCAGGCTCCTCTGTCCTCCACCATCTCTTGGAGTTTGCTCAAACTCATGTCCATTGAGCCAGTGATGCTATCTAACCATCTAATCCTCTGCCACCCTCTTCTTTTGCCTTCAGTCTTTCCCAGCATCAGGGGCTCTTCTAATGAGTTGGCTCTTCACATCAGGTGGCCAAAGTAATGGAGCTTCAGCTTCAGCAAAAGTCCATCCAATGAATATTCAGGGTTTATTATCTGTAGGATTGGCTGGTTTGATCTTCTTGTAGTCCGAGGACTCTCAAGAGTCTTCTTTAGTACCACAGTTTAAAAGCATCAATTCTTCAGCACTCAGCCTTCTTTATGGTCCACCTCTCATATCCATACATGACTAATAGAAAAATCATAGCTTTGACTATACAAATCTGTTTGTCACAGTTTTCCTTCCAAGGAGCAAATGTCTTTTAATTTCATGGCTGTAATCATTATCTGCAGTGATTTTGGAGCCCCCCAAAATAAAATCTATCACTGTGTCTGCCTTTTCCCCTTCTATTAATATTTGCCTTAATGTGATGGGATCAGATGCCATGATTTTTTTTTTTTTTAGTGTTCAGTGTTAGGCCAGATTTGTCACTCTCCTCTCTTACCTTCATCAAGAGACTCTTTAGTTCCTCTTTGCTTTCTGTCAATAGAGTGGTATCATCTGCCTATCTGAAGTTGTTAATATTTCTCCTGGCAATATTGATTTCAGCTTGTGCTTCATCCAGCCTGACATTTTGCATGATGTACTCTGCGTAGAGGTTAAACAAACAAGGTGACAATATACAGCCTTATCATACTCCTTTCCCAATTTTGAACCAGTCTGTTGTTACATCTCTAGTTCTTTTGCTTTTTGACCCTCATATAGGTTTCTCAGGAGGCATGTAAGGTGGTCTGGTATTTGCATCTCTTTAATAATTTTCCACAGTTTGTTGTGATACACGGAGCCTAAGGCTTTAGCATAGTCAGTGAAGCAGAAGTAGATGTTTCTATGGAACTCTGTTGGTTGTGTCCCTAGCCACAGCCTATTTGGTTAGAGCTTAGCATTTTTTATCATATATGAACAAGAATACTTGAATTGTGTTTGTTTGTATATTTTTTTAGTGACCCGAGAGATGGTCAAATACTGGAAACCCAGTAGTTGAACCTTGGTGAGACCTCAGAGACCCATTTAATCTTTTCATTTTACAGAGGAGGAAACTGAGGTCCGAAGTGGCAAATTGACTCACTCCAAATCATGCTGTTGATTTTTCTTCCGCCTTTGGCTACTCATTTCTCTGAAGAGTTGCTGGTAAAGGATAATCCAGTATCCCTCCTGGGCACCTTGCTGAAAAACCATGTACAAAGTGGTTGTCTATGTAGCATTCAAAACAGTTGGCTCCAGTAAAATTTCCAAGTTCATTTGTTTAGTTCCAAATCCACTCTTAATTTTTACTTAGTGTATTCCAAAAGAACTGACAACACACTCAGTATAGTTTTACAGTTTGGCAGTTTGCCGATTGACTTCTTCCAGCCTCTTTTTACAGCCTGAATTTGCAAAGGCTTTCTGACTGACTCACCATTGGGCCCTACGAATCTTTTTTTTTGCCAACTCTTTACCATCTGGGAAACAACTACTGCCTCTCAAGCATCCCTCACTGTTTGATTTCCATACTGATATTGGTTCCAGGGCCAAGATCCATTGAGTCCCAAGAGGGAATCCACCCTCCTTTTCTGTCAGGATGTTTGTAATTCATCTTACTTTTACGTCTTCTCTCAATAGAGCTTAAAGTATCTGACTTCAGGGTGGGTTTATGAGTGAAGCACTGAGAGCAATTAACATTTGAATGAAAGCTACCTGTGGATTCTCCTATTTAACAGCTGTTAAACAAAATTACTTCTCTGTATCAAACTCCAGGCTGGTGGGTTGTGTGCATCCAGATGGGAATTAACGTGTACACATACAAATGTGGATTAAATGAATTGGATATTATAAATCAAATTGCAATTTTGAAATCCAGGCAGTAATCCCAATGACTTCTGAGGAAAGGCCTGTGGTAACAGATCAGTATATCATATGTCAGGAGAATTCCAGAATATTTCAGAATTTAATTGTTTTAGCTCTACCTGCCAAACCAAAGTTTGACTGAGAGCATCCGAATAATCTAAACCAAAAACAACAGAAGTAATCTTTTCTTTTGATCGGATATTAATTCTTGTATTTCAAATTTGCCTTTCAGTTAAATGATCTCTCAGATGGGTTACCCCATGCAGTTGACTTTAGCCAAACCAGAGATTTTGCTGCACATGCAAGATTTTGTGCTTTTGTGTTATTCTCTATGGCTCTTGTGCAGAACAGATCCTTATACTGGGTTGTACAAGGCTAGAGTGAAGAATGAATTAATATATTAGAGAGACTGTGCTGACTGAACCAAAGGTTAAAATTTTGTCAGTTATTCATTGGATGTAAGCAATTTAGAAACCAGATTACCCATATCTCAAAGTGAAAAATTTTACTTATAAAATCATGCCTATATTATCCAAATCATACAGACATTGTCAAAACATACACTTGATCAGTGATATATCCATGTGCCCACAAAACGCTTTGGAATTTTAGTTACCTAGAGGTAGTGATACTCAAATAAGTCAAATTCTAAAACTGAAATGTTTAGGATTGTATTTTGGCCCTTTAAAAAAGACTTTAGTGTATTCCATCAACAGTTTATTCTATCTTTTAACAACCTGCAGAATACTACTAGTACCAAACACTATTTACTTGCAGAGGCTGAAGCAGAGAAGGTGTAATCTGTGCAAGGCCACAGAGCTAGTTGGTTGGTACAGCCAATATTTATACCATTAATCTAGCTGTCTAGCCTTTGTTCTCAATTTTTCTACTCTACATTGCAGTTAAATTTTCTGTGTTTTTTTTTCTTTTTCATTTTTTGTAGATAAAGCATTTGTGAAGCTGAAAACTGGAAGGGAAATGTAGATGTACATGTATACACACCTCTGTAATTGTTTAGTGGTTGCATTCTGTGGCTTCATAGCAGTGGTCTGTTGTAATTGTGGTGAGAATTGTGAAAAGCTTGTCTTCACCTGAGCTTTCTCTTGTCCCGCTGGCCCACCCTCCTCCTTTTGGGTCTTTGTTCTGCCTTGGTTTGTATCTCTGCTGATTCCTTTAATTGCTGTGTTTGGGCTATGGAAGTTGTTATTTTCAAGACTTCAATAACTGAGAATTAATAACCTTAGGGAAGATATTTTCTTTTTCCTCCTAAAAATATCAAACCAGAGCCCTGTCCCAACCTGCACCACTTGTATGTGAATGGCACAAGTTCTATTTAGCAAGATGTACATTATGCAAATCATCCAGTGTTACATTTACCACTAATGGTTTAATTTACTTTTTTGTTTTAATGTTCTAAAAAAATCAAGTAGCTATTCATCATTTATGTGGGCATTGAAAAATATTAATGAATTCTTATTATAGTTACCAATATAAATTATAGATGAAAGAAAGTAGTTTTTATTTTTTATTAGTACTGAAACCTACATTATTCTGGTATACAAAATCCATAAATAAAGCATAGCTACCAACTTCTTTGATTTAATTAAAGCTACAATTTGTATACAGAACTAATCCATAGCAGAGACGTGTAACTAGGCTGTAACAAACATCCAATTGGGAAGTTAATGCCGTAATATTAATGGAATGTTTTACCCACCCTATTATTTAGAAAATTTCATTCCTATCGCATCTAACCTTCAGTTTAACTAACACTAAATGAATAATGAATAATGAAAGCGAAAGGCATTTCTTTACTTAAAATACAAACCAGCTATTAATAAATAAAAACATAAGATTAGTTGTAAAGCAATAAAACATTAAATTAAGTTATTAGCAATATGCTGCTGTAAATTAATTTCCACAGCAGAGTACCAGAAGCTGAATAATTTACCCCAGGAATAACATCACAGTCTTCCTTTGGGCAAAGCCTGAAAACTTGTTCCTGCTGGATATCTGCCAATGGTGTTAGCTGTCAGAGAAAGGCAAAAGAAACTGATGAGACCGAATTCTGCACTTCATTATATTTGACAAGAGAAGAAAAAAACAAAAACAAAAAAAACACCAAAACTACCACTCTTTAACCCTTTGATCAGATCATCAAGTTTTTGTAATAATTCCCAGAACATATACACTGACTCAAATTGATTTTTAATTAAATAAGGACATAAGATGGTTGGAGAGCCCTTTAGATATTCTGAAGTGTTTATACATAAATTAACTTATCCATTCTCAAAATAGCTATTTGAGAAAGGAATGAAGTAAAAGTGAAATTGAAAGTGTTCGTCACTCAGTTGTGTCTGACTCTGTGACTCCATGGATGGTAGCCCACCAGGCTCCTCTGTCTGTGGAATTCTTTAGGCAAGAATACTGGAGTGGGTAGGCATTCCCTTCTCCAGGGAATCTTCCCAGCCCAGGGATCGATACCTGTTCCTTTTTACAGAATGGGAAATAGAGGCTTAGAGATGTTCACCACAGTGGCATGGTTGGGAAGTGATGGTTAATTAGCATTTAGATAATTTAGTTATCTTGAGATGACAATCCTAGCCTAATACTTTCATAAAGTGAAAGGAAGAGGTACGTTTGGAAAAGGAAGGGAAAGAAGTGATCAGGGCCTATGTGAAGAGAGCCATAGTTATTTAAAAACTTTAAAATGCTTTTTGATGGGATGCTTCATGTTGAAGCAGTGTCAATATTGGTTCTACTGCTCATTAAGCTCTGTTGTAAGGGATGGCATGGAAGGATCTGAATGCTCATCACCACTCTCAGAGGAAGAGTTGGGGGCACCTACTCTGTGAGCAGGCTGATTTTTCTAGGGACACTGACTACTCAGGTTCCTACTCTTGATTTCATTTAAGGAACAAAATCAATTGCCTCGAAAATCCTAATCTATAGGGTCATAAAAGAGTCAGACAAAACTGGACAAAAACCAAACAACCATCCTGTGTCATGAGCTTCTAGTCCAAGGTCCAAGTGGGACTACTGGAGGGCCTGTTGCTTCCCCAGCCCAAGCTCTGCCCTGTGATTGCCAAGCCTTACAAAGGGACTAGATGTTAGATGAAATGATTATATAAAAAATAGGTAGGGAATGACTTTGCTGTCCTCTCAGTAAATTATGAGATGGCTGGATTGCATCACTGATGCATTGGGTATGAATTTGGGTAAATTTTGGGAGATAGTGAGGGACAGGGAGGGCTGGCATGCTGCAGTCCATGGGGGTCACAGAGTCGGACACAACTGGGCAACTGAACAACAACAAAAGGTAGATTGAATCAATGCATTTAACTTTCCATACCTTTTCTGCATTATAATTTTGCATCTATGTTCTTTTCCACCTGATTTTGTGATACTAATTACTAGAGAGGATAGAATATGTTTCCTGCCTGATCAATCCTGAGTTAGGCCATGTGACTTGTGAAAGCCAGTGGGAAGTTGGTGAAGTGAAAAGTGGTGAGTTTGGGGTTGAGGCTTTGAGAAGTATTGTTTCTTCTCATAATCCTATGATTTTTGCCAGTTGCTCTGAGAAAAACTAATAGATACTGGTCCAAGGAGAATGAGAGACACAGGGAGTTGACTTACACCTAATCTGCTGCCTGAAGCTCAATCCACCCAATTAGAGCCAATTTATGAAGCCCCAGAAAAATGAATGTTCCATGTAGGCCATCGAGTTTGCAGTGGTTAGTTTTGTAGTGTTATTGTAATAATAACTAGTTACTGTAACCACCATCCGTCTAGTATTTCAAGCCAGAAACCTGGGCATCCTAACAGTTGAATTTTATTTTTAAGAAAAACTAGGTTATGGTTTTGGAAAAATACATGATTACTATAAATAATTTATAAAGTAAAGAGAAGAACATTAATGAAAGTAAAAAATATTTTAGAAAAGAAAATGGAAAAGCATAAGATGCCAACCTCCTACCCCCCAAGAAATAATTATTTTCAACAATAGGTGAAGATCATAGCAGACATTCATTTTTTTTCCCCATAAAGTTTTTATTTCTAATAGCTTTAGAGTCATAGGAAAAAATTGAAAAAAAATTGTATAGACAGAGTATTCCTGTATATTCCACACCCAGGATCCTTTGTTGCTAATATCTTGCTTTATCATGGTACATTTGTCAGAACTAAGGAACTAGCATTTGTATATTACTAATAACTACCTTCTATAATTTATCTAGAGCTCACTACTTTTTTCCTAATGCTCTTTGTCAATGGAAGCATTTCTCATCCTTGATATCGCATTACATTTAATTATCAGGCGTCCTTAGTTCCTCTGCTCTGTGACCATTTCTCAGACTTTCCTTTTTTTTTTTTTCTCTCTCTCTTTCTTTTGACCTTAACAGTTCTCAGCTTTATTGATCAGATATTTTATAGAATATTCTTCAGTTGGGATTGCCTGGCCTTTTTTCTTAAGATTAGTGGGTCTTGTCTATTCTATATCATTACTATACTCTGATTTCTGTAGTTTTGTAGTAATTTTGAAATCAGGAAGCTCTTGTTTCATGAGTCAAATTTCTCTTATGATATAATGGTAGGTTTTGAACATTTCCTTCTTTGTGAAATCTGGCTCCTCTAGATTTTTTTTTTCCCCCTGCTATTTTTCTTTCATAAAAGAAGTTTTGTTTAGCTATCTGTAATCCTTGGGTTGTTTTCTCAGGTATGAAGATGAAGATTAAAAATCTGTTCAGAAGTGCTAAATATGTAGCTGATCTGTGGGCTTTGAGCTTCATTGTGGGGTAATGTAGGGTGATGTTTCATCTGCATGGGTGTTGGGGGTGGCTTAGAGAATGCTTCATAAAATCATGGACATCATAAAATTAATTAAAAAAAATCATGGACATCATTTAAAAATGTCTGCTTTTCATATTGAGAAATATGCTTCTGATATAATGAGAAGCAGAGGGCCACGGAGGGGTGGGGAAGATGGTAGCATGCTGTCAGGACTAGTTTGAGATCTCTCATTATAGAAAACAATGTATTCCTATTTGAAGAATCACTAAGGTTATTTCTTTTGCCTCAAGTATATTCGCTTATTTTAGTTTCCAGTCTTCCTGGAGTGTGTGTTCTTTTGCTGCTTGATGTCACACTGTGTTTAAATTGTGTGATCGTGGCCAAATTATTTGTCTGTCTCTATTCCTTAGTTTTGACATCTGTAAACAGGATAATAATAGAATTTACTTCATAAGGATCTAGAAAAAAGACTGAGGGAGCTGCTTCTACATAATTTATTATTATTATTTTTTTGTTCTCTTCTCTTCCCTTTTCCCTTTTCTTTCTTTTCTTTCTGGGAAGCTTTCTTGGGTTACATTTTAAAATTTCTGTATCATTTGTGGAATTTTCTATTTAGAGCTACCAATGGTACCCATGTTGGAGAACCTTTGTTCTTCAGATTTATTAATTTAATTTAGCTTTTCTTGTTTTAAATGCTCTCTTTCACACCTGCATTTGCAGTGTTTACACCTTGTCATGTCTCCTAATTAGTTAATTGACTTTTCTCTTCTTTGCTGTTTCATAAATTTGTTCTCCTCTAAACAAGTAACTTTATTTCTGAAGGACTACAGTCTCCTCATGCATGTCATTTCTGTTATTTTAATATCTTTACATTGAGTAGAGCTGTAATATAAATGTTCTCATTAGATTACTCTATGGCTCAATATTCCCTCAGGGAGTCTCTTCTGTTCCGAGGGTTACATTTTCTAGGCTTAAATTTTTTTTTTTTTTCTAATTCTCTATTTTTGCTCATTTGCTTTCATGCATTTGTAAGTGTGCTGTACCCCGTTTTGCATCCTGCATGGCTCTTTGCAGGTCTTTCCTTTGCTGTGTTACAGTGTAGGCATCTTTTTGACTACCTCTCTATGTATAAACCATGTGCCCATCGCTACATAACCAAAAAGCTATAGTATTCTATTTTGTATTCTCTGTATGCCTGAGGCTGTGGCGGTAGGCTTAGGGCTTCAGAACTGTAGAGGATCTGTGATTACGCCTGAGGTTGTTGAACGCACTCTTTAGGACTCTGTGGTACTTTGTTGAGGTGTGTATGTTCTTCCTCTTTGGAAAGTCCTTGGTGTTGTATCATCCTTCCATTCAGGAAACTTTACCTCTATAAAGCAGTCAGGAGACGTTTCTTCTGTGCTTCACGTTACTCAACTGTTTGGCCTCCTTTTAGAGTTGAGAGTAGTAGTGAGAATTATCATTATTTTTCTGATCAAAATCTATCAGATTTGGGGCATAGGATGGAAGCCTGTATGCATGTGCCTCTTTGTTCTACTCCAGGAATTTTGGGTTTTCCCTTTGGCTGCTGCTTTTTGAGTTTTAGAGCATTGGGCTGTTCCCCTTGCCATGTTTGTTTGCTATTTATTTTACGTATATGCATTTGTATATTTCCACATATAATTATATATACATGTACACAATTTATAATGATAATGTATATACATAAATGAGGGGGAGCAAGAGAGATGGAGAATATGAATGAGTTTTTGTTAATCTGCTTCAATTTGTTAGGGATTTGAAAATGGAGATTCTGTGAGGTAATTTGACTCAAATATTTAAATCTGAAACCTCTGTGGGCATTATTTTAGCCCTGTGGGCACCTTTTTCTCTCAGCATTCATATCAAAGCAATTACCATTTTTTAAAAGCTTAATTTACCTCTTAAATATCTCCTAAACCCATCCACTTTTCTCCAACTTTACTGTCATTATCTTAGTTGAGCTCTCATCATCTCTCTCCCAAATTAGCGTAACAGGCTTTTAACTGCCCTGCTTCAGTATGGCTTCTGCGTAATCCATTCCCCACAAATACCTCTCTCTAATCCATTCTCCCCCAAAATGATTTCTATAAAACAAAAAGCTGCATGTACCTTTCTTCTGTTTAAAGGTCTCAGTGACGCTTTTTGCTCTCAGGAGAAACATCAGATCGCTTGATACGGTTTATAATGTCTTGCATACCCTTTCCCTTGCTCATGTCATCAGCTTCATCATTTACAAATTCCCAGCACCACCATAACCACCACCAGCATCCTAACTACACGTTTCTGAACACTGATCTCAAGACCTCATACTCTTTCTCACTAGGCTTTTGCTCATGCCGTGCTCTCCCCCTGCCTAGACTGTTTATGTCTACCTCCTTGTTCCTTTGATTAGTTAACTCCTTCTCAGGTTTCAGGACTCACTTCTTCCAGGAAGCCTTCATGATCGACCAAAGGTGGGTCAGAAACCTTGAGTGTGCTCCCACAGCATTGTGTGCTTTCCTATGAAAGCAGAAATTAGATGTTACATATTTCCGAATACTGCCTGATTTGACAATATGCATGGTTTTCATATTACTAGCATATTAGTGGTGAGATGCCTCGGAGAAAAATGTTGTTTTAAATTTTATTATCTTTGTTTATTTGTATTTTAAAAATCAGATACCCTGAATATATATTGCTTTTTAAGGAGGAAGAAAAACATTGAAATTGTTTTAAAGGTGTTGTACAAAGTTTAATGATACATTAATCTAGTGTAAGAATGTCAGGTCACAATGATGATAAAGAGGACATTTTCCTTCAAGACAAGACAGCTACTGATAGTTTCCATAGAAAGACGGCTAAGTAGAATTTTAGGTGGGTTGCATTGAAGTGAGAAACTGAATTATTAGTGTCAGTTATAGGGATATGTTTATAGTAGTAGACAGAAATAGAAAAATTGAGTTTATGGCCCAGGAAAGTACAAAGTATAATAAGGTCCTCATATACAGTTCCTTTATGTTCAGAAGAATTTGTAACTTCTAATTTGGAATGAATAAAATGACCTTGTTTATGTGACTCAAATGAAATAAACATATACCACTATCAAGAGGGTTTGTCCTCAGTCCACTTACTCCTTGGAAGGAAAGTTATGACCAACCTGGATAGCATATTCAAAAGCAGAGACATTACTTTGCCAACAAAGGTTCGTCTAGTCAAGGCTATGGTTTTTCCTGTGGTCATGTATGGATGTGAGAGTTGGACTGTGAAGAAGGCTGAGTGCCGAAGAATTGATGCTTTTGAACTGTGGTGTTGGAGAAGACTCTTGAGAGTCCCTTGGACTGCAAGGAGATCCAACCAGTCCATTTTGAAGGAGATCAGCCCTGGGATTTCTTTGGAAGGACTGATGCTAAAGCTGAAACTCCAATACTTTGGCCACCTCATGCGAAGAATTGACTCATTGGAAATGACTCTGATGCTGGGAGGGATTGGGGGCAGGAAGAGAAGGGGACAACAGAGGATGAGATGGCTGGATGGCATCACTGACTCAATGGACGTGAGTCTGAGTGAACTCCGGGAGTTGGTGATGGACAGGGAGGCCTGGCGTGCTGCGATTCATGGGGTCGCAAAGAGTCGGGCACGACTGAGCAACTGATCTGATCTGATCTGACACTGGATTGAATTCAGGATACAAAGAAATATAGCAGATCCTTTGTCCCAGTTAACGGCAGTAATGGTTGTGGGAACAAAATAATAATGGAAATATTAATGGCAGGTAAATTGTTAGTGGAAAGTAATGGTAATTAATACCTTTAATGTGCCAGGTATTTCACATATACTATCTTTAATTCTTAACACATTATGTAATGGTTTATTCATTGACAGAGAAAACTGAGACTTAGAATGTAAAGTGACTTCCCCAAGCTCACAACTGGTAACACAACTGTAGTGATACAGCTGGTATTGAATCCTTTTAATAGTAGGGTTTTTCTGCTATCAGAAATTGGAAATAATAATCTATCAGATCCATCTGTCCAAACTCATACTCTACTTTTGCAGTGATATATAGAAAAACTGTCTTGAGAAGACCTGATTGACCTTCCTGAAGCCAAATTAATGGCAAAGTGAGGAAGTACAGGCCAGTGCCTGATACATACATAGTATGCTGTTCATTAGTGCTAAAAAGACTTAAGAAAGAAATGGTCCACTTTTCCTATAAATACCGTTGTCTCTATTACTCAAAGTTTTATTTCTAAAAGTTTTAATTCCATATTTGTTTTTATTGGTATCTTCATCCTGACTCTGTAGCCAGTGGTTTTCATCAGGGGAAGATTCTGTCCTTTGGGGGCTACCTGGTAGTGCCTGGAGACACTTTTTGTTTTCACAACAGTTGGAGTAAGACTGGTGAGGGAGACTTTGCTATGGTATCAAGTGAACAGAGACCAGGGATGGTGCTGAACATCTGACAATAAACGTGATGGCCCCCCAACAAAGAATTATATAAGGCCCAAAATGTTGATAGTGCTGAATTTGACAGACCTTACTCTTAAACTAAGGCATTAAGGTTCTTGAGAAAGGGAAAAATTTTTTCCTAATGGTATAAAATAAAGTAACTTTCTAAAAGTTATTTGTGGTTTCTGTTTCTTTTTTTTTTAATTTTTAAGGGAGTAATATTCTGTATTTATAAAGCACTTCGCGTCATTTTCTCTCAGCAGGTGAATGGACAGATATTATTATTCTCAATTTATATGTACAGTAATTGAGACTACAGGAGTTTGACTCAATTCCTATAACCCTTTGTCTATAATAACAAATGTATCAGTATTACCGTAGTAGTTTCCTGAGGCTGCCATAACTGATTTCCACAAACTGGATGGCTTAGAACATAGAAATTTATGATCTCACAGCTGAAAATCTCAAATCAAGATGTCAGCAGGATTGGTTTCTCCTGAATGCACTGAACAAGAATCTGTACCATGCTTCTCTGTCATAGCTTCTGGCAGTTGCCAGCAGTCTTTGGCATTTTTTGACTTGTAGATGCAATTCTGCCCCCAATCTATGCCCCTGACTTTTCCTTTCTGTGTCCAAATTTCTCTCCTTTTAAAGGATACCAATCATTGGGTTACAACCCATTCTAATCCAGCATAACTTTATCTATATGCACCAAAGACCCTGTTTCCATATAAGGTCATAATCACAAGTATCAGGAATTAGGACTTGAACATATATTTCTTGGGGATACTATTCAACCCCCAACAGTGACTGTACATCATTGTATGAATGCTGGAGCACAAGAGCATTGCCAATAAAATTGTATGTTTCATACTAATGGAATGGAAATAATAGTTCTTATTCTTTACTATACTTTTCTACAAAAGTTCCATGTATCCAAAACTCCATTCACCAGTATGGGGTTGAACTAGCACCATCTTTTTTTCTCACCGAGATATAATTCACATACCATGAAAGTTTCCCTTTCACAGTGTATGTATGATTCAGTGGTTTTTAGTGTACTTCATGGAGTTGGACAACCATCACCATTTTGTAATTTTAGAATGTTTCATCAGTCCCTGAAAAACTTGTACTTATTAGTACTCGCTGCTTCTGCCATCCCCAGCCCTTTCTTTTTATCCCTATGCTTATTTTGAACAGTTCATATAAACGAAACTTTACAGTATGTAGTCTTTCTTTCATGTCTAGCTTCTTTCTGTTCCTTTATTATTATTTTAAATTGTTTTCTGCTTTGGTTGAGCTAAAGCGAGCTTCTGAAACTTAAAATAACCCAAGGCATTATGTTTTCATATTGCTACTTTTGTATCACCATGGTAGCATTTGATTTTTTTTTTGCCAGCCCTATAAGTCATATCAAAATGGTTTTTCACATTTCAATATAGAGTCACAAAATTTGGCTGTAATGATTATGTTTTGAGAATGAGCTTTGAAGCAAGGGATACATGGAAGGGACCATTAAATTTATGCTAGTGGCGATGATTGGCCAAGTTGTGCTAGTTGCAAATGGGGGCCACAAATTGGAATCTTTGTTTATGAACAGTCAAAACTACTTTTTGGATTATTATGCCCATTCCGTTTTTCATTATTTTTAGCATGAAAATGTTTATAAAGGAAATTAGAGAATATGTTTTGGAGGCAGTTACAGTGGCAAGAAGCCCAGAATTTGTGGTAGTTAACATTTGATGGCAGAGGTCACAAAAAGCTGGCAGTCATGTGATGTGGTGACCCCTTTGACTGACTGGGACAGGAGTCACTTTCATCTTCAGTCATTCTCTGGGGGTAGGATAGGGAATGCCCCATAAGATCATACAGATCATTTAAAATTTGTTTCTGCTTTTTTTATGAAAATCATCTTGGCATGTATCATGTTTGAGGCCAGCATGTACACCCTTATGTTTTCTTTATTAGGTCATCTTGACCAGAGAAATACTTTTTAAGGATTTTAGATAAAATCATTTACATTTTAATTTCAAATGAGTTCTATATTTTTTTAAAAATCCTGAATAACATGTGGCTTTTTTTTTTTTAACTGATTAGGAGTTTCAAGTGTGCCAGCTTGCTGTTGAATGTTTGTGCTCCTCCAAATTCTTATGCTGAAACCTTAATTCCAGTGTGATGGTGTTAGGAAGTGGGGCCTTCTGAGATAACTAGGTCATGAGAGTGGAATAAATGAGATTAGTGCCCTTGTAAAAAGACATGAGAGAGCTTACTTCTTCTCTCTGCTCTATGTCACGTGAAGGCTTTTAAAGAAGACGGCTATCCACAAACCAGGAAGTGGGCTCTTATTGGACAGCAAATCTGCTGGTACCCCGAACCTGGATTTTCTAGCCTCTAGAATTGGGAGAAATAAATTTCCATTATATAAGCTACCCAACTATGGTATTCTATTATAGCAACCCCAAACAGATGAAGAAATGATTATAGAAGATAACAAAACAGAATTAAAACTTTATTAGATGCTAAGGAATAAGTTACCCATTCTGACTAAAAGCAGAAGTTTATATGTCTACCAGGAGCCTCAATTTTCATACATGGGACAAAATAACTTGAGACAAACTCATAAAAGAGTGTCCAAAGTCATTTTGAAAAACTCAAATGGAGAGTTGTATAAAAGAGAGCCAGATAATTTTTTGCTTTACCTATAAAAAGGATTTAATGTAGAGAAAACAGTATTTTCTCACTGACAAATAGTAACAGATGAGAATTGTACATGTTAAAAGTATACATGTGATTATTAAATAATTATATGAGTATCTGTTAAAAGTATAGTCCAAAATATAGGTTAATGTGTGTGTCAGAAAGGGTGGGATTTCCCCCTTATCTTTTTTATTCTTTTGTGTTGTCTAATAATTATGTTGACACAAAACAGATGAACAAGAGAAAAAAATTACAAATTTAATTTGTGCATGTGGAGGTTTAACGGAAACAGGACTTAAGAAATAGCTGTAGCAGGCAGCTTTTGTATTTTTAAGACAGAAATAATAAATTTGTGATGAATTGACAATATAGAAAGTTGGGCTTGGGTACTTAATTAGTGATGAATTTAGACAGAATTTGGGCAAGGGATAGTAAATCAGTCAAGAAGTAACAATGTTTGTTTATACAATCTTCTCAGTCCTGAATTCCCTGTCTCTAGTGATGAGGCTGTCTCTTTACCTCCTTGTACAGGGAAGGTACCTTTCATATGGGAGATTTATTTCCTGATTTCATCGGAACATAGGAAGATTAGAGCTTCCTTCTTGCAATGGCTGTTTCCCATGAAACTCTAATTCAAAATAATCAATATGTCATTGTGACATAATTTGTGTGGGCTGCCCTGAGCCCCAACATGTGCAAGTTATCAGGTTATGAAGCAGAAGATATGAAGATGACCAAGACATATTCCCAGCTCAGTAAGAATTTTAGATCAAATAAAGGAGATACATACACATGAAGATGCATCAACAACTTGGGAAGTAATTGTAAATGGGATAATTTTTTTTTTAACTCGAATTGCCTGCAGAAGCAATAAGCTTCAACTTATTAAGTTAAAATCACTGTGCCTCAGTGGACTTTACTTCTGGAGGGCACAGAACCTCTCTGGTCTTAGTTTTTATAGTTTCAAAGTTGAAATAAAAATGCCTTCTGCAAATAACTTAAGGATATTTGGAAGAGTCAAAATAATATAGGTGAACCAGATTATAAACTTCTGAGGTCTATCAGTGTTAGTGATCTTTGTGGTATGGAGAACTAAACTTGATCCCTTCTTCTCTGTCTTTAAATGAGTCTTGGTAAATTGAAAATGCTTAATCTTCCCACTTGCCTCAATTCTAATTTACATAATTATATTTCTTAATGTATTCATTCCTCAGTGGTGTAAAAGATGTAATTTCACAAAATAAGGTTCAGTTTGTCCAGGTTCAGTACATTGAGGTTCAGAATTTACTATCCGAGTAATATAATTCACTTTAACAAAGGTTAAAAAAAAGTTAGTCCTTCTTCAAGGTATGCATGTACTATGTCACAGTTAGACTTATTCTAAGTCAGGCAAAGATAATCAGATTACTGATTTACAAATTTGTTAATTAAATTTCCCAAATGAATCCCACACATTTAAATGAACTGACCTGGGTATAAATATAGTAACCTATAAAGAAACTCATCACAATCATCTCTTCATGAAAGATCCAGTGACGTCACACCACGATTGTCCCAATTTCAGTTCCTAAAGGGTGAAGTGAAGAAGTGAAGTCACTCAGTCGTGCCCAACTCTCTGCAACCCCATGGATAGTAGCCTGCATCAAGCTCCTCTGTCCATGGGATTTTCAAGGCAAGAGTACTGGAGTGGGTTGCCATTTCCTTCTCCAGGGAATCTTCCCAACCCAGGGATCGAACCCAGGTCTCTCACATTGCAGACAGATGCTTTACCATCTGAGCCACCAATTAAATCACAAATCTATTACAATAAGAGTAGTATATGTGCTTTAACAAAAGCATTTGGTTAAAAACATACATCTAAGCTCTAATAAAAGTTGGCTTAAAGCTCAACGTTCAGAAAACGAAGATCATGACATCTGGTCCCACCACTTCATGGGAAATAGATGGGGAAACAGTGGAAACAGTGTCAGACTTTATTTTTTTGGGCTCCAAAATCACTGCAGATGGTGACTGCAGCCATGAAATTCAAAGACGCTTATTCCTTGGAAGGAAAGTTATGACCAACCTAGATAGCATATTCAAAAGCAGAGACATTACTTTGCCAACAAAGGTTCGTCTAGTCAAGGCTATGGTTTTTCCTATGGTCATGTATGGATGTGAGAGTTGGACTGTGAAGAAGGCTGAGCACCGAAGAATTGATGCTTTTGAACTGTGGTGTTGGATAAGAATCTTGAGAGTCCCTTGGACTGCAAGGAGATCCAAGAAGTCCATTCTGAAGGAGATCAGCCTGGGATTTCTTTGGAAGGAATGATGCTGAAGCTGAAACTCCAGTCCTTTGGCCACCTCATGTGAAGAGTTGACTCATTGGAAAAGACTGTGATGCTGGGAGGGATTGGGGGCAAGAGGAGAAGGGGACAACAGAGGATGAGATGGCTGGATGGCATCACTGACTCGATGGACATGAGTTTGGGTGAACTCCGGGAGCTGGTGATGGACAGGGAGGCCTGGCGTGCTGCGATTCATGGGGTCGCAAAGAGTTGGACATGACTGAGCGACTGAACTGAACTGAAGCTCTAATAAGTAGACTAGATCTGATTTAGAATAATGCATTAGCATCATCACCAAACCAAAATCAGACTTCCAAATATCTATGCATTTATAGTTTAGACCAAGGGAAGCACTGAGCTGACAATACAAACGTCAAAGTATATATTAAACTCATCAACAGTCCACTTAGGTCCTTGCTCAGAGTATATTTACTCCTCCTTTACACAAAATTCTAAAAAGTATGCATTTGCTTTTCCAAGTTCACAGTAAACACACAACATTAAATTAAAAAACAGAAGAGGGCTCCAAGGTAAGAAATGGCGGTAGGAATGTATTGAGAGTTGGTGAACATGGAAAGAGGTCTAAAGTACTAAGGAGTATGGACTTGAACCACTCTACCTTAGTTAACCCTCACTGTGCTAACCAAATAATCTTTGGCAAGTTACCCAGTAACTCTGTAACTCAGTTTCCTCAGTAGAATAGAAATTGTAACTTCATAGGGTTTTTAAAGGAGTAAAAGCACATAAATGCAGAAAACAGTGTCCTGGCACAGATAACCTCTAAATAAAGGTTAACTTTTAGTAGAAATGAGATGAGGTTAAAATGAAAACCATAAAAAATGACTGACAAAGAATAATTAATGAGGTTTAATGTAGAAACAAACAAACATATATTTAAATGGGAAAGCTGCAAAGAACAACTGCAGAGCACAGTGACAAATTTTCAGTGTGGTAACTTTGAGTCATGAAAGAAAGATCAAATTATGATCCATATACTCTGCTTAAGAAGGCACAGTTATGAAAATACTTTATTTGTTAAGATTTGTAATGCACAAAGTACTTTTTCCCCAAATCTTGGAACATTTGATTATTTTTAACAGTTCATTCCTAAAAGTTAAAGGTCCTAGTAGGTCTCTTTTAAAGAGATGGGAATACCAGATAATCTTACCTGTCTCCTGAGAAACCTGTATGCAGATCAAGAAGCAAGTTAGAACCTTACATGGAAGAACTACCTCGTTCAAAATTGGAGAAGGAATACCTCAAGGCTGTATATTGTCACCCTATTTATTTAACTTATATGCAAAGTACATCATGTGAAATGCCAGGCTTGATGAATCACAAACTGGAATCAAGATTGCTGGGAGAAATATCAATAACCTCAGATATGTAGATGATGCCACTCTAATGACAGAAAGTGAAGAACTAAAGAGACTTGATGAGGGTGAAAGAGGAAAATGAAAAGGCTGGCTTAAACACTCAACATTCTAAAAATTAAGATCATGGCATCCAGTCCAATCACTTCATGGCAAATAGAAGGGGAAAAGGTGGAAACAGTGACTGATTTTCTCTTCTTGGGCTGCAAAATCACTGTGGACAGTAACTGCAGCCGTGAAATTAGAAGATGCCTGTTTCTTGGAAGGAAAGCTATCACAAACCTAGATAGCATATTAAAAAGCAAAGACATCACTTTGTTGACCAAAGTCCATATAGTCAAAGCTATGGTTTTTCCAGTAGTCATGTAAAGATGTGAGAGTTGGACCATAAAGAAGGCTGAATGTTGAAGAATTGATGCTTTTGAACTGTGGTGCTACAGAAGATTCTTGAGAGTCTCTTGGACGGCAAGGAGGTCAAACCAATCAATCCTAAAGGAAATCAGTCCTGAATATTCACTGGAAGGACTAATGCTGAAGCTCCAATACTTTGGCCACCCCATGCGAACAGCATACTCGTTGGAAAAGACTGTGATGCTGGGAAGGATTGAAGGCAGGAGGAGAAGGGGTCAACAGAGAACAAGATGGTTGGATGGCATCACTGACTCAATGGACATGAGTTGGAGCAAACTCAGGGAGATAGTGAAAGACAATCTGGCGTGCTGCAATCCATGGGGTCACAAAGAGTTGGACACGACTTAGCAACTCAATAACAACAACAAAAAATGCAAAGGCACCCGTAATATAATACTTTGTAACCGAACTATATAGTCCTCAATTATTATGAACAATCTACGGGGTCAAATAAGCAGTTATGTTTTAAAATTTGGTGAACTTTTTCTTTTTATTGGGCATTCAGAAGCTTGAACCCAAACTGCCACCTTAACTTTAATATTAAACTATGTAAAATCCTATTATTTGTATGACTGACTTCCTTGCCTTAATGTTAATATTAAATTAACTTACTTGGTTCTGATTTTTATTTATTTTTCCACTTTATTTTATCAAGTCTTATATCTCTATAATTATTTACAGAATTAGATGGGCTTTTTTCAAAAGGTATGTATTTTTATGAAAGTCCAAAAAAATAGAATAACATGGATATAACAAAGAACAGAGTAACATTTTATTAAGCATGAAATGAGGTTTTGCCTTAGATTAGTACAATAGCAAAATTTTAAGATTAGTGATAGTATCCAATTAAGTAAAATCACCTGTCACAATAAATCAAACAAAAAACTTCTCACCATTTCTGTGTGTAAGCATTTCTCTCATTTCCTCATGGTCACGTGGACGAGTAAAATCAAACACACTGTGTTCATTTAGTTCAAACTGAGTTAATCCTAAAGGGTAGACATCATGAAAGTGAGAACCAGACAGCCTCCCATGTCTTGGAGGAGTGGAAGTCATTTATGTTTCAGTCCCTCTTAGACCTGGAACACCCTCTCTGCCTTGCAACATTCTGAAGACCAAGCTGGTCCCATTCTTTTTCTTATTTAGGTGAGGGTCTGGGCATCAGACCTGCATAGATCTCATGCTTTGGCTTGCTGTGACAAGACCTTTCCTCTTCGGCAGCTTAGCTTTCCTTCATATGTGATCCTGGTGCTTAAGATGCTATTTCTTTGGTTAGTCAAACAGTACAAGAATTATTTTTCATAAAAGACAATGACTGTACTTCATTTATAGTCACAAGAAAACCTGCCAAGACTGAAAGCCTGCGCATTACATGAAGTAAAAATCCTAACCCAAGAGGAAAGCTATTCTTGGTTTTGAACAACTCTATTATCTCTGCTAAAGGGAGAAACAACTGTGCCATTGTACTTTATACCACACCATCGAGCTATTAGATTTTTGCTGCTTTTTCCTACTTTTGCTCTTTATTAAAATATATATGTATAATGAACATATATTAGAATAGTAGACATATATATATTCTCACATCTCTTTGAGGCATGATGTTTCAAAGATTAGCATATGCATAAAGTGCATTAAGCTGAATAAATGTGGATTCAGATGAAGAATCATTTGCTTTCCTGGAAGCCCATCCCTTCAAAGCAGGTGCACAGCACATGATGAAAAGAAAATGTAATTGTGAGGAGCAGGATTGTGGCAGCGGCACACTCGCTTTTTGACTCATCTGAGGTTGCGCCTGTGTATTTGTAACTTTTATTTTGACCTAGGAGCTAATCCTTTTCACAGGAGTTGTATGAGCTTTTAGGAAGAATTGGTTACAAAGGAAAAGGTTAACATGAGGCTGCGATACTAACAGAGGTGAAAGAAAATGCACTTGAGCTTTTAGGATATATCTCACAGGACATTTTCAATCATAGCAAAGCAAATAATATAATTGTAATAGGAAGCATTGGCTTGAGTGCTGGAGGGCATTAATCACCTGCATTGTCTTGTAAATTGCCTAATTTCTCAGCATCCTGGGTCTTGGAGGTTCATCTGGTCCCATTAAAGTTCCTTCTTGTTTTAAAATGCTCTTGAGTTTGAGTTTATGGCAAAGTTGATAGGGCAGGACTGGTTCAGCAGGAGGTGAACTTCCTCCCTAATTGAAAGCAACTGGAAGAAGCAGAGCTAAATGCTGGCCGTTCACGTAGAAAGAAGATTGTGTTTGTAAAAATGGAAGTAATTGTGGAACTGAGGGCCTAAGAAAATTGAAGATGTACTTGAGATTCAAATTTACATTTCAGGGCAAAATAGCAGTCTTTCAAAAGACAGCACTTGGAAGCAAGTTCCAAGGGAGCCCAAAATAAGGCTCTCTGACCCAAAGTGTTTCCCCCATTATGTATCCTTAAACCCTTATTTCTTTAGAATCTTTGAAAGCTGCTATTTTTCTTTAATTTCTCTTAAAACCTTTAAGTGAAAGGAGTCACAGCATGAGTGATTCAGCAAATACACTGATTATCATCTCACACTGGGGGATTAAGTCATGGCTAGCGGAGCACACACCTGGGTTTTAGTTGGTGTCTGGAAGAGAGGATTCCTCTGGGAAGTAGTGGTCTCCAGGGGACAGGAGGGGTGCTAATAGGACAATCTCAGGAGAAGCTGACTTTGCTTTTTGCTTTGCATTTGGAGGTGAAAGTGGGGAGAGAAGGTGGTTGGAGAAGGTACTGATTGATTTCTCAAAACAAAACCACCAAAACTGGTAGGCTGCAAGGTGGAATAAAGTATAAACGAAAACTATAAAAATAATAAAGGTAGTACACATGAGAAGATATGTATAGGATTTTTTTTAAATTAGGAAACCTGCAACAACTGAGAATTACAAGAAGGTGTAAATGTTGAGAAATTCAGTTGTATGTGGTTTCGATGTGATTAGATTGTCTCCAAGTACTAGCATGCCTGCACCTTTCCCTCCTGAAAAGAAAGTCTGTTGCTAAATCATGTCCAGTTCTTTGCAACCCCATGAACTGTAGCCTGCCAGGATCCTCTGTCCATGGGATTTCCCAGGCAAGAATACTGGAGTGCATAGCCATTCCCTTCTCCAGGGGATTGAACTTGGTCTCCTCTGTCTCCTGCATTACAGGCGGATTTTTTCCCACTGAGCCACCAGGAAGCTTCCTTCCTAAGAAGTGCTGAAATGCCAGGCAGTGGGCAGAGATTAGGGCACACGGTGGAACAGAGTATCACAGAACTTAGGTTCTTTTCCCATTGCAAGAAAGCAACTTTTAGAGACTAGGTTAAGAGAAGGAGAAACAGAAATATGATTAATTTCAGGAATGGGAATTCAAAATAACATTTGTATACTTTTCAGATACCTGGGGTATTCATTCTGTTGGCAGTGTACGATGAGATAGAACTCCTTCTCTACATACAGTGCTTTGAGAGAGTACCGACTTTCTAAAAGTCAACATGGCAAATGATTCAGAATTTTATACATACGCATTGATGATTATCATAGCAGTGATTCTAGAAAAAAATTAAGGCAGAAATCAGATGCACACAATGTTACACCAACAAAGACATTCTCTAAGTTATTTTACTTAAAACTGGAAAAAAATCTATGGGTATGTCAGTTTAGAATTGATTAATAAAACACTGCCTTATGATAGATTAATATTTATTTCACTATTAAGTGACCCAGAGAATATATAAGGAGGAGCAGATATACACTTCAGTATAAAAATATGGTGCTGAGTATATGAAGCAAGCAAGATATAAAAGGAGACAAGGAAATATAACAATGCAATAATAGTGGTTATATCTGTATGGTGTGATCAGGAATCATTTACTTTTTTTTTCTGGTTCTTTACATTTTAAACTATTTATGATGAACATCAAATCATTTTGTAACCAGAAACATAAAATAAATATAAATTTTTATGTACACACCACACTTTGTAAAATTCGAGAAAAGGCTTCAGCCTTCTAAAACTTCATGTTCTGAGCTTTTAGATTTCAGCCAGATGCCCGACACTGACTGACATTTGGTGAAACGGTTTCTTGGTTTAAAGTTCCCTTGGCTCAAGTCTCAGAAGTTCGTGGAACAGATGGCTTCAAATTGAAGGACAGATCTGGTAATAGACAAAGGCAAAGCTGTCCCTCTGTGCTAAGGAAATAAGGCATTGACCAGGAGACATTTTGAGTTCTGGCATTTTTTCTGATTCTTTCATGCAAAGGTTTTTGTTGCTGAACTCTGGCTCACAGAAAGGGTAAAATCAATGTCACAGGAGTTTCTGTAGATAATTTAAACACCTCAGTGATGCTTCCCATTAGAGAGACACTGGACCACTAGACAAACACAAAAGTGGCCTGGAAAGGCGGTTGGCATGTGTTTCTACAGCGTGGCAGTGATGTTCAGCTTAGGGTGTCCTTGTCAGCTCTCTCTTTTATAACCCTTTTCACCCTTTGTGTGTGCTTGCAGGCCTCAGATCTGAGGTGATGCCTGCAGGTAGCTGCTGCTACAATTGCTTACAGCCCATGACAAACCCATGAAGTTGTGCAAACTTCTCCTAGCCCTGAGGTTTTTCCCAGTGACAATCCTGTAAAAGAGGCAGAAAGGACAGTGTGGATGCCCCAAATCCTGAGTTTAATATGTTAACTGATAATGTCAATAGGAGATCCAGCTGACTTGTGGTGTCTAGGAGTTTAACAAACATGCTGGCACAGTAAAGAAAAAAATCCCTTAAATTCGTAAGATGTCATCCTTTTTCCTTTGCACAAATTTCTCCTTAATCTTTCCCTATAGTGAAACTGACAGAGCTAAGCATTGCTCTGTTCTGTTTACTGTTTAAGTATTATTATATATTTTGAGCTTTTTGGTGGATCAGATGGTAAAGAATCTGCCTACAATGCAGAAGACCTGGGTTCAGTCCCTGAGTCAGGAAGATCTCCTGGAGAAGGGAATGGCAGCCCACTCCAGTGTTCTTGCCTGGAGAATCCCATGGACAGAAGAGCATGGTGGGCTATAGTCCATGGGTTTGCAAGGAGTTGGACACAACTGAGAGACTAACATTTTCACATTCTCAAATAATGTGTTTATACAGCAGAGGGGGTGTTTAAGCATGGCAACACCGAGGGAGTCCTGTATAGTCCAGGTTCTGCTGAAAGAAAATCTTTTACTCACTTAGCCTGAGTCATCTGCTTTCTCCGTTTAGTTCATTCCTGTTAACAGTTCATAGCTTCCTCTCCCATGTCTTACTATGGTAACTCCAGCACAACCTTTAAACACCTCCAATTATTTATGTCCAAATTGTTAAATTCTTCTTCTAAATAAGGCTTTTTACTGTGTGGAGAATATTTTCCTACTGATTTTCCTTTTCTAATTCTGTAAATAAATGTTCTTCTTCAACGGGTCATTCTTCAGTACTGCTGTATCTTTCTACTGCTCAAAGTGATTAGGAAAATTGAGTCTAGTAAAAGGTAGACTATGGGAAATATGTGGTCTGTACATGGTTATTTTTTGTATCAATCTTAAATCTATCTGCTGGGTCTAATTATTGATTCTAATCTAAAATTGAACAAAATTGTTAAAGAATTGGTATGTATCAAAAGAAAGAATGAAAACATTAGACCAACGATCTGAAATAGTTTGAATCCTAACTTTCATCCTCTAATTGTGTGACCTTGAAGAAGTTACATCATTTCTCTGGCTTGCTCTTGAATGTGGATGACTGCTGCTTACTTACTTTCCACGCCTGCTGTGAGATCAAATGGGCATTGTTTTTGGGAAGAAACAGTAAATCTCTCCAGAAACATAACATATCATCAATGCTGAAATATTAGCCTTGGTATCTGCATCATCCTGGGAAACTGACAAATAGTTTATGAGTTGGGCTAGTTCTAAAACACAAAGAAGAAAAAAAAAGAGAAAAATATTCCCTTAGAAGCATTATCATTGTGTGTTTAAGATCTTTTCAGTTTTGGCCAATAGATTTTGAACTTCTTGAGGATAAAAGTCATATGTCATTCATATTTGCATTTTCATTACTGAATGGAATATTTTAATCTTAGTAGATACTCATGTATGAGAAACACAAGGGTATACATATGGAAATGTTACTGAATGTAAGTTTGTGTACCAGATTGCACAGTAAGGCCAAACTAACCAAAACATCAGAGTTTGGAACAAAGAAGGGTTTATTGCAGAACCCTGCAAGGAGAATGGGTGAGTTGTGCCCCAAACCCTCGAATTCCTGTAAGCATTTGGTAAAGCATTTTTAAAAGCCAGGTGAGGAAGAGGTGTCCCTGTGTCTGTGATCAGCTCATGCACAGTTCTCTGATTGGTTGATGTCCAGATAACAGGGCTGGTAACTTTATCAATCCTTAAGGCACCAGAAAGTCCCTGGCTGCATGTGTCTTTGGGTATACAGTACTCCAGTGTGACAGGAGTGTCTTAGAATAACTTATGTACTATTCTTATAATAACTTATGTACTACTCTTATAATCATAGAATCTAATATATGTGCAAAATATTATTTACTTGCATTCTTTTATTTTACAGATAAAAATTATACAAGAAAGGTTAAATGACTTTCTTAAGGTTTCAGAGCTTGCAAATAGCAAACCTAAGATTCGATTTTCTGTATTTCCAATTGTGGTTCAGTCACTGAGTTGTATGACTCTGTGACCTCATGAACTGTAGCACACCAGGCTTCTCTGTCCTACACTATTTGCTGGAGTTTGCTCAGATTCATGTCCATTGAGTCCGTAATGCTATCTAACCATCTCATCCTCTGCCACCCTCTTCTCCTTTTGCCTTTAAGCTTTCCCAGCATCAGGGTCTTCACGTTGCCTTCTTTATTTTTTATTTTTAAAGAATTTTTATTTTTGAAGAATTTTACTTCAAAATAACAGGAATATTCAACAATGGGGAACAAATAGATAACATGTGGCCATGAACATCATCTTTAGAAGCATATTTAATGACATGGAAAATGGTCATGATATATTGCTAAGTGCACATGCTTTTTATAAAAGATACACACATTATGAAACTCAATTGGCAGGCTTATAGGTAATATTTATGCTCACTGCAGTGTAAACCAAGCAACTTGTTTAGGGTAAAGTTAAATTATACTTTATTTTAGTTAATTTATCATATGTATGTGAGGACATATGTATGTGAAGCTATGTAGGACAAAAATAAGTACCAGAATTTTATGGATATGGTTCATATTTTTGCTCCATTGATAACCAGTTATATAATCAGGGACATGTTTGTAGTCTCAGAGGCTCCATTTTCTTTTCTGGAAAGTGGAATTAATTACTGACCTGCAGATTTTTGGTAGAGATTAAGTGAGATCATGCATGTAATGCATATAAAGTGTCTACCTGATGCAGACACATAGTGGCCACTCTGTAATGTTAGTTCACTTCACTTTTATGAGCTTATAAATTGGTACTAATGAAAACTGCTGTAAAATGTTATTTTCATTAAATAGATACAAAAAGCTGATTTTTGAAATCAATTATATTGTTTCTGAAATGCTTTGCTGCTGCTGCTGCTGCTAAGTCGCTTCAGTCGTGTCCGACTCTGTGCAACCCCATAGACGGTAGCCCACCAGGCTCCCCCGTCCCTGGGATTCTTTAGGCAAGAACATTGGAGTGGGTTGCCATTTCCTTCTCCAATGCATGAAAGTGAAAAGTGAAAGTGAAGTCGCTCAGTCGTGTCCGACTCTTCGTGACCCCATGGACTGCAGCCTACCGGGGTCCTCCGCCCATGGGATTTTCCAGGCAAGAGTACTGGAGTGGGGTGCCATTGCCTTCTCCGCTGAAATGCTTTACTGCATGTTAAAGTAGGGATGCTGGGGGGCAGGGGGGAGAGACAGGTGAGAGAGTAGGTTAGTGTTTGTGAGTGTCCTATAAGAATGTAGGACTGAATGACTGAAAGTCGCTCAGTCGTGTTTGACTCTTATCGACCCCATGGGCTATACAGTCCCTGGAATTCTCCAGGCCAGAATACTGGGTTGGGTAGCCATTCCCTTCTCCAGGGGATCTTTTCAACTGAGGGATCAAACCCAGGTCTCCCGCATTGCAGGTGGCTTCTTTACCAGCTGAGCCACCAGGGAAGCCCAGGAATATTGGTGTGGGTAGCCTGTCCCTTCTCCAGCGGATCTTCCCAACCCAGGAATCTAACTGGGGTCTCCTGCATCACAGGCAGATTCTTTACCAGCTGAGTTACCAGGAAAGTCCTAAAAGAGTATTGGAGTGGGTTGCCATTTTCTTCTTCAGGGGATTTTCCTGACCCAAATATCAAACCCAGGTCTCCTGCATTGTAGGCAGATTCTTTACCAAATGAGCTACAAGGGAAGCCCCATAGGACTGAAGGTGGAGTTAATTCTGGGGTTAAACTATTTTATACTACTCACTTCATGGCACCCAAACTTCTTCACTACATTAGATGAAAATGCGTTTTCTGGTTCTACTGAAGACTCTGGAAACTTAAACACCCTGAAGACGCTCTCCAGATCTTTGAGGTAATTTTCCTAAATACATGAGCCCATGTATATAAGGTGTCAAGCAACCTTAACTCATTAGGCTAATGATTTTTCTGTGTATGAGAAACACCAGATCCAGATGTTAGATAATACCTATGTGAGCCAATAACTCACTTTATCTTAGCAATCTAGCAACTGGGTACCATTATTGCCTTGGCACTCAGTAAAAATGTCCTGTTGCACTTAATCAGCTAGACTAGGCTATTAACTGATATTTCCACACACCTGTCCTGAACATTAGGAGTCCTTTAGATCATCAAAGAATATTACATTGTACACAGTCTAGATTTAGTGGTATACCTATTTAAATGTCTTACAATCACACATGAAGATTCTCTAATCAGAGCATCTGATTTTCCAGAAGAATTTTTTCTCTCACATTAGTGGAAAACAGAAATGTCTATATAGAAAATTCTTCCTTTTTGTCCCTTTTGCAAGTGTCAAATGTCAAAACACCTACCTATGCAGCCAAGGAAATGAGAAACTCAGGGTGGTGTTAAAAGGAAAGAGCAGCAGTGAATAGTTTCGCTGGATGGAATTCATAATGTAAAGTGAGTGAAAGTACCTTTCAACTCCCTTGTTTCATACCTGCATGATATTTTCTGTCACAAAGCAGTTTAAAATCCTGGGCAGTCCACAGCATCGGTTATGGATCTGATGAAATGCCAAGTCTTCTAACCTGGGCTGCTACCTGCAATCATGAGGCTGACTGTTTAGAAGTCTGGGTAAAACAGAATTTTTTTTTTTTTTTTCATAGAAGTTGCACCTGCCTCTTGTCATTTGTGGTGAAATATTATTGTGTTTCATTAGCTTGGTGTCCACTGGGTAAACATGTGGTAGCATTTACTGCTTAAACAAGCGCTTGTGTCAAGTCATGACAAGTAATTGCAAATTATTAACCTAAGACTTAATGGAAAATGGAGTTGGTGTTTTGTTTTCTATAATCTCTATTATGGGTATTGAAGAGCATGTTTAAATTGTCACAGATGAAGCCTTTTCTTTCCAAACATGGCTAAGCACTATTTTAATATATGGCATAATTTTCTTCTCAATAAATAGGCTTGATACCATGAAGAGTAGCTCAGAAATGCATGTTTTTCTGTTATGTCAAGATAGGCAAGCAAGCTTAGGTACTTGTCAAGAGAATACATTGATGGGGGAATGTTCTAAGGAAGCAGAGTGCTGCAGCGTGGACTTAGTTCCACTTGGAGGACGAAGTTCCTCCTGCCACAGTTATGTAGCCAGAAAATAATACTTGGAACAGTGGATTGCTTCTGCCCAAGGGGAAATGCTTTTGTTTTTGTGCATTTCTATTTTTCTTCTTCATGCACAGACAGGCGCCAATATGTGGCTTACTGATAGTGAAAACAGAGACCAACCATTGTGAGGGAGATTCATTTCCCTCATAGACGACCCTCAAATTATACTTTTAACTACAGCTTTGCATTGATGTAGGAAAAGGCCTAAGACTGATGGTAATGCAGCAGAGACTGCTAGGCCTGTGGAAGTCTGATTACTTTGTTTGGAGGCAGAGGTGGAGTCTCTGCATCTTTGCTGCTCAAAGTATGCACATTCATCTGCAGCACTGGTGTTGACATCTCCTGGGATCTTGTCGGAAATGCAGAGTCTCAGGCCCCACCTCAGACCTGTGAGTCAGAATCTGCATTTTGACAACTCCAGGAATGTATATGCACAGGGATGTTTGAGAAGCAGTGGTCTAAACAATGATGGATGGGTCTTGTCTTACTTTGTTGTTATGTTAGATAATCCAGCCACTGGAATCTTTGTGCTAAGTCACCACAGTCATGTCTGACTCTGCCACCCTATGGACGGTAGCCTACCAGTCTCCTCTGTCCATGTTATTCTCCAGGCAAGAATACTGGAATGGGGTGTCATTTCCTTCTCCAGGGAATCTTCCTGACCCAGGGATTGAACCCGTGGCTCTTATGTCTCCTGCATTGGCAGTCAGGTTCTTTACCACTGGTGCCACTTGGGAAACCCTGGAAACATTAGCTGATTAGAAAACAATTGACAAACAACCTTGTTAGTCAAGGTTCTTTAGAGAAACAGAACAAATATGATGTATGTAGATAGAAAGGGATTTATGATAAGGAATTGGATCACATGATTAAGGAGTTTGAGAAATCTCAGCATTTGCAGTTGGCAACCTGGAGATCCAGGATATCAATTGGTGTCCACATCCAGAGGCCTGAGAACCAGGTGAGCTGATGGTGCAAGTCCTAGTTCCAAAGTTAGCAGGCTTGAGACCCAGGAGGAACCAATATTTCAGCTCAGGTATAAAGGCATGAAAAGACCCACATCCCACTTAGGTAGGCAGGAGACGTTCCCCTTTTCTTGTGGGAGGGTCAGCTTTTTTTGTTCCATTTAGACCTTCAACTGATTGTGTGAGAGCCACTACTTTAGGGAGGGAAATCTGCTTTACCCAGTCTAACTATCTAAATGTTAATCTCATCCCCAAATGTCTTCACTGTCACCCAGAATAATGCTGAGCAAATATCTGGGTACCCTATGACCCAGTCAAGTGGAACATCATAGCAACTGTCATGGATAAAGTATGTTGAAAGAGATGTTTTCCTGGCCAGTGTTGGATGTTTCTCCTGTACACTTGGCCCACGTTCCTTAGCTACAACAAGGTTGGGCTCAAAAGACACAGTTTTCCTTTATATCACTATCACTTATCCCAACAACCTTCCACAGTGTGGATAAGAGCTGTGCTACAAGAGAAAGCAAAAAAAAAAAAAAAAAGCTGGCTTAAAATTCAGCATTCAAAAAACTAAGATCATGGCATCTAGTCCAATCACTTTACGGCAAATAGATGGGGGGAAATGTGGAAACAGTGACAGATTTTATTTTGCTCGGCTCCAAAATCACTGTGGATGGTGACTGCAGCCACAAAATGAAAAGACACTTGCTCCTTGGAAGAAAAGCTATGACAAACCTAGCAGCACATTAGAAAGCAGAGACATCACTTTGCCAACAAAGGTTCATATAGTCAAAGCTGTGGTTTTTCCAGTAGTCATGTACAGATGTGAGAGTTGGACCATCAAGAAGGCTGAGCACTGAAGAATTGATGCTTTCAAAATGGAGAAGACCCTTGAGAGTCCCTTGGACAGCCAGGAGATCAAACCAGTCAATCCTAAAGGAAATCAGGGCTGATGCTGAGACTGAAGGATGCTGAATCTTTTGGCCACCTGATGCAAAAAACTGACTCATTGGGAAAGTTCCTGATTCTGGGAAAGATTGAGGGCAGGAGGAGAAAAGGTTGAGAGAGGATGAGATGGTTAGATAGCATCACTAATTCAATGGACTTGAGTTTCAGCAAACTTCGGGAGATAATGAGGGACAGGCAAATCTGGCATGATGCAGTCCATGGGGTTGCAAAGAGTAAGACATGACTTAACAACTGAACAACAACAGGGGAAAGTCACACATGAAGCAGGTGGCTGTCTTCCACCTGTGTGTGCTTGGTCCTTAGGTGTTTTGTTTCAGCTGTTTAAATTTCAGTAATTCTCATTTGTGATGATGTTACCTGTGAAAGACCAATAAACAAGGAAGCAAGATGTCAGCTTTTATATAGAGAGAAGTTACCATACTATCATTACAATTTCATCTTCTTTTCCTTTTAAAATTTCTTTTATTATGAATATAGAACAAATGCCCCAGGAAAAGAGTCCATGATTTCCAGAAATATCAGAGTTCTTTCTGCCCTTTTTATTCTTTTGTGTTGAGGCCAGAATTGCTGTACACAAGCTAAAACCACTTACATTGAAACTCATTTTTGGTAACTGACATTTATAGAAATATACTCAAAACAGTACTAAAAAGTTTAAGTAAAGTTATGGTAAACTTGCTTGAGGAAGGCATAAAAATGACTCATTTCTGTTCCAAGATAGCACATGCTTTAGTTTAATACTGACAGTAAAACATAACTTTGTACAGTTTAATAATACTCAACTATATAAATTCAATATTTTTTTATTTTTTACTGAAGATAGCAAAATTAACAATAGTATACCCCCACACCTTTCTTTAGGACTTAAGCAAAAATCAGTTAATGATTTTGATTGTAGAAGATCTTACTTCTAATTCTTGATCCTTAGTTCTGCTCTGGGAAATTATACTTTATCCTTGAAATGAGGCCTGCTGAGTTAACTTGCTCAGATGTGCCACATCTTGGTGGAAACATTTAACTGTTGATATGCTGCCCTCCAGTCTGCTGTTATTGCTAATGTGACTTTTCAGATGGGAAAGATGCCATCAGTCTGGCAAAATGAAGATGGGAGAGGTCAGAAATGCTCACCAACACCCACAGGAAATATACAGCTTCTTTAAAAGATTATCACAACATAGACTAATCTGTACATCAAGTGCACTGATAGGAAGCTACAGCTTCGGAGAACACAGAACAGACTGAAGCAGATCTGGTTGGTGTAGGCAGGGGAGTATAAGCATCTGGGCCCAGGCCAAGGGTTAGGGTTATACCTTTTGTTTGCATAGATGATGTCTCCTGACCCAATGTGAGTCCAATTATGCCGTGTAAGAACTAGCAAAATAGACAAAAGTGGAGGCCCAACAGCTGCTGGGTTGGGCTCATGACAGTCAGTCAGTTGGTCAGCTCCTTCATGCTGGGGAGTGAACACCTGGATAACGAAAGTAGCTTTCCGTCTGACCTAGGGGAGAAAATGAAACATGGACAATCTGAATCAATCTCTACTTTTTATTTTTCCTTGTATACAAATCCCAGTCAATGGGTCCCACTTTCTTTTTTTTTTTTCTTTTATTAATTGTTTGTTTACCGTGAACTGAGTCTTCGCTGCTGCACACAGGCTTTCTCTAATTGCAGAGCGGGGGCTACTCTTCTTGCCTCGTGCTGGCTCCTCTTTGCGGTGACCTCTTGATGTGGAACACTGGCTCTAGGCACACAGGCTTTGGTAGTTGTGGGCTCCACAGTTGTGGCTCACAGGCCCTAGAGGTGTGGGCTTCAGTAGTTATTCTGAGGCATGTCAGATATTCCTGCACTAAGGATTGACCCTGTGTTTCCAACCTTGGCGGGCAGATTCATAACCACTGGACCACCAGAGAAGTCCCCTACTTTCTTTTTTAAGTTCTTCGAATTGTTAGTTTGAACTATCCATGAGGAGGGATTATGGCGTAGGTGGATACGGTTAGTCTTTAAAGTCTCATATCAGTTTAGAAGCAATTTTAGAAGTACCCTAGTACTTTCTGGGAAGATGGTATGGTTGTAATATTTACTAGCCTCACACACTTGGATATGCTACTTAGTCTCTGTAAACCTCTGTGTCCTTTTTTTACCCTTCTTTGTATTTAAATATATCATGTGTGTGTATGTGTGTTAGTTGCATACTATTGCTATAATTAGCACATGGCAAAACATATAAGGGCGTAATAGAATTTTTGCTTATCTTATCCATCTCTTCTTCCTCCTTCTCTCCCTTCTCACTCTGTTCCGCCATTCCTCCTCTTCCTTCTACCCCTTCTCCCCTTTCTATCTCTCTTTCCTTTCTCCTCCTTTTTCTTACTTATTCTAAGTACAGGATCATTGGTCCAGATAAATCTATTAATTTTTTAATTGAACATATTTTGTACTTTCCCTGAAATTTTTGTAGAACATTTTCACTTCTATCAATCTTGGCTAATTTCTTCCATAAGAAATTGTGTTTACCTCCAAGAAGCAACTTGTGAACAGTTAGTATTTATCTCAAAGGAATTGTTAGTATTTATTTCTAAGAAACAACTTCTAAATTAACTTATTCAGATCACTTTTTGTCTTGATAACCTCCTGTTCCTCAGGCATTGCTGTGTAAGTGCTAAAATCTTTTTAAAAGCACTGGATTTAAAATTCTTTAGTTGCATGGCTCTTCCATCTTGTTTTATTTGTTTAAAATTACCAAAAATCACCTTATTTTTTGTAAACATGATGCAGGATCATTATGAGAATGAGGAAAGAGAAAAAAAGTAGAAATCCCTAGAACTCAGAAACAATCTTTTTTGGTATTTGTTCTACATTGTTTCAGAAACCTTTTGATACACACACACACACACACACACATATCATGAAAAAATTAGTATAAAAACACTTTTATTAAATACAGCCATGTAATTTTAATTAAGACACTGAATTTTATTATTCTACATTACAGAAGAAAGTCCCCTATGTAAATGGAGTCCTTGCAGAAATGTATGCACTTTTCTTCACAAGAGATCTTGCTTAAGACAGTGGTCCCTAACCTTTCTGGCACCAGGCACCAGTTTCATGGGAGACAGCTTTTCCATGGACCAGGGATGAGGGAGGAGTGGTTCCAGGATGATTCAAGCACTTTGCACTTACCATGCATTTTATTTCTATTATTATTGCATTGTGATATATAATGAAGTAATTATGCAACTCATCATAATGCAGAATCAGTGGGGGTCCTGAGCTTGTTTGATATGAGTCTGCAAGCAGTTAATTTATTATGGTCTCTGTGCAGTCAGACATCTTTGCTAATAATAATCTGTGTTTGCAGCCCCTCCCCAGTGCTAGCATCACAGCCTCAGCTCCACCTCAGATCATCAGGCATATGATTCTCATAGGGAGTACACAACCTGGGTCTTTCAGATGAGCAGTTCACAATAGGGTTCACACTCCCATGAGAATCTAGTGCCGCCACAGATCTGACAGAAGGTGAAGGTCAGGTGGTAATGTGAGAGATGTGGAGAGATCAGCTGTAAATATACATGCAGCTTCCTTCATTTGTCTGCTGCTCGCTTCCTGCTGTGCAGTCCAGTTCCTAACATGCTGAGGACTGGTGCCTGTCTGTGGCCTGGGAGTTGGGGACCCTGGCTTAAAAGATTCTTCTGATATGAAAAAATAATGTTATGGAACATTAAAAGTTTAGAATCAAGTTTTCAAAACTGTGCTTCAATTTAATTCTGTATCAATTGACTCTGTTATGAAAGGTAGATCTTTATAATTCTATTTTCTTCTTAGATCCAATTTTATTTATTATGTTATAATTTTTACATGTTCCAGGTATACAAAAGTAACATTCTATAACTATATCCTCACAGTAGCTTCCTATCATAGCTATATTTAATCATATTCTGTGTATACCAGCATTTCTCATTCTTGGATGTTTCATTTCCAAGTGGTTTTTCAAAGGAGGGCTTATGGGTACTCTCTTCTCTAGAGCCTTTCCTGTTTCCTTTATATTTGTACAGTGGCTCTGTTCAGTGTGATACCATTGGTTAATAATTTCTTGTACTCATTGTAGACTTAACTGTGTTATAGTAGACATGTCTGAGGCCAAACTATCACTTCTCATCCTTGTATGTGACTTGTTTTTTTTCTCCCCAGATACATGGAGGACTCTTCATCTGTCCGCAAAATTCTTAACCAGGATGTGTCTCGATGTTGCACATCCTATACCAAGTATTCCACAAGCCTCATATATTTCAAAATTCAAATTTCATTATAAACGCTCTTTAAGAGGGAAGCCTATATTGGTATTATGTATTTTAATTGGGGTGCCATCTATTACTATGTTGGCTTCTACTTGTTTGTCCTCGGTGTCTATTAACTTGCATCTGTTAATTTATTCTCTTTGTTTTTACATGCTTTCACTGAAATTTTCTCAAGCTCTTCTGTGATATCAGTTGGTTTGCAGACATGTTTATTTGTTTGGAATAATACTTTTTCAATGTTAATTTTTAATAGATAGGATCCTCAATATCATACATACATAGTTGATCTGTAACTCCTCATATCCTTTAAAACTTTTATTCTAAACATGATACAAAATCATTTTTTAGCTCCTGTTGGTACCAGTTATATTCCCCCAAATTTGTTCTGTAGTACGGTGATTTCTCTTTTCTATGGGGCTTCATTTTTTCTAGGTTAGACATTTATCATACAAAGATTTCCTTTTCCTTTTACCGTAGTACCTTTGTTTAGCTGTCATGTCAATTCTGTCATTTTATTTTTGCTTGGATGGTTCTGTGCAAGGCTTTTATTCAGTCTGGTGTAGCGTCTCACTGTCTTTGAGAATTGTGTCTTTTCTCCTTCAACAAAAGTTTGAAGACTGGGCCTGTCTTATGCTTTCTAAGTTTTTCTGCAGCCTAGAGAATTATCAGGGGGAGGAGGGGAACTCAGATGCAGAGGTACCCAGATTGCCTTGGTCCACACTTTTCTGAAAGTCTATAAAATATATTATATGACATTTCACTCCTTTTGGTTGGGAAGTTGGAACTTCCATTCCCGTGGTGGAATATGTAGATTTCAGCCAGTTGTTCCAGGTCCTTGTATGATCAGAGAGGTTTTATTTCTCTGGTTCATTTTCAGCCTTTTGGTTCACTTTCCTCATTTATCTACTTTCCACAACTAGTGTTTCCATCAGTCTTCAGCCAGAGTTGGAAGAAAGACACTACTCACACAATTTCTTTCTTTATATTTGAGAGGTTTACTGAGAGTTCTTAGGAATTTTGCCATGTGTTGTGTTGTTCCTCTTCCCTCCATGTAAACCCTTATAAAATCTTATCTTTCCTTAGTTGCATAAAATAATATAAAATCTTATCCTTTCCATAGTTGACTATGAATTTTGAAGTTTAGGGGCAATGACAATGTTCCTTTTTTTGATTGCTGCCAGGTAATTAAAAAAAAAAAAAGATTCCTTTGTTTGCTTGCTATGATTTTTTAGTTAGGGAAACTGAGAATACACATTCAGGCTTATTCCACTATTTTAACATAGATTTCCCCTCATATTTACATTTTATAATCCCATATATTGAGATTCAGTGCCCATGTTATGTGAAATCTCAATAACTCTGGAGATTATACTGGGAAAATAGCACCAATCAGAATATTGGCTTTGGAGTCTTGTCTCTGTGACTTATTAGCTGTGACTTTACATACGTTACTTTTCCTATTTGAGTCTGATTCCTCATTAACAAAAAGTGGGTGAAAACAGTGATAACAATAACTTCTTTATTAGGTGGTTGTGTGGGATAGGGTAGAGAACCTCTTTGAAAATGACAGGTAGGCAAGAGGTACTCATAACTTATAGTTCGAATGCCTTTCAAAATATCACCAGAGCCATGCTAAAATATTGGCATGCACTTTGAGAGGCAGTTAAATTAAATTTTAAATATTTTTGCTGCATTATGGTGATTTCTGTATGTTTATTATAAAAAGCCAGGCCTATAGAGTAAAGGGAAATAGAGCAATTAATCAAGATCTCAGGCTCTCTTTTGACAGTTTTTAGTTTCAAAAGGTTCTCAATTTCAGCAGTAATTGGCCTTTTTTTTTTTCTGTACCAGGTAGGCCCTGTGAATTTAGTGGCTAGCTTCTGTTCTTCATGGGAAATTTCAGTTTCCGGATTTTGCTTCTTTTTCTTTGCCTCATCTTCCTGAAATGAATAATGCAAGGCAGCAGCGTCTGTATGAGTACGGAAGTCTCTGCTGACCTGGAAAGCAAGTCTGTCAGGTATATTTTCTGTGAGAAATATCAAGTTTGCAGTAGAGGGAATGACAATAACAAGGTTTTGTCCAGTGTCACATTCCTCTGGCTGAAATATTCAAGAAATGATTTTTTTTTAATGTTTGTGCATATGCCGGTCTGAGTAGGAGTAACAGGCGCTGTTATTGGTGGGCAGGACTTGGAGACGATGGCCCTAGGGTCAGACTGCCAGCTCTGACCTGACCCAAAGCTGACTTGCTCTGGTTTATGTTTATATACTCAGAAACGTGAAAGTTTATCATGCTGCTTTGCATTAACTTTAATATATCAGAGTGCCGTTGTTTGAAGAATAATAATAAAATTGAAATGATAGCTGTGATTTACTGAGCGACTATCATGGATATAATAGGCTGGTATATTTACTTGTTTTCTCCTGCAATTCTCGCAGTGGCACTGCCAGAAGAGCATTATCCCTCACTGTAGCAATGAGAATAATAATCCGAGAATGGTCAAGTAACTTTCCACTATCAAGTCTCTCAGCTCCCAAGTGACACAGATGTAGTGTCACTAAGCTATAAATGGCTGTCTAAAATGTATGTCCTGGTCTCTCAGATTATAAAGTTCTCATTTTCCATTATTCTATATCGCTTCCCAGCAATCTCAATAACTTAGCAGGAAGTTATTTTTTTCCATTCCACATCTTTACAACTTCGTTGAGATTTAATTTACATATCAAAGTTTCACCCCTTTAAAGTATATAATTCAATGGCTTTTAGTATATTTACAGAGTTGGCAACCATCACCATCATCTAGTTTTGGATTATTTCCATCATATCAAAACGAAACTTTAGAGAATAAAGATGCACACTGCACAAGCAAAAGTTAAAAAAAAAAATCAAAGTCTAATTTTTATCACATACTCAGGCATTTAGCTCTGGTTATATCCATCATAGAATCTCTGATATTTGAAATGATGACCCCAGTGGTGTGTCTTGTAGTGAAGTTTATGGTGTGACTCTTCACCTTATCCTTCCAAACATGACTTGTACTAGCTGCTTCCTCTCTCAGCTCCAACCATGCACTCTGATAGTACCAACCCTCTGTGTTCTTAAGTCTATATGACACTTCTGTTGCTGCTCTCTTCTTGATTTCAGATACCTGAAATTCTCTTCCCAGGAATCTCTGCTGTCTGTCCCCTCTCCACCAGGCTTTACCAATTTTACTACAGTTTGCTGATGATCATTATAATAATAAAGCTATTTTGCTTATTGCCCAAGGATGTGATACATTCCTTACACTTATCTCTTTTATTTTGTCATTATGACAAACATATCTTGTAGAAGTTATTACCTTTTTTAATAAATGAAAAAACTGATTTTGAAGATCCTAGGATTATAGCTATTCAGTGAAAAAGCATTGGGAATCATGTGTCTGGCCACGAAATGGGTAAATAGTCTCACAGCAATAAGTCTGCCAGACTAATTGGCTAGAAGTATGATTGCTGCTGCTGCTGCCAAGTCGCTTCAGTCGTGTCCGACTCTGTGCAACCCCATAGACTGTGCAGCCCACCAGGCTCCCCCGTCCCTGGGATTCTCCAGGCAAGAACATTGGAGTGCATTGCCATTTCCTTTTGTGCAAATCTAAATTGCCTACTAAGATGTGGACCAAAGCAGAAAATTTAGAGCAGATGTTCCAAGCTGGAATCATCTGCAAAGAATCCACCAAGGCACTTGGTACTTCCGATGGCTTTTCTCCTTATTGATGTATGTGTGCTCAGCCGTGTCTGACTCTTTGTGTCCCCCAGGTTTCTCTGTCCATGGAATTCTCTGGGCCAGAATACTGCAGTGGGTTGCCTCCTACTCCAGGAGATCTTCCCAACTAAGGGATTGAACACACATCTCCTGTGTCTCCTGCATTGGCAGGCAGATTCTTTACCACTGAGCCACCTGAATTGGACTCCCTCCTTATTAATTCCACACAGTTGCTTCCCCTTGGATTTGAGACAGTCCTTCTCCAGTCTTTGCCAGGCATAAGCCTTTTCCAGCTCTAAAACTCTTGGAAGGAAAAGGCTGTCATAATTACATGCCAATCCTGCAGCAGGACTCTGAGCTGATGCCTACTGCCAACTCTGTCCTAAAGGACTGAGCTCTAGGCTCTGCCCTGTGTATGTGCTAAGTGATGCAAGTCTTTGCTTTCTCTTCTGTGTTAATGGAAGTAAGGCCCTTTCACTAACACAGTGAAGATAATGTCATCTGGATAACTTGTGAAGAGAAGTGCAGTTGTCAAGCCCTGTCACAAAGATAAAACTATATGCCTGACATTTTACAGTATTAAGTCATTCATTCTCACTACAACCTGATTATTTAGGTACTCTGTCTAATGGGCTTTCCAGACGGCACTAGTGGTAAAGAACCCACCTGCCAATGCAGGAAGCATAAGAGATGCAGGTTTGATCTTTGGGTCAGGAAGATCTCCTGGAGGAGATTATGTCTAATACGTGAGAAAAATGGAGACTTGGTGAGTGACAGTACCAAGCGGTATTCCCAAGTATTTCAATATGGTACAAAAATTGAGTTTTCTCCCCATCTTTTGTTTCACTGTCTAATATAGAAAGTCATATTTTGAGTATTACTTACAACATTGACACTGTGTCAAGACATTAATTGTAGAACACTTTATATTAATTTAATGAAAATAAATGTTTTAATACACTTTTAAATAGACTATGCCATGAGGTAGATATACAATTAACAACAAGAGGCCAGGTGAGGCTTGGCCTTTCCTTGAATACTTAAATCTAATTTATTATCTATTTTTGTTAAACTAAAGCATCCACATAATTAAATAAAAAGTACATGACTTTGTGAAGACTATAAAACCCTTTGTAATTGCTTTTAAGCCTTTAATTTCTATTTAATTGGAATCACTGTTCAACTAAATGACTTTTCTACTATGTTAAATGTCTTTTCCTGGTTATACAATATGACGTGCTTTCATATGAATTTTTAGAATTTCTAAATCTTTAGTGTTCAGAGACTAATTTGTGCATTCATATATGTGTGTATATGTATGTATATATATATATAAATTTGAAGTTTGAACAGTATATAAATACTCATTATACTCATTGATAACCTCTTTCAATTATGCTATTTTTTTTCTAAGAGTTCAAGTGGATGATTTTAGGTATTAGACTGATTTTTTTTTTCTTTTAAATAAACTTAATTTTTAGAGCAGCTTTTGATTTACAGGAAAATTAATAGTTCTTATTTACCCATACTCAGTTTCCTCTACTGTTAACATCTGACACTGATATGGTATATTGGTTGCAACTAACTAGCTAACACTGAAACATTAGTGTCAGTTAAATTTCACACTTTGTTTAGATCTTAGCTTTTGCCTAATGACCTCTTCCTGTCCCATGCTCCATCCAGAACCACACCTTACATTTAGTCATCCTTCCTCATTGAGCTCCTCTCATGTCTGTTTCTTAAAGCAGAATCAAGAAGAAGCTCCTCTAGGTCATCACAGAGCTCCAGGCTGGACTCCCTGTGTTATATAGCAGCTTCCCACTAGTATCTTTTTTACACATAATAGTGTATATGTCAGTGGTACTTTTTCAATTCATCTTATTCTCTCCTTCCTATACTGTGTCCACTCGTCCATTTTCTATGTCTGCATCTCCATTCCTTCCCTGAAAATAATTTCATCAGTACTATGGGAGGGAGGCTCAAGAGGGAGGAAATATATATATAATTATGACTGATTTGCATTGTTGTACGGTAGAAACCAAAACAACATTGTAAGGCAATTATCTTTCAATCAAAAAAAATTAAAGAAGAAATCCTTCATGGTTTCTGTGATCAGATAGCCTTACCTGCTTCCATGCTTTGCTTCCCGGCCACATATACAACTAAAAATTTAATAATTAAGGCATTCTTCTTGATTTTGGTCTTTGTAAGATCAGAAAATAATGAAAACAATATTATAACACCTGAAAATCCACATCACCAAGTTTGTGTAAGGATCCAGTGAGGGATACTGCCTGGCTTCCTTGGTCCTTTTACAAGTATGAGTGGCTATATGACTCCAGTTTAGCCAAATGATAGGAGAGGGGTCTGGAAGGCACTCCGCGGGCGCGCTTTCCTCTCTGGCCCTCACTCGCCGCACAAACTTCTTTGCTCTAGGTCGCGGGGTGCAGCGAGTAGGGTGCTGGGCGCCGCTGGCGGTGCGGAGGCGAGACGAGAGAAAGATATTGGGTAAGGTAAGGTTGCCAGGAAAGTTTATATAATTCACTCATTCACCTGGCATCTCCTTCGCCCTACTCCATGATTCCTATCCCAAACTCCCAATCCATCCCTCTCCCACCTTCCTTCCCCTTGGCAAAAATAAGTCTGTTCGCTATGTTTGTGAGTCTATTTCTGTTTTGTAGATATGTTCATTTGTGTCATATTTTAGATTTCACATATAAGTGATATCATATTGAATTTGCCTTTCTCTTCTGACTTACTTCACTTAGTATAATAGTTCTAGGTCCATTCTTGTTGCTGCAAATGGCATATTTCATTCTTTTTTATGGCTGGGTAATAAAAAATGATTTTGATAATAGAAGTACAGAGGCTATCTTAACATCCTGTGGGTAAAAGCCAAAATCTAAATTGGAATAAAAAGACAGAAAGAACAATGTCTCTTTTTGATATTTTTTTAGCTTGTTCAATACCAAACAGCCTACCTCCAGAATTTGTGTCTTAAATAAATAAGTCATTAAATACAGTCGTAGTTGATACTGAAATTAAAAAGATGCTTTCTCCTTGGAAGAAAAGCTATGACAAACCTAGACAGCATATTAAAAAGCAGAGACACTACTTTACCAACAAAGGTCCCTCTAGTGAAAGCTATGGCATTTCCAGTAGTCATGTATGGGTATGAGATGTGGACAGTAAAGAAAGCTGAGTGCCAGAGAATTGATGCTTTTGAACTGTGGTGTTGGAGAAGACTCTTGAGAGTCCCTTGGACTACAAGGAGATCCAACCAGTCCATCCTAAAGGAGATCAACCCTGGGTGTTCATTGGAAGGACTGAGGTTGAAGCTGAAGCTCCAATACTTTGGCCACTTGATGCAAAGAACTGATCATTGGAAAAAAAATCCTGATGCTGGAAAAGATTGAAGGCAGGAGAAGGAGGAGAAGGGGACAACAGAGGATGAGATGGTTGGATGGTATCACTGACTCAATGGACACGAGTTTGAGTAAGCTCCAGGAGTTAGTGATGGACAGGGAATCCTGGCGTGTTGCAGTCCATGGAGTCACAAACAGTTAGACATGACAACGATTGAACTGAACTGATCTGAATTGATATTGCAGGTTAAATCTTTAGCATAAGGCCTGATGTGGGTACTCTGATATTTTTAGTGGATATTATCACGAAGACATTCTACCAGATTAGAAAGTTAAAACTACCAAACAGAAAATAAACACCAAAATATATTAAAATTTAGTTTTCTTTAGCACATGTCTACATTAAATACTTTCACACAAAATGAACAAAGTGGGTCATTAGCCCGTTCCTATGCATGCATGCATGTGTGCTCAGTTACTTCAGTTGTGTCAACTCTTTGCAGCCCTATGGACTTTAGTCCGCCAGGCTCCTCTGTCCATGAGGACTCTTCAGGCAAGAATACTGGAGTGGGTTGCCATGCCCTTCTTCAGGGGATCTTCCTGATCGAGGGATTGAACCTGAATCCATTTTGTGCCCTACATTGCAGGTGGCTTCTTTACCAGTAGTGCCACCTGGGAGGCCCCCGTTCCTAAACATACCACCAAAAGAGAAAAGCTGCTGTCTCCAGCAGAACAAGCACTCATAGGCCCAAATACAAGATATAGGAAGAAATAATAAGTGATATCTGAACCATTTTGATTGTGTAAGTGGCTACAATGCTGTTCTTAGAGTTCTTTTGTAGTAGAACATGATCTTGGTGGAAATACCTGCTCATGTTCTGAACCTTCAATCTTAAAGTTTGAGATTGTGTATGAAATAAAAGAAAAGATGTATTATCCCTTACAAAATAAGCTTTCCAAAGGTGGTTTCTTGTTTCTGTGTTCATAAATATATTTTCTTTATTAGAAGATAAACTACTTTGAGAACAGTGACTGTGTCTTATTCATAATCATAACTCCAGAACTCAAGATCCTGGAACATAGTAGGTGCCAAAAGATACTCTATGAATGAATTAATTGAATTGAATGAATGAATAGTGTACTAAATAATTTGCAGATGCCTATGAACTTTCAGCTATAAATGATGATTCTATGTGTAGCAGAATGATTTCTCTGCACCTAAATGTTAAGGAGCATTTTTGCCCCTATTTCTCAAGCTGTTGTCTTCTCAATGAGTGGGACTGAGGATGGAATGGTAGGGAATATTTTTGAACTAATATTCTTGGTAGCTAGATTCTTACAAATAGTTCTGTTCAGATTACAATAATACATTGAGAAGAAGGTATGGTTGATTTTCCTCTTTCCCCTTTCTATCAAAATTTAGGTTCCTTTTTTTCCTACTCTTATGAAGTTTGTTTTCTTTGTCATATAGACCGGCATTAATATAGAATCTCCTACATTTACCTTTAATTTCAGAAGCTTATCTGAAACTATCATAGTTCCTTTATGGATTCTGGAAAACTGATGCCTTTCAGAGGTCATATTATGCAAATTCACATACCTACATGTGACTTGACCTAGAGGCAGTGGCAGTATTAATGGCAAAAGTCAATATATTGTTGGTGTATTTTTGTTTATTTACTTATGGCTGCTCTGGGTCTTTGCTGCTGTGTGTGGGCTTTTTCTAGTTGCGGTGGAAGGGGGCTACTCTTCGTTTCAGTGCTCAGTCTTCTCATCGTGGTGGCTTCTCCTGTTGCAGAGCGGGGTCTCCAAGCTGGCAAGCTTCAGTAGCTGGGCACGTGGTCTCAGTACTCGCACCTCACATGCTTAGTTGCCTCGCAGCATGTGGGATCTTCCCAGACCAGGGATCAAAGCCATGACCCCTGCACTGGCAGGGGGATTCTTAACCCCTGGACCACCAGAGAAGCCCTACTGTTATATTTTGGAGAAGACTTGGTAAGACTGACTTTGATTATACAAGTAAACAAAGAGGAAGAACCAAGGACAACACCAAGTTTCTGGTACGAGCAACTGTGTGGATGGTGGAGTCTTTAGCTGAGAGAGGAAGCTTGGGAGATTTACTTGAAAAATAAGATTAAATATGGAATAAAAGTCTAATTCTACTTCAGTACAATATAGATGGTAGGAATTGGAGTTATTCTCCCAACTGAAACAACTAAAATAAGAAAAAAAGACAAAATATACAAAACAATGCCTCTCAAAACATTGATCATCAGTCAGTAAAAGACATTGACCCATCCCCACATGATGCTTGCCCCAGCAGAATGTCTGGAGAGTTTCCAGGTTTCTACAAAAGGATGGGGGAATCCAGGAAGAACTTGATGACAATCCCAAAATAGAGGCAGAGCTAGAAATCTAAGGAAGCTAAAGATGCTATAAATCACAAGGTAAAGTACATGAAAGAAGAAAGCTGCAGAGAGGAACTCAGAAGATGTATAGAAAAACTCATGGAGAATTGTCTGCAAACACATAGATGCAAAGCTTCCTAACAAATAGAATCAGCAATATAAAAAGGAATAATACATCATAACTGAATGTGCTTTATCCCAGAAATATAACATTACTTTTACATTCACAAGTCAATAAATGTAATCTACCATGTTAGTAGACTAAAAATGAAAATTCTTATGATCATCTCAATAAATGCAAAAAGAAAGAAACATTTGGGGTCCAACTTACTTTGCTGGTATTAATAAAATATTTCAGTAAGCTGTTAATAGTTATAGAGGGAAGTAAGTGTAAACTGGAACTTAATTTGTTATATTCAGTTAGCAATTTTGCATCATTTTTTGTCATTGTTCTGTGATTTTCTTTTCTTTATATTCTTCTCATCTTTATCATTAAGGTTAAGATGGCCTCCTGGAATAAATTGGAAGTGTTTTATCTTTTTTAAATTTCTAGAATGCTTTGTATTAAGTTGTTCTTATTTCCTTAAATACTCAACGGAATTTACTAGTAATGTTATAATGACCTGTAGTTATCTTTGTAATAAGTTGTTAAAATACAGATTAAATTTTATTGTAAGATATAGACCTAATCAGATTTTCTATTTCTCCTTGAACTTTGTCCATTTAATAATTAATTAATTTCAATATCATTCTTTTTGACAGTTATTAAAATATATTTTATTACCATTTTATACTTTTTGAGGTAAAGTGATTTATTCTTTATCTCTCCTACCCTTTTAATCATCACATTCACAGGCACCATGGAAGCGTGGCATTTTCCTTAAGAAACCTTTGACTTGCAAATCCATAATGTTCTTTACCCTAGTGAAGAGAGACATAAACTTCCAGTTTTATGAATCTTGCCATATCTACATATTACCCACAAAATATTTATTTTTATTTGAAATTTTAATATTTATATAATTTTTAAGGTTACTCTCCATTTACAGTTATTACAAAATATTGACTATATTCCCTATATTATACAGTACATCCTTGAGCCTTTCTTAAAGCAAATAGTTTGTATTTCCTACTGCCCCATCCCTAGATTCCCCCTCCTTCCTTCTCCCCATAGGTAACCTGTGGTTTGTTCTCTATGTGAGTCTGCTTCTTTTTTGTTACACATTCACATTTTTTTTTTTTTAAGATTCCACATACAAGTGAAAGCGTACAGTAATTGTCTGACTTATTTCACTAAGCATAATGTCCTCTAAGTCCATCCATGTTGTTACTAATGGCAAAATTTTGATCTTCATTTATAGCTGAATAGTATTCCATTGTGTGTATATATATACCACAGCTTCTTTATCTGTTCATCTGTTGATGTACACCTAGGTTGCTTCCATGTCTTAGCTATTTTGAAAATAATTCTATGAATTCTGGGCACATATATCTTTTTGAATTGGTGCTTTTGATTTTTGTTTTTGGGTATATGCTTAGAAGTGGAATTTCTGGGTCATATTTTTGGCTTTAGTGAAACCTCCATACTGTCTTCCATTGTGGCTGCACCAATTTGCATTCCTATCAACAGTGTACGAGGGTTCTCTTTTCTCCATATCCTTGTCAACATTTGCTGTTTCTGTTTTTTTTTGATGAGAGCCATGCTGACAGGTCTGAGGTGATATCTCATTGTGGTTTTGATTGACATTTCTCTGGTGATTATAGATATTGAGCATCTTTTCAAGTGCTTGTTGGCATCCCATTTTAATTTTTGTAGAACCTAAATAACGTGTCCTCTTTCATTCTTGATTTTGGTAATTTGTGTTCTCTCTCTTTCTGCTTCATCAGTTTGTTAGGAACTTATTACTTTTATTCACCTTTAGTAACTAATTCTTGCATTTGTTAATTTTTTTCATTTTATATGTCTTGCTTTTGTTTCATTGATTTCTGCTCTGTTAAAACTGTTTTTCTGCTCCTTGAGGTGGAACTTTAGATAATTGATTTTCAACCTTGCTCCTTTTAAAAATTTATGTAGTTAAGGTTACATACACACCACATTTTAAAGTGGAAATATGTTATATTTTCCAAGTATTTTCTAAGTATCGATTTATATTTTTCTTTGGCCCAGATGATATTTACATTTTATTCATTTAAGATGATCTAGCTATCTGTTTGCCATTTATTTGTTGATTAATTTTGTTATGGTCGTTAAGACACACTTTTTAATGTATCCCTTGCTTCTTATTCTGTCAGTTACAGACAGAGGACTCTCTTTATTCCTATGGTGGAATCTTTCAGGTATCTTAATAGACAACCAGGGTTGTAGTCAATTCCCCTCCTCCTTGGTGAACCTTGAACTACAATATTTGTCTTCTAAGAACTGTGAAATTACAGAAACTCTGCTTATTTTTATAGCCCTGTAGTAGCTGCTTTCTGCCTAATCTTGGCATTTCATACTGCATATGCACAGCTGGGAACTGCCAAATACCTTGAGGGAAAATTGCATATGGAATATTGAACTCATTTCTCTGAGGCTGGCTTTTTTCAGGAACCTAGGCTCTCAGCTCTCCAAATTCTGGGTGCTTTGATTGCTTTACACTTTGTTCAAATATCCACAGTTTTTAATCAACCTAACTTTTAAAGTTGTTTTCAATTCCAAAGTAAGTCTGCAACCAATACTATACTTTGCTTATTTGAACTAGATTGTAAGCCTTCTTGAGAGAGAATGGAATGCTGTCCTAAAAATCACTGTAAGTTTAGCACATTGGTAAGCGTATTGCATATTTTATTGATGTATAAAAAGGACCATAATGTTTTTGCTTTTTCTCTCAATCATTAATACCCAAATGCTACACAAAGGATAACAGAATGGAAAAGTTAATGTTTTATAGTTCGAAATCATTGGATGCTTAATCAACATTTTATATTACAGAGTGTGTGCCCTGGCCATGTTATTTAACAGGACTCTGCATAAAAAGATGATAACAGTTTGCAGTATTTGCATGGAAATTGAGTGATGCAACACACAGTGAGTGCTCTTAGGTGTTCAGTTGATTTCTTTGATCTCTCTGCTTAGTAACACACATTTTGACTGCTGTGACCAAGGCAGCATTAACGTTTTGTAAGTACTAACAAAAACAACAATTTAGACACTTGTTCGAAGTTTTAGTTTTATAGATTTAGTAATAGCAGTGACCCAAATGACAGGGAAACTGGCACTTATCTGGAATCCTCAATCTTGCTTTACTATTAGTGGTGCACTCCAGGGAATTGGGAATAAGCCTGAAAGCACAACCCAACAGAAAAGGAGTAGTCTGCTTTGTGCCTCAGACTTTGAGAGAAATTTAGCCTTGTGAAAAATAGAGCTAAAGTTCAAAAACTGACTTAAGCCTGTGCACGGTACCATTTTTTTCCTCCTTGAATCAAAGGTTCTATGTCAAAAAGGAGAAATGCTCAGGAGAGCTGCCCCCACACAGCTGAGTTCAGCTTCTTTTGATCCAGCAAGGAGACATTATAACCTCAGAAAGACTAAGACTGGATGGAGAGTCCCAAAGACCTGAGCGTCGGTCAAGCCTGTCATCTAAATAGACATAGTTCTTGCCCATCAGCTTATGCAGAAGACAGGTGTTAACATCTGGGAGATGAAGTCTTGTTATTCATCTCCTCTGAAACCAGTTTTATTCCCTTAATGTAATTTATCATCAACTCCTCCACACTGATACTTGGGAAAACATGCTTCCCCCTGAGCTATTAAAGCAGAATGTTCAGGGCTTTAAAAATGATTTTGTTCCTGTGAACATAATCTTAGGAATTATGTAAATATAGGACTTTAAAAAAGCTAAAATCATGTATATGAGAAATAAAGTATTATGGAGACACATATAACTCTCCCTTTGTGAATTTTAGTTAACATTTGAGGCAGAGATAGAAGAAATGTAAATAAGCCTATTCCACATTAGGTAAAATGGTCAGTAGCATAGTCAAGATTCTCTCAATTTAGATTAGTGCAGGGAGTATAAAAGTTTAATTGAAATGTGGATATTAAAATTTTCCCAATTAAAAAAAGAAATAGTATTAGAGAAAATGAGGAGAAAAACAACCAATGCCTGGGATATATAATTTAGTCTTTATGTTCCTCTATAGCAGATTAAAGTCTCCCTAAAATGAGTTTAATTTTCTCCTAGTCCTAATCTAAATGACCCAAACAACCTGAGATATTCACAGTAGACCTTGAAAACACAGTCAATTGGTCGGCGCCTTCTCTCTGTTCTTTTGAAAGAAGCAGTGGGAAGAGACTTACAGATTGGCTTTACCACTTTCACATTTTCTAGCTGCCAACATGAAAATTTTATGTTTTGGTATTCTTGAAGCTACCTACCTCACAACAAGGGAAATTGTGAATGAAAAACTTCCATTTATTTTTGTCTCCACACAAAGACCCCTAATTTCTTTGCACTGACTCTGGAATATCTTCCAATCATGTAAAGATTCAGCAAGCAGTCAATATCAGAAGTATACCTGATACTGATGAAAATGTAAAAAATTAAATGGACCATTAAAGACAATGTTGTAGTATGTAGCTTACTTCCTGTAGTAGAATCATATAGGCTCTGGAAAAAGGGTACTCGACACATTGACTCTTGGTCATTTAGTGTGTTTTATTGTTTCTGTGAAGCTTTAGGTATTAATGTTTGCCAAATCTTCAACTCAGGAAAAGTAGGCAGTGAGTGTATTTTATAATTATGAAACAAAGCTGATCCTTGAACAGCAAGAATTTAAACTGTGTGAATCCACCTATACCTAGAATTTTTTTAGTAATGAATACTACAGTACTATGAGGCCTGATTGACTGAATCTGAGGATGCAGAATCTCAGGTAGAGAGAAACTCTTATAGGCAGGACTAACAATGAATTAAATGTGGATTTTCAATGACATGGAAGGGCAGTGCCCTAGCCCCCACATTGTTCAAGCATCAGTTGTATTTCAAGTATAGACAAAAGTAAATAAATAGAACAGTAAACATACAAGAAACTATTACAAACTTTTGCTAAGTCATATAAGATGCCAACTTTATTTTAGTATTTCTTTTACACTTTTAAAACAATGTTATACTGTAGATACAGTCTAAACTCGTGTGTACTCATTCCTGAATCCTTTCTTTTTCCTCCTTCTATTGAAATAATCATTATCCTAAGTGTGGTGTTTTCTTATTTCTATGTAAATTTCTGCTTACAGAAATATTTAAGTATATAAATATTTAAATTTATAGAAATTATATAAATTATTTAAATATTTAAGTATATAAATATTTATGTAATATATATTATATATTTAAATTGACTTCCCCAATGGCTCAGTGGGTAAAGAATCTGCCTGAAATGCAGGGGACACAGGAGATGCAGGTTCGATCCCTGGGTTGGGAAGATATTTAAAAATAAACATATTTCTATGTAACATACATATAATATATATGTGTGTAAGCAAAAATATTTATATATATATGTATGTGCATGTTTTCAGTCTTCTTAAAAATGCTTCATGCTGTAGATACTCTATTTCAACTTCTAGTACAATCATTTTAGCTACAAGAGAGGGTCTCCTAAGTGTGACCAGATCAGAATTTGTTTACCCATTTTCTTGATGTTAGATTTTTAAGTTAATTACATTTTTGTGTATGTGTGTGAATATGTAAATGTTGCAATAGCACATGGGAAAGTTTCTCTAGAATCTGTACCTAGGAATGTGATTACTGGATTAAAGGGCATATTATATCTTCAGTTTTATTTTTATTAGTAGTTGTTCCAGTGTATTTCCCACTAGCAGCAAATTAGAGTCTTAGTTTCTCTACATCCTTGTTGATACGTGATCTAGTATAGCATATTGTTGTGTTTTGATTGTTGAGGTCATAAAATTAAATAAAAACAGCTCCAGAAATGTAATAAACTGCAACCCTGGTCACATGATCCCAATAAATGTTTCAGTCTACACAAATTTGGGTAGTTTACTTGGTACAAAAAGAATCAAAAGTAGAGATTGTCTGTCCTGCCTTCTCCTTCCTCATCCCCTCAGCTTTCATACAGCTGGGTAATATAGTCATTAGAACAGGCTCTTTTGAAGGATTGATCCACATCTGTGTTTGCAAGTTAAAAAATATTGAATTATTTTCTACTTAGGGAAAGCATGTCATGATTCTCATAACAGGTTTTATTTTCATGTAGAAATGAAGTGGTTGAACTGGTCCAGTGATTTTAGAAATATTATTGTTCTATATATCTTGAGCTTCCCAGGTGGCACCAGTGATAAAGAACCTAGCTGCCAATACAGGAGACAAAAGAGACAGAGGTTCAGTTTCTGGGTTGGGAAGATCCCCTGGAGGTAGGCGTGGCAACCCACTCTAGCCTGGAAAATTCCATGGGCAGAGGAGCCTGGTGGGCTATAGTCTGTGGGGTTGCAAATTTGGACACGACTGAAATGACTTAGCACATATTTGATATCTGTAGATTCTAGTTATTTTACAGATGAAAGAAACAAATCTCTGAAATTAGTAGTCTCATGCATGGCAATTTGTTACAACAAAATCAAATTTATTTTGCTTGTATAGATTTCAGTCCTACCTAAAAAAAAAAGAAAGTAGTTTCTTTTCTAAATTTTTAAAAAAAATTTGGTGAAATCTCCTAAAGATTATATTCTCCTCAAGACTAAATTCAATGTAGATTGTTTTTAAGGTAATAAATAACCATAAGGACATTGTCCAAAAGTCCCGCAAAGGCTAACCTGTAGTACTGAGCCAGCACCCGCAGTGCATGCTTGTGTAACAGAGACAGCTCCTTGGATTCTCACCTTAAGTCTTTACTAAGCCACAGATCCTCCCCGACACTCTGACATTTGCGCTTATGTCTTGATTCCCAAGGGCTTGGAGTGATTTATTCTTTCCTGAGTTCGTATTGCCTGGTCCCACATCACACAATTTCAAAATAAGACTAATCCTCAAGCACACTCTGTCACAAAAAAAGCATTGCTGACAGCCTCTCATTTCTCCTTTTACATCACTGAGCATTGAAATGATAGAAGAAAAAAATTTCATTTCTAGATTAGATAAAATTTTCATCTTATTTCTGTCTTTGTAAAGAAGAAATTCCACCAGTTTATTTTCTTCCCAATACCCTTCTGATGTTGCTAGAAATATAATAAAAGCTTTTGGGACTGGTATGTCTTTGGATAATCAAAAAAATTAGCTAAAGCAGAGAATCATGCTTTACAGGCCCATGGTAAATATTTTTGGCACATTAATTTACAGTATTTTTAAGTAGAGTTAAAATTTTTTCTTAGAGGATAGATCTATTGACTATAAATCATATATAGAGTTCAGTATGTAATTTCCAGTTCAGTCCTTTAGAGAAGAACATAATTTTGAAGACATTGGCAAAGAAAACTTCTAGGTTTTTATTAGGTTTCCTTAAATTTTCTGCATTGCCTTACCCACATATAATTTGATTGCATTTTTATTCAGCAACTTTTGCTATCCAAGCTTTTTGAAAACTTTCAACTAAATTTTCACAGAAATAAAATGTTTTGGTACCTATATTTAATCAGTGCACATTGATTTAAACAACAAAAGCATCATAACTAGTATGTATACTGGCATAGTGTGTTTGAAAACTATCACAACTAACTCATACTGAACAGAGGATTCTCAGGAGCAGTAACTGTATCTATGAGTCTGCTTACTGAGGACAGCATCATGTGCAGCGGGTACAGCAGAAATGGACACTATTGATCCGTGTTAAAGTTGGTAGTGTAAATTTTGGTTTCGAGAATATCTTTTACTATCACCACAATCATAGGAAGTAAGACAATATAGGAATCCATTTCTTTGATTTTCTTTACCCATTTTGGAGGAAAATAGGTTAATCTAGCATATGGCACCCCACTCCAGTACTCTTGCCTGGAAAATCCCGTGGACTGAGGAGCCTGGTGGGCTGCAGTCCATGGGGTCGCTAAGAGTCAGGCATGACTGAGCGACTTCCCATTCACTTTTCACTTTCATGCATTGGAGAAGGAAATGGCAACCCACTCCGGTGTTCTTGCCTGGAGAGTCCCAGGGATGGAGGAGCCTGGTGGGCTGCCGTCTATGGGGTTGCACAGAGTCGAACATGACTGAAGCGACTTAGCAGCAGCAGCAGCAGCAGCAAGATGATTTTGTGATTCACAAACCAAATAGAAACACAATGCAGCATGTAGGCACTTAACCCACAGACTTCTAAGACCAGGCTTTTGGAAGCAGGCCCCAGATGAGGACTCAAGCAGAGGTAGCTGGTGTTCAATGCTGTGTGTTCACAAGGACTAGACTGGCTCCGATAGGACCTGCAGTCGTATCAGTGGTGTTAATCTGAGGAGGATTAAATCTGACTGTACCTGAGTTGAGCTACTTTCTAAAGCAAGGAAAGAAAGGGAGATGGAGGCATATTGGGTCATTGGCCAAAGTGCTCACTTAACTCAGAAACTTTGTTTGTGGAAACCTCAGGGAAGAAAGGCTCAGGCATTCATTTTAAGGCTTATTTCTGAAGTCGATTCCTGTGAGTTGTATGGAGACAACTATAAAACCACAGACCAAGCATTTGGAAATTGGAGAGGGAAACAAATAAACACAAAAAGCAAAAATGACCACAGCAACAATAAACTTTACAAGAAATTCCCCAAAATATGAGCTTGAAAATTAAGCTTGCAAAGCACAAGAAAAAGTCAACTGCATGACAGACAGCCATAAATTCAACATGTTATTCCCTACACCCTCTACTTCTGATACTTACATTACAGTTATATTGAAACTTTGAATCTTTACCTGGTGCTTCTTCTCTCATCTTTCAGATTTTTCATCTTTTTCTATATATCCCTTTGTAGTACTCTGGGTCAATTTCATCTATTTTTTAATATATTCTATGTAGTACTTTGGGTCAATTTCTTAGTAAGATATTCCAATTATTTCATTTTGTCTATGGTTTTGGCCAAATTAGCATACCTCCCATAATTTAATGTTGTTATTTTCATTTCCAAGATTAATAATTGATTTAAAAAGAATCTCCATATAGTTTTGATCCATATGTATCTGCTTTGTTTCATATTTTTTGTTCTTTAGGGATACTGTATTTTTTTAAATCACTTTGGGCATTTTCAAAACCATTTAAAGATTATTTTTTCAGAGGATGTTGAATTATTTGCATTCATTCAGGAGGAAGTTATCCTAGCCAGCTCGATTATCATTCAAGAGTAAGGAAGAAATAAGATATTTTCAGAAGTACAAAAGCTGAGCATTTATAATTGAAAAGTTCTTGCTAAAACATTACTAAAACATGTTCTTCAGCAAAAACAAAAAAAAATGAATTCAAGGAAAGAAATGTGATGGTGTAAATACTCATTGACAAAAAGAGTAGTAAATGATGGTAAGTCTATTAAAGATAATAAAGAATACATCTGTAAGTCTTAGAGTATGATTGCAGGGGAGTTGGAAGGTAGCTAAAGCATATTAATTATTTGTTATTTAGGAGGAGAAATAATATACTGAGTAACTTTAGAATTTGTTGGAACTGTATGAAGTCATTGTTAATGCTAAACATTTAAGTTAGTTAGTTAGTTAGTGTTAGTCGCTCAATCATGCCTGACTCTTTGCGACCCCATGGACTGCAGTCCACCAGGCTCCTCTGTCCATGAGATTTTCCAGGCAAGGATACTGGAGTGGGTTGCCATTTCCTTCTCCAGGGGATCTTCCCAACCCAGGGATCGAACCTGGGTCTCCTGCACTGCAGGCAGATTCTTTACCAACTGAGCTACAAGGGAAGCCCTATAACATTTAAGAGTAAACATTTATAAACCTTTAAGAGTAAACACTAAAAAATTTGAAAACTCACATTTTTTCTTAACATGTTTGGGAAAGTTATATGTATGTGAGATAAAGAGATCCAAGAAAAAATTAATCCAACAAATGTTAAAAAAAAATGAAAAAATAAAAATAAAGAATGGTAAATAAAAAAGATTAAAAATAATTGCACACTTAACTACTAATGTACTAAATTTTTGTATATAAAAATAAAGACTAGCCATATTTTATTGAAATACAATTCAGAAAAATGCTCATTCTGAAGAACACTTAAAGTACAGAAAAGTTTTAAATAAAAGAAATAAATGTACTATAAAATTCTAACCAAAATATAGCTTGTCTAGTAATATTAATGAGACAAAATTGAAGAGAAAAATACATTATTAAGATTGGAGAGAAATTTTGCAAAATAAAGAAAGGAGAAAAATATAAAATACTACAGTTCAGAACTTGCACACAATTCACTTTTTTGTCCTGGATTTATATATCGAAAGCAAAAGATCTACAAAAATAATCTCAATAGAACATATTTCAAACAAACTAAATGGTTCAGGCACATAAAATTAGTAAGCATTTAAATTAGTTGATATGGTAGATCTAAAAAATGTTTACAGATTCTTTTTAAGCAAAAACAGAAAACTTAAAAAAATTGAGTGTGTAATTCACCACATAGATAATAGCCATGATCATATTTTAGATACAGATAAAGTATTTGATTAAATTTAACATGTTTTAAAAAAATGTTGCTTTAGCATAATTTACCCATTATGATGGATACATTTTCAGGCACTGGGGATGCTATGATAAATAAGTCAGAAAAATCTCTGCCCTCAAGGATCCTACATTACAGTAATTAAGAAAACAATAAAAAAGCAAACTGCTTTCATTATATAATGTTGATGGATAGTAACAAGTCCTATGTAGAAAAACAAAGGAGTAAAGAACTATGACTGAGGGCATTTTGCTTGGATGTGTGTATTTCTTTAGATATTTTAGATGATGTGGCCAGGGACTGCATTTTGAAGAGGGAGCATTTGGGTTGACACCTGAATGAGCAGAGGAAATAATCCATTAGAAAATCTGAGGGAGAAGGGTTTCAGGCAAAGGAAACATCAAGTACAAAAACTTTATTGTTGGTACAGCTTGACATGCTCAAGAAACATCAGAGAAAGCAGTGTGTCTGAGGCAGGTTAAGTGATGTAGAGTATAGTAGGAGATGAGGTCAGATAACATAGAATATCAAAGGTCATAATAAGGATTTAGATTGAATTTTGAATCTGATAGAAAGCCAATGGAGAAATTTGAGCACAAGAATGACATCAAATAATTTACATTTTTTCAAAGGTCATTCTGCTTACTGGTAAAATGGGCTCATGGGGCAAAAAAGAGCATCAAGGGAAGTATTGAAATCCAGATGAGAGATGGAAGTGGTTTGTCGGAGTTAGTATGAGCCAGGGAGGTAGAAGGGCTAATTATATCTTGGTTTTAAAGTTAGGGCTCATTGGATTTGCCAGTAATATGGATATGAGAAACACAGGAAAAAGTGTGGACCTGAATAAATGATGGTGCCATTAACTGAGATGGATAAGCTAGGAAAGGAGAAGATTTGGGGAGAAAATAATACTAATTTAGACATATTAAGTTTGAGGTGACTAGTAAATGTCAAACAAGAGACACTGAATAAGACATTTGTTTTGACTGCTAGAACAAAGACTAAGTAGGGATTTCCTTACCTTACAATTAGCATCAGCCAATCAGGCAACATCATATGACTTATAAAATAATATCATTCCTCTCAAGGTAGCAATAATTGAAGTCTGAGTCTTTGCAGTACATAGAGTACAGTACATGTACTATAGCCCCCTAGGCTTCTCTGTCCACTAAATTTCCCAGGCAAGAATACTGGAATGGGTTGCCATTTCCTTCTCTAAGAGGTCTTCCTGATCCAGGGATTGAACCCATGTCTCCTGCATTGGCAAGTGGATTCTTTACTGCTACGCCACCAAGGAAGCTCCTACAAAGGACCTACCGAGATAAATCAACACAATCTCACTATCTCACCTTCTCAAGGTCAGCTAACTATAAGCTGAAGTTGATATGCAACCTTAATTCCCTTTTGACATATAACCTAACATATTCTTAGGTTCTGGGGATTAAAATGTGGACATCCTTAGGGTGGAGGGCCATGATTCTCTTGACCACACCAATCAAAATAAATTGCCTATTATTCTACTATATCAACAATAGTCATTTTAAAATGTAATAGATACTTTATGAGACAGCAAAGATTATTAGATAATCTGGAAAGAAATCTAGTAAAAAAGTGTGGGGACAGTTACATTACTGAAGAACATGAAGAAAGTCCTGAATAAAAGAAAAGATATAGTGTAGATAAGACACAATATCATAAATATGTTAACTTCAAGTATTAATACATTATAAATTCAATAACAATTCTAAACTAGAAAAATGATTCCAAAGGTGATACAAAGAAGGAAGTTTTAAGAATGACCAAGACAATTATGAGAAAGGAGTAGAGCCTTCCATATATTAACATTTATTATATTGCAATTAAAATAACATGGTTTTAGTGTAGGAGAAAGTATATCAGTGGACCAGAATAGGTTATTAAGTAAAATACAAGAAGTAAGATCTAAGTAAGAAGTAAGATCTATGTAAGAAGTGAGATCTAAGAAGATACAAGAATTTGATATATGATATAATTGGCATTTCAAACAAGGGTAATCTATATGAATCAACATGAATATATTTCAAAAATTTAACATTGGGTAACAAAAAAAATTGCTGGTTGATACAATAAGAGGTCAATCATATAATTTTAAAAATACTTTATTTGTGGATACAGTATATGTAGTAGAAGTCGAAACATGAAGTGGAATGAAATATGCCAAATCTTTTCCTTTGGAAAATGATGAAGGGGAGGGAGGCTGGAATCATACAGGCTATAGGGAAGAAAAAAAACACACAGAAATTTCAGTTTCCTATGTCAATATTTTAATTGTTCAGTAAACAGAACAATTGAAACAAACTGGCAAAATATAAAAAATTGTTTAGCTGAATGAGAGGTAGTGTCTGTTAAACTCTGTAATTTTCTAAATTTTAAACTATTTAATGGGAAAAAAGAAGACATCAAAAATACTTTTTAAATCTCAGAAATACATAATTTGCTTTGCCGAAGGCCTTGACAGATTATGTCTTTGAAAGCACACTGTTCACTAAAGTTAAAAAAATATATCCATGGTAACCATTGCAGCACGCTGCAAAGGCTCTTTGAACCTATTGTATCTCTAAGAAAACATGGAGATTAGAAGTGTGTCTGGGGTATGGTAAAGTGAGGGTTTTCATAAGAAAATTAGCTTTCTCTTACTGTTAATTAAAAAAAAAATCTTTGCTATTTTTTCAGTCTCTAAGACCAGTGGATATAAAGCAAAATGAAGTCTCTTTAAAAAAATGTAGCATTTAAGTAAAAAGCTGAAGATATTGCTGTGCATTGTAGGCTCTAAGAACTTATCTTGTGTTAAAAAGCAACAAGATAAAATCTCTGGTTTTTCAATTCATAGTTCAACACATTTATGAAGAATGTAGATGTAAGATGTGTGTGAGAGGTGAAAACATCAAAACAGAGCTGAGAAGTTTTCTTACTTTTGACAATTTCTTTATTTTTCTTTCTGCTTTGAAAATTCTATTCCCTCATTCATTTCTTTCTCTAAACACAGAGACTCAATTATTCATTCATGTACTCTTCAGTAAATATTTTGAGTACTGACATGTTACAAGTTCTGTGCCACAGGTTAAAATAACCAAAAAAAAAAAAAAAAAAAGCCCGAAAAACCCATTTGAGATTATTTACTGTTTTCTCACTCCCAGAGACATATTGAAGTCGTTAATGTTTAATGCCCATGTACAGATTTTAAATCACTGGGAAGGCTTCCTCTGGAGAATAAACAATCAGCTTCCTGAACAAATGAAACTCTGTATCATGTTAAAATGTATTCATCAGGTAGAGCCCAGCTCCTTTAGTGGCAGGTGCTGTGTGGAACCTTATATTTCCTTAAATCACTCTGCTTCCAGCCCATCACTTGTAATTATGTACTCAAGGTTGCTTTCCTTCCAGACATTGAGACCACTAGTCCATGACTCATGTGATCATCCATTTCTATTACCCTACCACCTTGTATAATACTTGATGTACATTAGGCCTGAGTAAGCATTTGGGGGAAAATGAATGGATACAAATGTCTTGATGCATGTTTACTGGGTCTGTGTTTGCCTTCTTTGAGGGAGCCAAGTAGCTTGTTTTTAAAGTAAGATTGGAAGCTTGATAGTGAATGAATCACTGTAAAGTAACAACTCTAAATTGACAATGTAGCAGGAAAGATGCTGACATTTTAGATTCATTTTTTTATTAATGCTTTTGGGGTTAAAGTTTTTGGAATACTAATACTATTTTTACTTCTTTTGAAAAGGGAATTCTAGTCTTCAGAAAATAGGAATGATGTATTTGGTAACTATTTTTTGGTCGCTCAGTTGTGTCTGACTCTTTGCAGCCCTATCAACTGTAGCCCACCAAGCTCCTCTGTCCATGGGATTTTCCAGGCAAGAATACTGGAGTGTGTTGCCGTTTCCTTCTCCAGGGTATCTTCCTGACCTAGGGATTGAACCTGTGTCTCCTCCATTGACAGGCAGATTCTTTACAACTTAGCCACCTGGGAAGCCCATTTGGTAACTAAATATACACAATTATATATGTATATGCATACTTGTATATGTATGCAGTATGAAAACGTATACAATCTTATGTCTGGGTAAACATGTGGCAAGAACAGTTCTGTAATGAAATATGTCTCAGTGATTAAGCACCGCTTGGTCAGGCTGTGGCAATGGCTGCTCTCAAACTGGTTTACTTTGTGAGTTTTTACTGCATGAGTGCTGTTCTTTTGCACCACCTGTGACTTTTGCTGTATCTTTTCTTTTTTGTCCTATTCCGGTCTTCCCAGTTGATCAGCACATTCTGCTGGCTTCACATTCAATATGGAGTATTTCAACTTCTCTGAAATTTCCACTGCTTACACCCTGGTCAGAACTACCATCTTCACTCCCAGGACTGAACAGTAGCCTCTCATTTATTTTTTACACCTGCTTTTATTGTGTAGTCTTCACTGAAAGTCACTGTGAGCCTCTGACAAGGTCATGCATGGTAAAGCCCCTATCTCCAAGCCCTCCAGTAGCTTCCTGTCTCCCTTAGACTAAAATGCAAAGACCCCTCCATGGCCTACAAGTCATCCCTACGTGATGTAGGGACATCACATCATCTGACCCTGGTCACCTTTTGACTTCATTTTGTACCTTTTTGGCCCATAGTACTTTCCTTTCCCTGTTCCTTTTGCCTGCTGCTGCTGCTAAGTCACTTCAGTCGTGTCCGACTCTGTGCGACCCCATAGACGGTAGCCCACCAGGCTCCCCCATCCCTGGGATTCTCCAGGCAAGAACACTGGAGGGGTTGCCATTTCCTTCTCCAATGCATGAAAGTGAAAAGTGAAAGTGAAGTCGCTCAAGCGTGTCCGACTCTAGCGACCCCATGGACTGCAGCCTACCAGGCTCCTCCGTCCATGGGATTTTCTAGGCAAAAGTACTGGAGTGGGGTGCCATTGCCTTCTCCTCCTTTTGCCTAGAAATCATTAACTAAAGAATTTTAACTGGCTTGTTCTCATTTTTATCTAAGTCCCATTTTAAATATCACAACTTGAGAGAGGTCTTCCCTGCCTCCCTACTAAAATAGCTCAGCTTGTCATTCTTTATCCTTTTATTAGGCTGTGCCACATCTTGTTATCTATCTGTCTATCTCCCTCCCCGACTGGAATTTAGCTTGGGGTCTTATTTTGACCTTACTGTAATCCCAGGGAACAGGCAGTGCCTGGTACCTAAGAGGCGCTTAGTAGACTCATTTCAAAAACATTATTATTATTTTTTCTCTTCCACGAAGGCTCCCTTTATGAATGGTGCTGTTCATTTTGTTTCTTGTTGGTGCTATGTAGCATGCATTTTTAGAACCATGTTTTTAAGCACACATTTTATCTCCATAGCAGATTACAGGTTTTGTGTGTGTGAGTGCGCATAAGCTCAATCGTATCAGACACTTTGCGACCCCATGGAATGTAGCCCATCAGGCTCTTATGTCCAAGGGTTTTTTCCAGCAAGAATACTAGTATCACTTATCATTCTCTTGCATCTACTGCATTGGCAGGCAGATTCTTTACCACTGCATCACCTGGGAAATACAAAGTGAAAGTGTTAATTGCTCAGTTGTGTCCAATTCTTTGAGACACCATGGACTCTAACCCCCTCCAGGCTCCTCTGTCTGTGGAATTTTCCAGGCAAGAATATTGGAGTGGGTAACCAGCCATTCCCTTCTTCAGGGGATCTTCCCCACATGAGGACTGAACCTGGGTCTCCTGCATTGCAGGCAGATTCTTTGTGGTCTGAGCCACCAGGAAGCAGGTTTCATAGTCAAAAGGAAGTTGCCTTCTATCCTTCTGGTTCTCTTGTAATTTTGCTCCTCGTGGTGATAATTAGGTTGTCACTGTCTGCTATGAAGTAAAGTGACAGTCACTCAGCAATGTCTGAATCTTTGTGACCCCATGGACTATAGCCCACCAGGTTCCTCTGCCCATGGAATTCCCCGGGCAAGAATACTGGAGTGGGTTGCCATTTCCTTCTCCAGGGGATCTTCCTGACCCAGGATTGAACCTGGGTCTTCTTCATTGCAGACAGACTCTTTACCCACTGAGTCACCAGAGAAGCCTGGTGAAGGTGAAACTGGCTCAGCTGTGGTCTGCTCTTTGCGACTGCATGGACTACAGAGTCCCTGGAATTCTCCAGATCAGAATACTGAAGTGGGTAGCCATTCCCTCCTCCAGGGGATTTTCCCAACCCAGGGATTGAACTCAGGTCTCCCGCATTGCAGGTGGATTCTTTATCAGCTGAGCCACCAGGGAAGCCCAAGAATATGGAGTGGGAAGCCTATCCCTTCTCCAGGGGATCTTCCTGACCCAGGAGTTGAACCAGGGTCTCCTGCATTGCAGGCGGATTCTTTACCAACTGAGCTATCAGGGAAGCCCCAACTGTCTGCTATTAATAGTTAAATAATAGGTTGAAAATAATAACAAGAAAGAATCCATCATGACCTGGCATTTAAATCTGCTGTCATGTTACCCTGTTGTGTCCAGGTTGTTTTAGAATTCTGCTTATACTTACAGTCCTTGACTCTTACTTATTAGCCACATAGTTTCCATGTTGGGGAGCTTCTTAGTTTGTTATATCCTGTTTTATATATATGTATATATATATATATATCCTGTTATATCCCCCTTTTACAGAATCTCTGCCAACTTTTTTTGCTAATTATTAGACATTTTCAAGTTTTGTTTGTAATTCATCTGCCATTAAAGGAACTAAATCTTAATATAAAAGACTTTGAAGTACAGAGTGTCCAAAGGGCAGTTTTACAGAAGCAGTGATTCAGAGTGTTGTCTTTGGAGTTTTCCTGCTTAGTTCTCATTTCAATTTGTCATATTGTGACTTTTGTCAAACTGTTTAAGTTTTCTGTGTCCAAGTTTCCTAATCTAGAAGTTGGAAACAGTGGTTCCTATCCATGGAATCATTGTAAAGACGAAATGTGTTAATCTATGCAAAACACTTTTAACAGTTCCAGAAACATCATATTACTGAATAATTATTAGCTCTTATTAACATAATGATACAGTTATTATTAAAGGCCTGCATTGGTGAGAAAAAACTTATGTATTAGTATTTGCACTTGGCATATACTATATTATTGAAACTCTTGTAACATATTTAAAGAAAAAAAAACAACTTTGATTTCCTTAATTTAACTGTATTTGGCTAATATTGGCTGACTCTTTGGCAAATTACCCTTGAACAGAAAGATAGATAACAGACCCTAAATAAGTCACTTGAAGTAGAAATGGAGCTTTATTTTCCATGTTTGGGAAATGATCATCCACTTTGCTCTTATAAGAAAGAAAAAATATAATGGCATTTGAAAACTGCAAAATATAACCTGCTTTGCAAAGACTTTGTACTTATTTTTTCCATCCTATATTTTACATTTATTTTATCAAATGCTTGTGAAGCCTAACAAAAAATCTTTTGTAAAATTTCAACATGTTGGGAAGTTATTCTTTGTTGCTTTTAGTCTATGAATTGCCAAGTCTAATGTCAGAAAATGAAAAAAAAAAGAAATGCATTGGAACCAGAAAATAAAACCAACTGCAAAAAGAAAGGTGAAATGACAAGTAAGTCTTCTAGTCTAAGTCAAATGAAAAGCATAAATATACTGGAAGAAATTATATTAAAAACTAAACATTTGCTCTAAATTACATTGTTATTACATTTCTAAAGTGCCTCTTTGAAAGATTATCTGTGCCTATTTAAAATTTGTCTCAATCTTATTTTCTGTGCTTAACACTTATAAACAGTGAAAAATTTCTATGAGCAGTTTTTTAAAAAGAGACACTAAAAACTTTAAGGACATTTTTGTTTTAACTAAATTACTTTGAATTTATCTTTCCTTTGAAATTTAATGAACATGTCCTACTGATTTATGGAAATATTTCATTTTTTAGCATAGGCAATTTGCTTACAATGATTAAACCTACAGCAACATTTGTGTAAGAATTTTTATTCTGTAAATATATAGATTTATAATGGAAACAACAGAGCAACATTAACAACAGTGGATGTGTAGACACTGCATATAATAATAATGCTATTAAATTCACTTTTTTTATCTGAAGATTTTTCCTTTTACTGTCTCCCTATAGTTGAAATAAAAATTGCTCACATTTCTTCCCAAAGAAACACCATTCAGTATACATCTGACTATTATGCTGAGTGCCAGGGAATTAGTGAGGACTTGTTTTTTTCAGTCCCATTATCTCCAGGGCACAATGGAAACTATACTGCGAGTAAAGTAAATACAGTTGCTCTTGTCATGAAGTCATGTCAAGCAGTATCACTACCTGACACTTTTATTTAAAATGCTGCTGCTGCTGCTGCTGCTAAGTCACTTCAGTTGTGTCCGACTCTGTGCGACCCCATAGACGGCAGCCCACCAGGCTCCCCCATCCCTGGGATTCTCCAGGCAAGAACACTGGAGTGGGTTGCCATTTCCTTCTCTGTTAAATGCATTTATTGCAAGTATTGTTAGTATTCAACTATATCAGTTCAGTTCAGTCACTCAGTCGTGTCCGACTCTTTGTGACACCATGGACTGCAACACGCCAGGCTTCCCTGTCCATCGCCAACTCCCAGAGCTTGCTCTAACTCATGTCCATTGAGCCAGTGATGCCATCCAATCATCTCATCCTGTCATCCCTTTGTCCTCCTGCCTTCAGTCTTTCTCAGAATCAGGGTCTTTTCCAATGAGTCAGATCTTCACATCAGGTGGTCAAAGTATTGGAGCTTCAGCTTCAGCGTCAGTCCTTCCAGTGAATATTCAGGATTGATTTCCTTTAGGATTAACTGGTTTGAATCAAAATTTTCTCTTTTTAAAATATTTTATAAACAAGCTATCTGTATGGTTTCCTTTAGAAAACATTACCTAATATCCAGCCTATGTAAGAGAGTGAAGAGCTTCATTGAAAAGTTATTCAATCTATGTAAGTAATAATTCTTTTTCTTTCATTTATTATGTATTTATTTTTAAAATTTATACAGTATTGTAAAGTAATAATTCTTAATCACTGAAAAAAAGGACATTAGTCACAAATCATACTACCTCTTTTCACCTGCATGCCCCATATCCCAAGACATCAGACTATTTAAGATCTGGACTATCCAATTAAGAGCTAGTGGAGACTGAGGAGCAAGATAGGTAATATTTGACTCAAGTGGAAAATCCTAAATAAACCAAGTCTGTATCCAGATCATATATATCTAACTTCCTTTTGTAACTTGGCAGATGAGGGTAGAATTGAAGAAGGAAATGTGATTCATGTCTGGATTGAACATACACAGTTCATTGTTTGCTACTCTTAGACTACTTATATAGCAGAGATAGCCCTTAAGTCTAATGTTCCCATGGGCACTTGACATATTTGATGGCATTTGGGCTAAAAAAACAGCATAAAAAATGTCAGCTTGTGATATATAAAAACCATGGGGAGAAAAAAAAATCAATGTTTTTCCCAAATAGACAAGGATGCAACTCATGAAGAAAAGAACTGATATTATTTAACTTTGCATAAAGGCAACAGCATATTAAGGATATTAGATGACTTGGTGATGGACAGGGAGGCCTGGCATGCTGCAATTCATGGGATCGCAAAGAGTCGGACACGACTGAGCCACTGATCTGATAGTTAAAAATGTAGATCAGTAGATATTTTTATATGCAGTGAGAAAGATCACTGCCAGTTCTATAAACCATCTAGTTACCTGGATTTAGAGGGCAACAGTTAGGTTACATAGTTGCTAACGTTGATTTTGTGAGTGCATGGTATGGCAATGTAAGGAAACAAAGATCATTGTTAAAATGACTGTAAGAATCTCAGAGGAGTACACACAGATCAATACTGTAAGTCGTTGACTATGATCTTCTTGTAAGAATCTTTTAAGAAAGTGAGTCAGTTCTACTGAGGTGTTTTCCCATTCTCCCCATGAACTATAAATTATAGTCAAACACAATACTAAAATGTTCCTGTCTTGGAACTTAAAGTCCCCTGGAACATTAACCCCAAGAAATAATTAAACGAATGAAGTTTCCTTTGACTTTTTTTACCAAAGTGGGTTTGAGGTAAGATCTTTTTGCCTCAGGGCATATTGACTATGCTAATGACTGAGTCTGCAAGGTTGAATAACCCAGAGCCACACAGCTAGTCAGCTTCAGTCACACCCTCCATTGGTGGTTGGGGATAGGGTAAATTACCAAGTTCTTCTCCAGCCCATGTAACCCTCAAATGAAATGGCTCAGGTGTAGGGTCTTCAGCAAGCCAAAGTATAGTTCTAAATGGGTTGCCATTTCCTTCTCCAGGGGATCTTCCCAACTCAGGGCTGGAACCTGTGTCTCCTGCACTGTAGGCGCATTCTTTACCGCTGAGCCACCGTGGAAGCCCACAGAATGGAGGCATTTATATACACAAGCAGGGGCTCATTCTCTGCTTCATGCTGTGCTACAGTTTTTCATGCCCATTAGCTATCTACTATGTCCACACTTCAACCCTTGTGAAAGCATTAAAGTAAGTTTATCTTCAAGGGGAAAAATAAATCTCAGGAGATTCATTTCAAATAGAATGTTTGAATAACATTAAGTGAACCAAGCACAAATAAGATGCTAATGAAATTAGTGTAGTCAGATTTTAAACTTGATTATAAACAAATCCTCTGCTAAAGTGTAACGGCAGTGCCTAATATTGTTTCTCATTACAATATTTGGGGAAAAAAATACAATTGTGTCTTGAAGTAATTCTACTTTTTAAGTAATTTAGTTTTTTGTGTTTTTTTTTTGTTTGTTTTTGTTTTTCATTTTGTGGCTATTTCTAAAATAAAAAGTCTCTTGGGAGCAAATTAGATTGTCCTCTGTAACTTAATCATTAAGACTAAGCTGAATACTTTATTCTCATTCAGTCTAGCATTTCAAAGAAACCATAACATAAGCATCTTTTTATTAGTCCCCTCTAGCTATATACTTAATAATATGACTAGCTCACATAATACATTTTAAAGAACTCTCTACTGTGCTCCATGGAAAACATTTAATATCATATTCACAACAATCATGAAGCATTTTTCTCCTTTTTACAGATGAGGAAACTGAAGTTCAGAGAGGTTAAGTGTTTTCACCAATGGCATATAGTTGTAAGGGGAAGAGTAAATTCTAACTTGAAAACAATTGCTCTGTAATTTTATTCATAAACATTTTAAAACCACTTTTCTGACTTTATGCAAAGTAAAGAGGCTACAGAACAGAATGCTACAATACTTGCCTTGGTGGAGCTTAGAGTATGTGTACGTGTTTTTAAGAGAGCTTGTCCATGTGAAGGAGAGGTAGAAATCCATAAGCAATTGTAATAAAATATGACAAAAGCTAGATGTGAAAATAGATTCAGTGTGTGTAGTATAGCAAACAGGGGGCAAATATAACTTTGAGGAAGTGTCAAGGAACCCTCAGAATGGAGGCAATTTAAGTTGGGAAGAAAAAGTGAATTAAGTATCAATCAAGCATAAAAAGCAAAGAAGGATTTCAGGCATAATCAAAAGATGTGATGCGAAAAGAACCAAGAAGTACTCTTGAGTGGCTAGAGTGTTTGTGTGGGGTTTTGCAGCCCTGGTGTCACTGTGGAGTGGGAGGGAATACAGAACTGAAAACCACAAGAGCCTCAGAGGCTTTGCAAGTCATGATAAGGACTTTGGATTTCAGTTTTGCTCAACAGGGAGCCATTAAACATGTTGAAATTCATTCTAAATCCAAAATTTCTTCTCCCAAAAGTGTAAGTACAATAAGCATTAGTCTTGATGCAAGCATTGTATTTTGAGCCAGAAAAGGACGTTAAAATAACATACTGGGAACTTCCTTGGTGATCCAGTGTTTAGGACTCTGTGTTTCAAATGCAGGGGGTGTAAGTTCAATCCCTGGCTGGGAAATTAAGATCCCACATGCCACATGGCTTGGAAAAAATTTAAAAAAAAAATTAAACAAAATTGTTTAATTCTTGTTTTAATTTTAAACAAAAAATTTTAAAAAAAGCAACAATTGTGTTAGTGATGAATAGACAAACACAACATGACTGATCTACTGGAGATCTCACCCCAATTGGAAACAGAAGTGACAACCTGTCATCTCAGTATATGATATCTAATTTGAAAAAGACCTATGCTAATTTGCAGATTGATAACTTGATAACATTTTTGTTAGAGATGTAATACATCCACACACCCTCAAACTTTGTGTCATTTACCAAGAATCACTTGCATAAGAAATAACAACAAAGTATGACAGTTTGGAGAAAAATTGTTTTTTCAGTCTTGGGGTTTTCATCATACACACTCATAGCCATAGGCCAGAACACAATATTATGAAGAGCTATGAGTATAACATGTTCTTAAATTTAACCCATCAACACTTGAAATCCTGCACGCTATGACTTTCTTCATAGGAACTCTTCCCTCTCCAGCTTCCTCCCAGTTCAGTTCAGTTCAGTCACTCAGTCGTGTTCAACTCTTTGCGACCCCATGAATCGTAGCACGCCAGGTCTCCTTGTCCATCACCAGCTTCCAGAGTTCACTCAGAGTCATGTCCATTGAGTCGGTGATGCCATCCAGCCATTTCATCCTCTGTTGTCCCCTTCTCCTCCTGCCCCCAATCCCTCCCAGCATCAGAGTCTTTTCCAATGAGTCAACTCTTCGCATGAGGTGGCCAAAGTACTGGAGTTTCAGTTTTAGCATCATTCCTTCCAGTGAACACCCAGGGCTGATCTTCAGAATGGACTGGTTGGATCTCCTTGCAGTCCAAGGGACTCTCAAGAGTCTTCTCCAACACAACAGTTCAAAAGCATCAGTTCTTCAGTGCTCAGCTTTCTTCACAGTCCAGCTCTCACATTCATACATGACTACTGGAAAAACCATGGCCTTGACTAGACGGACCTTTGCTGGCAAAGTAATGTCTCTGGTTTTGAATATGCTATCTAGGTTGGTCATAACTTTCCTTCCAAAGAGTAAGCATCTTTTAATTTCATGGTTGCAATCAGCATCTGCAGTGGTTTTGGAACCCCCAAAAATAAAGTCTGACACTGTTTGAAAGGATATCTATCAAATGATAGGGTACTGAAAGAGGAACTCCACAGGTCAGTAGGTGCCCAATATGCTACTGGAGATCAGTGGAGAAATAACTCCAGAAAGAAAGAAGGGATGGAACCAAAGCAAAAACAATACCCAGCTTTGGATGTGACTGGTGATAGAAGCAAGGTCCCATGCTATAAAGAGCAATATTGCATAGGAACCTGGAATGTTAGGTCCATGAATCAAGGCGAATTGGAAGTGGTCAAACAGGAGATGACAAGAGTGAACATTGACATTCTAGGAATCAGTGAACTAAAATGGACTGGAATGGGTGAATTTAACTCAGATGACTGTTATATCTACTACTGTGGGCAGGAATCCCTTAGAAGAAATGGACTAGCCATCATGGTCAACAAAAGAGTCTGAAATGCAGAACTTGGATGCAATCTCACAAACGACAGTATGATCTCTGTTGGATTCCGAGGCAAACCATTCAAAAGCACAGTAATCCAAGTCTATGCCCCAACCAATAATGACAAAGAAGCTGAAGTTGAACGGTTCTATGAAGACCTACAAGACATTTTAGAACCAAAACCCCAAAAAGATGTCCTTTTCACTATAGGGGACTGGAATACAAAAATAAGAAGTCAAGAAACACCTGGAGTAACAGGCAAATTTGGCCTTGGAATACGAAATGAAGCAGGGCGAAGGCTAACAGAGTTTTTGCCAAGAGAACGCACTGGTCATAGCAAATACCCTCTTCAAACAACACAAGAGAAGACTCTACACATGGACATCACCAGATGGTCAACACCAAAATCAGATTGATTATATTCTTTGCAGCCAAAGATGGAGAAGCTCTATACAATCAACAAAAACAAGACTGAGAGCTGACTGTGGCTCAGATCATGAACTCCTTATTGCTAAATTCAGACTTAAATCGAAGAAAATAGGGAAAACCACTAGACCATTCAGGAATGACCTAAATCAAATCCCTTATGATTATACAGTGGAAGTGAGAAATAGATTTAAGGGACTAGATCTGATAGATAGAGTGCCTGATGAACTATGGACTGAGGTTCGTGACATTGTACAGGAGACAGGGATCAAGACCATCCCCATGGAAAAGAAATGCAAAAAAGCAAAATGGCTGCCTGGAGAGGCCTTACAAATAGCTGTGAAAAGAAGAGAAGTGAAAAGCAAAGGTGAAAAGGAACGATATAAGCATCTGAATGCGGAGTCCCAAAGAATAGCAAGGAGAGATAAGAAATCCTTCCTCAGTGATCAATGCAAAGAAATAGAGGAAAACAACAGAATGGGAAAGACTAGAGATCTCTTCAAGAAAATTAGAGATACCAAGGGAACATTTCATGCAAAGATGGGCTCGATCAAGGACAGAAATGGTATGGACCTAACAGAAGCAGAAGATATTAAGAAGAGGTGGCAAGAATACACAGAACTATACAAAAAAGAGCTTCACAACCAAGATAATCACGATGGTGTGATCACTCACCTAGAGCCAGACATCCTGGAATGTGAAGTCAAGTGGGCCTTAAGAATCATCACTATGAACAAAGCTAGTGGAGGTGATGGAATTCCAGTTGAGCTATTTCAAATCCTGAAAAACGATGCTGTGAAAGTGCTGCACTCAATATGCCAGCAAATTTGGAAAACTCAGCATGGCTACAGGACTGGAAAAGGTCAGTTTTCATTCCAATCCCAAAGAAAGGCAATACCAAAGAATGCTCAAACTACCACACAATTGCACTCATCTCACACGCTAGTAAAGTAATGCTCAAAATTCTCCAAGTAGGCTTCAGCAATATGTGAATTGTGAACTTCCTGATGTTCAAGCTGGCTTTAGAAAAGGCAGAGGAACCAGAGATCAAATTGCCAACATCCGCTGCATCATCGAAAAAGCAAGAGAGTTCCAGAAAAACTATCTATTTCTACTTTATTGACTATGTCAAAGCCTTTGACTGTGGATCACAATAAACTGTGGAAAATTCTGAAAGAGATAGAAATACCAGACCATCTAACCTGCCTCTTGAGAAACCTGTATGTAGGTCAGGAAACAACAGTTAGAACTGGACATGGAACAACAGACTGGTTCCAAATAGGAAAAGGAGTACGTCAAAGCTGTATATTGTCACCCTGGTTATTTAACTTCTATGCAGAGTACATCATGAGAAACGCTGGGCTGGAAGAAGCACAAACTGAAATCAAGATTGCCGGGAGAAATATCAATAACCTCAGATATGCAGATGACACCACCCTTATGGCAGAAAGTGAAGAGGAACTAAAAAGCCTCTTGATGAAAGTGAAAGAGGAGAGTGAAAAAGTTGGCTGAAAGCTCAACATTCAGAAAACGAAGATCGTGGCATCTGGTCCCATCACTCATGGGAAATAGATGGGGAATCAGTGGAAATGGTGTCAGACTTTATTTTTTTTTTTGAGCTTCCTCCCAGTGACTGACAATACTTCTGGCCTGGTTTTAAGAGGCTTTTAGAAGAAGCATCATCATCTATGCAGAAGAAATATCAGTAGGGAGGAGTCTTCCTTACTTTGCAAGGAAGTACTTGCAAAGTACTTACTTTGCATTAGCAAACAAGAATTTAAAGGACAGCCTTGATGGAGATAATTTAAAGATGATAGCTTTTAGAAGTCAATGGAAAATTCAGCATGATAAAGACATCAAATTTTATTACAAAATTACATATACATGCACAGTGAAGGTCACCAGTAGCAAGTACCCAAAGGGAAAAACAGTGGAAGCTTTTGAAAACTATTTTTTTTTTTAAAGCTCAGCTCTAACCATACAGAAAGAGTTAGTCCATGAAAGGAAGGTGAAAAGCTAAATTAGAAAAGCTGAGAATATGGTTAATTGTGTAGCCTGAAAGTTGGGCTATTTTCAGATCAGCAGACTCAAAGGAATGATTCCTACAGAATGTTTAAGGGATTAAAAAATGTAGATTTGTGTTAATTATTTTTAGAAATGTTGGGAAAAAGAGAAATGCTCAGAGTGCTATAAAGAGTGGATAGAATGCCGTTCATGTAAAGGTATGAGAAATGCATGAGGAAGGATGACTCTGATAATTATATGCTTTTCAGTTTTGGTTTGACAGTAAGACACCAGAAATAATTTTCAATTATCTATTTTGAATTACCTAGAAAGATTGAGTTCCTGAGTATTAAACAACCAAGGTTACTTTATGAAGTTTTTCTGTATTCTTTCTGGAAACTATCTTTGCACATTGTAATATCAAGCTTGCTATCAGAAGGGTAAATCCTCTCACCCCAGTTTAACTCTATGTAATGAATTGCCAACATCCGCTGGATCATGGAAAAAGCAAGAGAGTTTCAGAAAAACATCTATTTCTGCTTTATTGACTATGCCAAAGCCTTTGACTGTGTGGATCACAATAAACTGTGGAAAATTCTGAAAGAGATGGGAATACCAGACCACCTGATCTGCCTCTTGAGAAATTTGTATGCAGGTCAGGAAGCAACAGTTAGAACTGGACACGGAACAACAGATTGGTTCCAAATAGGAAAAGGTGTACGTCAAGGCTGTATATTGTCACCCTGCTTATTTACCTTATATGCAGAGTACATCATGAGAAACACTGGACTGGAAGAAGCACAAACTGGAATCAAGATTGCCAGGAGAAGAATCAATAACCTCAGATATGCAGATGACACCACCCTTATGGCAGAAAGTGAAGAGGAACTAAAAAGTCTCTTGATGAAAGTGAAAGAGGAGAGTGAAGAAGTTAGCTTAAAGCTCAACATTCAGAAAACGAAGATCATGGCATTGGGTCCCATCACTCATGGGAAATAGATGGGGAAACAGTGGAAACAGTGTCAGACTTTATTTTTCTGGGCTCCAAAATCACTGCAGATGGTGACTGCAGCCATGAAATTAAAAGACGCTTACTCTTTGGAAGGAAAGTTATGACCAACCTAGATAGCATATTCAAAACCAGAGACATTACGTTGCCAACAAAGGTTTGTCTAGTCAAGGCTATGGTTTTTCCTGTGGTCATGTATGGATGTGAGAGTTGGACTGTGAAGAAGGCTGAGCACCGAAGAATTGATGCTTTTGAACTGTGGTGTTGGAGAAGACTCTTGAGAGAGATCCAAGGAGATCCAAGAAGTCCATTCTGAAGGAGATCAGCCCTGGGATTTCTTTGGAAGGACTGATGCTAAAGCTGAAATTCCAGTACTTTGGCCACCTCATGCGAAGAGTTGACTCATTGGAAAAGACTGTGATGCTGGGAGGGATTGGGGGCAAGAGGAGAAGGGGACAACAGAGGATGAAATGGCTGGATGGCATCACTGACTCGATGGACATGAGTCTGAGTGAACTCTGGGAGTTGGTGATGGACAGGGAGGCCTGGTGTGCTGTGATTCATGGGGTTGCAAAGAGTCTGACACGATTGAGAGACTGATCTGATCTGAATGAATTTGCAACAGTAGACAGGCCCTCTTTAAGATTTAGTTAAGCAGTCAGTGATTTGGGTACTAGTAAAGCCTACTGGTCCACTTTTCAAGGACTTTGTGCCAATTGGTAGTTACATTAGTAAAGACCTGTATAGACAGTTTCCATTCTGTTTATGTCTTTCATTAGCTTTTTTTCCCATGTGCTGCTTTTTAAAATTAATAGACTTTATTTTTTATAGTAGTTTACGGTTTGCTAAAAAATTTTTGTCAGTGTTTGAGCAAGGAATTTTTATCTTTTTGATTTAATTGAACTGAGTTAAGAATATAAATAAGTGTGCAACTATTAATGTGTTTATCTGTTAAAATCTTTTGCTTGAATAGGTCGTTACCTTATCGATTATACACGTTTGCACGTACAAGTAGAATAAGCTCTCACTTAAAATAGCTGCATGCAAATAAAGCTGTCTTACTTACTGTTACCATTGCTGATTAAAAACTAAATTATGCTTATTAAATTTCAGATTTTCTGATAGTAAGTTTGATTATAAATTAAACTGTCATTCAGTCTTTGTCAATAGTCTTGTCTACTTTGTAGGTTTTGAATAATATTTCCACATTCTAGAAGTGGCCAGTGGTTACTGATTTCTGACTCTGGAGAAAGCTCTTTGTTTTTACTGATTCTGACAAAAAATTTGAATCCCGTTGACCAAAAACTTGATTATTTAGCAAAGTGATATCTGAAGGACACGGGGCACACTGGTGTGAGGTATACCATACTGTATCTTTCCTTAAGGTACTACCCTATACTTCATCATAGCATGCTGTTCTCACACTTTATCATTCTGTGCTCTATTGCCAACATCTGTAGTGTCACTGCATAAGTAGGAGATGAATTTCTTAGCAGTTTGAATTAGGTAGGGTAATTTTTTCAACAGAATAGCACTTTGTTTATATCCTTGTGTTTGCATGTTTTTCAGTGCCACACAATTTGGTTTTTCAATTACTTTTTCAATGATTCATTGCTGTCTTGGTCATTGAAACAGAGTACAGAGATGTTAGAGGATTTTATTCCTTTGTCAGAGTTTCTAACTAGTGCTAATCTATAATGATAGAGCCAGATCTTTATGAAAATTTAGTAAGACTTGTATGCTATTCAAGTACAATCGTGTTGATTGACAAGGGTGTCATATTGATTTGAAATGCTTTGTGTATTCAATGGCTATGATCAGTACTATTGAAGCTTAACTCACAAGAGCCTCTTACATCCCTTGACTTGCAATGTGGTTCATCAGCTTAATGGTACTGCTTCACAAGACACATTTCTAGTGTTACCATTTTCCCTGTGTGCTACACATCTGGGAACTGGGAATTGAAATTGCCACTAAGTTTCCAGGGTCATGTAGTCCTGAAAGAAAATGCAAGATCAGCCCTTTGGCAAATAAGAGACAAGATCTTCAAAAAGAGAACAAGTTTTGAGAGATATAAGTCAGAGAGCTAAGTAACTCAGGTCATCATAAATCAGACTATCATGAGGAAAAATATGTTGCTAGTTATTATTTAAACCAGTTTACAGTATACTGAGATGCATGAAGTCAGAGAACTCTAACCTTTTTCTTTCCTTTGAGAAAGGATACTAGTGTTCTTTGCTAAGTCTTATTATTATTTCAAGGTTGAAGGAAATATGTTAAGTTTTCCTGGAGACTCGCAATCAATTCCATTTTGAGACAGTCTGCTTGTTATTGGTTATACACCCTTGCTATAGCCTCTTGCTTATTTTTATCTCAAGAAACTCTAGCTTGTGAAGGAGAGAGGGAAGGAAAGATGATTACATAGGAGCAGTGTTAAAACTTTTCATAGAAAGTTTCATCCAGAGTCATGGGGAGACTTTAAGCCAAAGACTCCCAGTAGAGTAGGGGCTTCCTTGGTGGCTCCGTGGTAAAGAATCTGCCTGCCAATACAGGAGATGCAGGTTTGATCCCTGGTTCAGGAAGATCCCCTGCAGAAAGAAGTGACAGCACACTAGTATTCTTGCCTGGGAAATCCCATGGACAGAGGAGCCTGGTAGGCTGCAGTCCGTGGGGTCACAAGAGTCAGACTCGACTTAGCAAATACACCACCATCACCACCACCTCCTAACAGAATAGTCCTACTTCAATTTGGGAAGGAACCTGCGATAGTACCCCTGCTGTGCCTGGTCTCTGGGGAAGGCAGCTCTGAAGTGTGACCTTGGTGCAGATATGGTGGTGGATCCACAGGAAAGAGCTGAGGCTGTCAGGAAAACACATTTGTGCAGTAGGAGGTCTGAGCAGTGCATTTTCATGGCCATCACACCCTGGGAGGTAGTGAGATATGCAGGAGATAAAGATGAGATCTGAATTGACATACTGGCTCTGCCACTTAGCAGTTCCTCGACCTTAGACAGCTTTGGTGAACCTAAGTGTAAAATGGGGGAATAAATGCATAGTCCATTTATGGCAATAGTTCAACTTATGAAAGGGCATGAGGGGAGGAAGAGAAAGAAAGAGTTTTGGAAATTCTAAGATCTAGACAAAGACATAAATTTAGGAGCATTAGGAGAACATAGTGGTTAAGAGCCAGACTATCTGGATTGGAATCTTCTGTCCACTCCTATTATTGCCTAACTTTGTTTCCAAATATTTGTGTTCTATTTCCTGACCTGTTACATGGAGATAATAGGATTGTTGTGAGAAGTGAATGCTTTAATTTATGTAAAATGATTACAGCCTGTATGTGTGAACTTTTAATGCTATTACTGCTTGGCTTATTTATTTAAATGTTTGGATTTTCTCTTTTTATGATTTTAACTTCTTATTTTTACTGTAATTTATTTACATTGACCTCCTTCTCCCTATTCAAGATTCATTTCTTATCCATGAGGTTTTTCTTCTCACAGATGTATCTGAATTTCACTTTGAAGGGGGAATGTTCCTAGGCTGGGGTGGTTAGCTAAAATACAGAAATGGAGCATTTTTGAAGGGTCATTTCCTTTGATTTGCCCTCGGTACTCTGGCCTCATCGGGTGATCTAAGTATAGGTACGGAAGATCCTCTCCTTTTGTCCACGCAGCTTGTTCTTCAGGGATTTGGCTCGACTAGAGATGTGGCAGACAGGCAATGTGAAACTGTTACAGAGGACCACCTAGCTACTTAACTGGAGTGATTTCATGCTTCAAAGCTCACGTCGGGGCTGATTTCTCAAACATTCATTCCTTTTTTACCTTAGTATAAAAGCTTAGTGATCTTGAGCTAGTGAGAGGGAATGGAATTTAGGTTAGGTAAAATATCTGATAAAATGAGATGAAAGTAAAACCACAATAACAACATCAGTAGCAACGATGAATTTCTTTCTCCTCTGAGGAATGACTTCAGAACTTTTTTTTTTTAATATCAATTGTCTGCCTGCTTTCAGCCTATCTTGGGGAAGTTAGTTATCATGTTCGTCCTTGAAGAAATGATTAGTTTGAGCAGGTGACCTGTCAAGCCTCAGAACCATGTGTGATGTAACATTTTGATACGAAGGGTAATGACTTGAAGCCATATCTCATTCTCCCTTTTCACTCAATTGCAGCAGGAGTTTGGATGGCACCCTGGAGTACAGCTTGCAGACTTCAGTCACATTGAGCTCATAAATAGCTCAGCTGGCATCTCAGACAGGGAGTATATGAACCAGGCTCAGATGCAGCTGATGATCTGATGTCCAGATGTGAGGAAGGGAGAAAAGGGAGTTCACAGCATCAGCAATCGATGATTTTAAAGAACAATAGCAAGGGAGAGGACTGAAAGAAAAACACAGCAAGATGACAAGGCAGGTTGGAGGGGGGAGTATCATTCATCTCCTGTGAAAGCCCCCACAGCAGAAAGATGGATTAATACTGTCAGAGCTGTTATCCATCCCATCAGCTCTATTATATAATAGAAAGCTACCTGTCACTTTCTTGGCTGCATGTGGTAGTACAGTCCTGGCTCCTTTTCCCCAATGCCTTGAAAACATTTTCTAGGTTTTCTCTTTAAAGCGGCTCTAATATTTGTTTCAATCACAGGTAGATCCATCATATGCATTTAATTTAAAAAGTCATAACAAGCAGAATTTCTGTTCAACATAAAGAGCTCATAAAACAAATGCTACTATTTATCAACTCCAATGGATTTTTGTAAAGGTCTTATACGAATGAAGAATAAAAATCCAATGATGGTCTTACAATAAATATTCAATACTTTATTGCCTATTTATGAGGTAATCTTGCCTTCCCATAATATATGGCTATTCAGAAAGACTTGAATTGTGGTCATGTGGTTTACTCACCAGGAGATGGCAATAGTGATCTATTTCCATGTTAAACCTTACGAAGGCTCTCACTCCACCAAAATTAAACTGAGTACCAAAAATGATTGGGATTTCCAATTCTGTTTTCCAATGCAAAATTATCCATTTTGAATTCTTGAATTATTAAGTTGTTCCTAATCATGCATAGCCTGATTTTTACTGAAAGCGTTGTCATGACAGCTTTCCAAAGACCCAAAAATAACCACTTTGCTGTCCTGGAAGCAAAAATATAATTAAAAAAAAAATCAAGACATATAATCAGAAATTTTAAAAAACCTACAAGAAGTGAATTGAAATAGGAATTTGATGACATTATGATGATTAACACTCAGACAAAGAACACTGAGTCTGTAAGTAAGGAATTGGCTCAATATCCTTTGAATCTATTTCACAGAACTTCAGCACTTTGAATGAGATCAGGCCAACTTTCTTTTGTCAGAGTTCAGTGTGATGCTGTCACTGCTTAATCCGAGTAAAGCTGAAAATGTGACCAAAACTCTACAGCCCTTTTCATCAAGAGTATATACATTTCTTCTTATTTGACATTGAGAACTATACAACCAAGCATTTGCCTTTTTGTTTCAGATCCTAGGAAGCTCAGTCTTAATGGTCTTCAGTAAGTTTAATTTTTATCCCTTTACTATTAACCTAGCTTTAATTCCGGGCTAACGGGTCAGTTTCTTTCCCATTGTATTTTCATTTTAGTCCACATTGAATTTCTTTTAGAAATACATTTAAGTCAATGAGTGCAATGAAACTGATCAATCTGGATAATAGTTACATCCATTCTTAGCTGTGATGGTTTGTGGCTCTACCCATAGATTATATCACAAATTTTTATGAAAATAACCACCACAGCATGAAAGCCATCTTTGTATTTTATTGGTGTAAGATGACTTCTTGCTTTTTCTCAGCTAAGCTAGTTTTTAAAAATAAAATATCCACATCTAGGGTATTTTTAAATAAACTTGTTTTCAGTTTGTTGCCTTTAACATTTTTTAAAATTGCTATATTTGAGTCATTTTGCTCCAGCTCATAGTCTATTGCAAATGGGTTGCATATGGTTTGTGAGAATTCCATGTGAAGCAGTTTTAGCCAGTTTGGAGTTAAAAAAAAAAAAGAATGATCTAAGAAGTTATATTGCTACAATGACTAAAAGTAATAATACATTATAGAAAATAACAAAATTTATTAAAGTAGTATTTATTATGGCAGTTTCAGATTCTAGTATTTTTAGAATGCATGCTTGGAAATGTAAATTTCTGTGGTAGAGTACTAGTTATATTGGCACATGTGATTAAAACATTTGATCAATAATTGCTTCCACATTTGCAGTTGTGTTCAAACTACTGCACAATTGCACTTATCTCACATGCTAGCAAAGTAATGCCCCAAATTATCCAAGCTAGGCTTCAACAGTACGCGAACTGTGAACTTCCAGATGCTCAAGCTGGATTTAGAAAAGGCAGAGGAACCAGAGATCAAATTCCCAACAGTCATTGGATTACTGAAAAAGCAAGAGAGTTCCAGAAAATCATCTGCTAAGTCACTTCAGTCATGTCCGACTCTGTGCGACCCCATAGACAGCAGCCCACCAGGCTCCCCTGTCCCTGCGATTCTCCAGGCAAGAACACTGGATTGGGTTGCCATTTCCCTCTCCAATGCAGGAAAGTGAAGAGTGAAAGTGAAGTTGCTCAGTCGTGTCCAACTCTTAGAGACCCCATGGACTGCAGCCTACCAGGCTCCTCCATCCATGGGATTTTCCAGGCAAGAGTACTGGAGTGGGGTGCCATGTCCTTCTCCAAAGAAAAACATCTACTTCTGCTTTATTGACTAGGCCAAAGCCTTTGACTGTGTGGATTACAACAGACTGTGGAAAATTCTTAAAGAGATGGGAATACCAGACCACTTTACCTGCCTTCTGAGAAATGTGTATGCAGATCAAGAAGCAACAGTTAGAACTGGACATGGAACAACAGACTGGTTCCAAATTGGGAAAGGAGTATGTCAAGGCTGTATATTATCACCCTGTTTATTTAACTTACATGTCGAGTACATCATGAAAAATGTTGGGCTGGATGAAGCACAAGCTGGAATCAAGATTGCTGGGAGAAATATCAATAACCTCAGGTATGCAGATGACACCACCCTTATGGCAGAAAGCAAAGAAGAACTAAAGAGCCTCTGATGAAAGTGAAAGAGGAGAGTGAAAATGTTTGGCTTAAAGTTCAACATTCAGAAAACTAAGATCATGGCATCTGGTCCCATCACTTCATGGCAAATAGGTGGAGAAACAATGGAAACAATGAAAGACTTTAATTTCTTGGGCTCCAAAATCACTGCAGATGGTGACTGTAGCCTTGAAATTAAAGGATGCTTGCTCCTTGGAAGAAAAGCTATGGCCAACCTAGACAGCATATTAAAAGGCAGAGACATTACTTTGCCAACAAAGGTCCATCTAGTCAAAGCTATGGTTTTTCTAGTAGTCATGTATGGATGTGAGAATTAGACTATAAAGAAAGCTGAGCACTGAAGAATTGATGCTTTTGAACTGTGGTTTTGGAGACGACTCTTGAAAGTCCCTTGGACCGCAAGGAGATCAGACCAATCAATCCTAAAGGAAATCAGTTCTGAATATTCATTGGAAGAAGCTGAAACTCCTACTCTGGCCAACTAATGCAAAGAATTGAGTCATTTGAAAAGACCCTGATGCTGGGAAAGGTTGAGGGCAGGAGGGGAAGGGGCCAGCAGAGGATGAGATGGTTGGGTGGCATCACTGACTCAATGAACATGAATTTGAGTAAACTCCAGAAGTTGGTGATGGACAGGGAATCCTGGTATGCTGCAGTCCATGGAGTCACAGAGTCAGACATGACTGAGCAACTGCACTGAACTGAACTGACTAATGCAGTTGATAATTTATATCCACTTAGTTGCACAGAGTTGACAAACTCATTATTGAATATTAAAATTAGTAACATGACTTTGAGAGTGAATTGAATTTAATGTGATTCTCTTTTTCTTTGTAATCTTTGATTGGACTTACTGTTATAGGAACATCAAGGCAAGTGTTTATGTGTTGGTTGTAGTAAATGACACATGTCAGCTGAACCAGTCCTGGGAATGTTTGCCTCTCCTGACTTTTCCTAGTGTGTGTCTTGAAGGGGTGGAATCCTGCAGGCTATGTTCCCCAGGCTCCCATGTCAACAAACTCAGCTAATGGGAGGCTCTTTTGGGAGTTCAAAAGGGTGAAGGGGTGAAGAAGGAAGAATATGCTTTAATCTCTTTGGGCAGTGTTTCTGGTACTGGCTGAATCTCCTCTGTGGTAGTCCCCCTTCTGCCAGGCATGATTGGCTGCTGGGCTCCAGAGGTTTATCTACAGCCAATAGTGTCACAGGGGTTGCTTGCTGTCTATCATCTCTGGACTGCCTCACTGTCCCTAGATTGGATTCTCAGCTTTTCCATCACCTGTGTGACGATTTTTTTTGCATTAAATGTTCTCTGTTATAAAAATCTAAAATTGTTTTTGTTTTCCTGGTGGATCTTGACTAAATTCTAAGGTTTAGCATAGAATACACTTAGCAAGAAAGCATTTTTATGTATCAGTATTATTGCAAGTTTATTTTTTATATACACTTAAAATCATCTTAAATGTGTTTTCAATTTACATCTTGTGTCCTTAGTTCCAGATTCCATCACTTCTGTGTCTTGGAGTAATACTATATTGTGTGCGGACCCAAAAAAGACTTAGGTAAGGAGGAAAATAGCAAGAGGATAGATGAGAAAGAAAGAGTATTAGAAGGACTCAAAGGTAGCAGTATTTTTTTTTTTAATGAATTATAGAATTTAATGGAATTTTAGCATGATTCTTCTTTTCTAAAATATTTTACATAGTATATTAATTATATTATATTTTGATATTACATGGGGAAAAATGTGTCATAGCCAACTAACTTTGGGAAACACAGCTTTCATCAAAATGAAATGGCTTTTTAAAAGCATCATTGCCTCAGGGAATTTAATTTATTATGAATCTCCAAGAGATTATTTTATTCCTGCAACTCATAGCTATCATTGATTTCAAGATACACTCTTTATTTATTCATTCAACAAATATTTATTTACAGCTTAATGTGTTTTAGGCACCGTTACAGGGATTGGTGATAAAAGAGTAAAGAAAGCAGGAAAAAAAAGAAATTTCTGCTTTAAGTTCTCACAGAAAGAGATGGACAACAAACAAATAGATAAGTAAACTCCAGAGTATGTCAGTAGATGATAAGTGCTATGAAAAATAAAAATAATGAAGCAGGGAAGGAGGACTGGGAGTACTGGACAAAGATGAAGAGTCTCGTTTTAAAAAGGAGACCAAACCAAAGCCCCATTGAGCAAGAAGGGACGAGTCATGTGGCTGTCAGAGAAGCTTCTAACAAGGATAGCACAAGACTATTGAGCCTCTGGGGCAGAGTGTGCCTGGGATTTTTGAGGAGCAAAGAGAATCCCAGTGTTCAGAAGGCTAGTATATTTTAAGAGACACTATCAATTTGAAAAGAGCTTTGGAGCAAATATTTAAAAGAAAAAGGAAAACAAAAGAAATCTGTTATATTCAGTGTACATACATTTTAAAAACGAACTGAATATAAATAACATATTTATCATCACATGCCACATTTTTTAGTCTTTATTTTTTATTAGTTTGAAGCTAAGGATTTTTTCACATGTGACATCTAAAATCTCTTCTGAATCTCTTACAGCCTGTAGTTGTATAACATCAAGGTGACATGCTGTTTTTCATTATTTTGGCTTATGTTTGTACCTTCATAGAACTAACAATATAATCTAGGCTCACATTGAGAGATTCTTGAATTTTGTTCTGTGTTTTTTATTTAGGTACATTTTTGGTTTCATTTTCCTCCTTAATTGAATTACATATTGCTTGAAGTTAAATAGCTTCTCTTCAAAGGCAGTTGGAAACATTTGATATCTAACCTTACAGATATCCTTCAGAAGCTGTGAATCAGTCACACTGATTCTTCCTAGCTTTGAAATGCCTGTGATCTCTTCTGAAATGTTTAGTTATGTTTGCCCCAACAGTCAATGACTGCTACTTCACAAACTACTCCTGTCTGGAAGCTGAAGAATTTCTTTTGACATTGATGGAGAGCTGTGTCTCATATAGAGAAAATTGAAACATGTGAATGAAAAAATATAATTGATCCCGGAATCCATTTTGCAAGAAACATCCTAGGAACCAGTGTTTTGTGGGATGCACTGAGAAAAACATTGATTACACCAGGTTTTCATTTTTTGGAATTTAAGAAAAAATTTTTATAAATAACACCTGGATATAGTCAGTCAGTCCAATTCTCAGTCATGTCTGATTCTTTGAGACCCCATGGACTGCAGCATGCTAGGCTTCCCTGTTCATTACCAACTCCTGGAGCTTGCTCAAACTCATGTCCATAAAGTCGGTGATGCCACCCAACCATCTCATCCTCTGTTGGCCCCTTCTCCTCCTGCCCTCAATCTTCCCCAGCATCAGGATCTTTTCCAATGAGTCAGTTCTTCATATCAGGTGGCCAAAGGATTCAGCATCCTTCAGTCTCAACATCAGCCCTGATTTCCTTAGGATTGACTAGTTTGGTCTCCTTGAAGTCCAAGGGACTCTCAAGACTGTTCTCCAACACCACAGTTCAAAAGCATCAATTCTTTGGCGCTCAGCTTTCTTTATGTTCCAACTCTCATATCCATACATGACTACTGGAAAAACCATAGCTTTGACTAGACGGTCCTTTGTTGGCAAAGTAATGTCTCTGCTTTTTAAAATGCTGTCTAGGTTGGTCATAGCTTTTCTTCCAAGGAACAAGCATCTTTTAATTTCATGGCATCACCATCTGCAGTGATTTTGGAGCCCAAGAAAATAGTCTGTCACTGTTTCCATTGTTTTCCCATCTATTTGCCATGAAGTGATGGGACCAGGTGCCATGATCTTAGTTTTTTGAATGTTGAGTTTTAAGCCAGCATTTTCGCTCTCCTCTTTTATTTTCATCAAGGGGCTCTTTAGTTCCTCTTTGCTTTCTTCCATAAGGGTGGTGTCATCTGTGTATCTGAGGTTATTGATATTTCTCCTGGCAATATTGAAGCTTGTGCTTCATCCAGCTTGGCATTTCACATGATGAACTCTGCATACAAGTTAAGTAAGCAAGGTGACAATATACAGCCTTGGTGTACTTCTTTCTCAGTTTGGAACCAGTTCATTGTTCCTGGATATAGTATCTTAGTATAAGATATGAGCAATGTAGACATGCATGTTAATCACTTAGTTGTGTCTGACCCTTTGCCGTCTCATGGACTGTAGCCCACCAGGCTCCTCTGTCCATGGAATTCTCTAGGCAAGAACACTGAAGTCGATAGCCTTTCCCTTCTCCAGGGGATCTTCCTGACCTAGGAATCGAACCTCTGGGTCTCCCACATTGTAGACAGATTCTTTGCTGTCTGAATCACCAGGGATGGCCTAGACATGCATAGTACAAAATATAAAAGTCTCTTATGGTTACTAGTCCCATTCCTGGTTCCTGTTCCCAGAGATGGCCTCTGTGACCTGTTGTTTGTTCCTCAGAGGTTCCCTTTCTGCATATCTTGTTATATAGACACACATGTACATATATAAGCAGATGTTCTTAAAAATAAATAAACAAAATATAAATATGAATATATAATACAAATAAAAATATATCCACTTTGCTTCTGAGTAACTTCATCTGCATGTGTATCAGAAGTCATACCATGTCATTGCATTTTGATGTATCTGATTTTTTAGTATGCCATCATATGGATATACAGCATAATTTAACCTTTCTTTCATGAAACAATATTTAGATCATTTACATTTGGAGGGGGTATTATAAACAATGTTTCAGAGAACATTTTTTAATTCTGTCTTCCCATAATGTAGAATTAGGTTGTATTTAAAATATTAGACATTTAGAAGCAGAATTGTTATCTAAAGTACATATGTATTTTTGGATCTGCAAGCCAGGAAGAGAGGGAGGGACCTTACCGAAAACTGAATGTGGTGGCACCTTGATCTTGAACTCCCTTATCTCTAGAACTGTGAGAAATAAATTTTTGTTGTTTAACCCACTCAATTTTTGGTACTTTGTTAGAAGAGTTTGAGCAGACTGGCAACAGCTTAGCTCACAGGGTGACTCAGGGATCCAGGCCAGTTTGATCCTGCTACTTAGCAAATGTGGTTTGCAAGGCCTGCTTGAGTGATTTTTTAAATTAATTATTTTTTTTTAAATGAAGGATAATTGCTTTACAGAATTTTGTGGTTTTCTGTCAAACGTCCACATGAGTCAGCCATAGGTATACATATGTTCCCTCCCTTTTGAACTTCCCTCCCATCTCCCTCCCAATCTTACCCTTCTAGGTTGATACAGAGCCCCTGTTCAGGTTTTCTTAGCCATACAGCAAATTCCCTTGGCTATCTATTTTACATATGGTAATGTAAGTTTCCATGTTACTCTTTCCATACATCTCACTCTCTCCTCCCCTCTCCCCATGTCTACAAGTCTATTCTCTATGTCTGTTTCTCTATTGGTGCCCTGTAAGCAATACCATTTTTCTTCAGTACCATTTTTCTAGCTTCCGTATATATGTGTTGGAATACGATATGTATCTTTCTCTTTTTGACTCACTTGACTCTGTATAATAGGTTCTAGATTCATCCACCTCATTAGAACTGACTCAAAGGTGTTCCTTTGTATGGCTAAGTACTATTCCATTGTGCATATGTACCACAACTTCTTTATCCATTTATCTGTTGATGGACATCTAGGTTGCTTCCATGTTCTAGCTATTGTAAATAGTGCTGCAATGAACAATGGGATATACATATCTTTTTCAATTTTTGTTTCCTCAAGGTGTATGCCTAGAGTGGGATTGTTGGGTCATATGGTGGTTTTATTCCTAGTTTTTTAAGGAATCTCCATACCATCTTCCATCATGGCTATATCAATTTACATTCCTACCAACAGTGCAAGAGTGTTCCCTTTTCTCCATACCTTCTCCAGCATTTATTGTTTTGTAGATTTTTTGATGATGGCCATTCTGACTGGTGTGATGTGATATCTCATTGTAGTTTTGATTTACATTTCTCTATTAATGACCGATGCTGGACATCTTTTCATGTGTTTGTCTGCCATGTTTATGTCTTTGGAGAAATGTCTGTTTAGGTCTTTTCCCCATTTTTTGATTGGGTAGTTTGTTTTTCTGTTATTGAGTTGTATAAGCTGCTTGTATAGTTTGAAAATTAATCCTTTGTTAGTTGTTTCATTTGCTATTATTTTCTCAGATTCTGAGGGTTGTCTTTTCACCTTACTTATAGTTTCCTTTGCTGTGCCAAAGCTTTTAAGTATAATCAGGTCCCACTTGTTTACTTTTGTTTTTATTTCCATTACTCTAGGAAGTGGGTCATAGAGGATCTTGCTTTGATTTATGTCATTGAGTGTTCTGCCTATGTTTTCCTCCAAGAGTTTTATAGTTTCTGGTCTTACATTTAGGTCTTTAATCCATGTTGAGCTTATCTTTGTGTATGGTGTTAGGAAGTGTTCTAATTTCATTCTTTTACATGCAGCTGTCTGGTTTTCCCAGCACCATTTATTGAAGAGGCTGTTTTTGCCCCACTGTATATTCTTGCCTCCTTTGTCAAAAATAAGGTACCCATAAGTGCATGGGTTTATTTCTGGGCTTTCTATCTTGTTCCACTGGTCTATATTTCTGTTTTTGTGCCAGTACCATACTGTCTTGATGACTGTAGTTTTGTAGTACAGTCTGAAGTCAGGAAGGTTGATTCCTCCAGCTCCATTCTCCTTTCTCAAGACTGCTTTGGCTAATCAGGGTCTTTTGTGTTTCCATATGAATTGTGAAATTTTTTGTTCTAGTTCTGTGAAAATGCCATTGGTAATTTGATAGGAATCACATTGAATCTGTAGATTGCATTTGGTAGTATAGTCATTTTCACAATATTGATTCTTCATACCCAGAAACATGGAATATCTCTCCATCTGTTTATTTCATCTTTGATTTCTTTCTTTCTTTGTTTGTGGCCCTGGTGACACAAAGTGTGCAGGGACACAGACTGCCTCCACCGCAGGAGTTATGGCCCTATCAGAGTCTTTTTCTGAGCCTCTTATAGCTGGCAATCAGAAAGCCTCTTTGGCCAGTCTTTCTCCATAGCTCCGCCTGTCCAGGTACTTAGAGGGCTCCCTTGCCTGGGGTCCTTCTCTGTTGTTCAGCACATCAGGCACACAGAGGGATGCCCCTATCTGGGGTCCTACTCTGTAGATTGGCACATCAGGCACTTAAAGGGGCACGCTGGGTAGGGTCCTACTCTGTAGTTCAGTGCGTCAAACATTTGATGGGCCAGGCTCTCTATTGTTCAGCTGCTGATGCTGGCGTGTGAGGGGAGAGAGGCCATGGTGATGTCTCCACCCCCTACATGTACTCAGCAGTATTGCCTTGCTTCCATGGCTGCTTGGCTTTCCTCCACAGGCGTCTCTCATCACAATCTCCTCCCTCACATCCACTCGATCTGTCTCTCTGCAATCAACAGCAGCCCTTGCCCTGAGATTGATGCACAATCCTTAAACTCCAGCTCCCAGTCCCTGCGCCTTCCAGAGGACCTGTGACCCTGTCTGGGATATGTATGGCTGTGGCAAGGACTGTCTGATTCTCATTGCATTTAGACTGCCACAGATCAGCTGTTTCACTCTCACTCTTAAATATTTTTCCTCTGACTTAGACAATTGCCCCGATACAGGGATCGGATCCCTGCTTCAGTTCCCCCACCCGCAAAGGGCAGGTCCAGTCCTACTAACACTCCTGTTTTTCCCTTAGTTCCTTCATCCTACTGAGTTTTGTGTGGTTCTACGTATCCTTTTCTGCTGGTAAGGCACTCCTGTCCGCTCTCAGCTGGTGTTCTGCTTGCACTTCTGTGTCTGAAGCTGTATTTCTGATGCATCCGTGGAGAGAGGTGAACTCCATGTCCACCTACTCCTCTGCCATCTTGTTCTCTCCCTGCCTGAGTGTTTTCTTTTTTCCTTTTCAGCCCTAGTTTAATATTTTGTTTTTAATTTTACTTTATTGCTATTTTTTAAATTGAAGTATAGTTGGTCTTCCCAGGTGGTGCTGGTGGTAAAGAATATACCTGTCAATGCAAGAGAGGTGGGTTCAATTTCTGGGTTGGGAAGATTCCCTTGGAGGAGGAAACAGCAACCCACTCCAGTTTTCTTGCCTGGGAAATCTCACGTACAGAGGAGCCTCGTGGACTGCAGTCTGTGGGTTGAAAGAGAGTCAGATATTACTGAGCACATACAAACACACACACACACACACAGTTGGCTTACAATATTTCAGGTGTACAGCAAAGTGATGTGATATTTTCATATATTACACCAAGGTTATTTCAATATTATTGACTGTGCTCCCTGTGCTGTATATTATACTCTCAGTGTGAGGGGAAAATGTGCATGAGTTGTTCTGAGCTGTGTCTGCAGGTGATCTGGATTACTTCTCTAGTGATATCCTTGAGGACCGTTCACAGAGTCATACTGCATCCCCTGGAAGAAGACGTGGATTTAGCAAACTGGCATGCTCTGCCACAGAATACAGATTTATTTTGCTTCTGTAAAATGATCATTTATCGAGCAAGCCAACACTTGGCTTGAAATATCACCTCTACCATAAATTACATTGACATATACACATGATCTGCTGGGGACACTCCTTTCAATTGTTTTTTCCTACATGAGTTTTATGGGGTTTCAATTCATGTACTTATACAAATTTTCATCTCTTAGTTTCCTTTTTTCTAAATGCTTTTGACTATGATCATTTTTTGAATTGTTAAATTTCATGAAGAAGCTTGTTTTGATTAAGAGGACTTTGAATTTATGGAATGATTGGGGAAAATAATTTTAAATTATTGAAACTTTCCATCTCCTTACATATACAGGATTCCAATGTGCGTACCATTCAGAATTTCCTTAAGTTTTCAGAGTGCCAATAGCTATTCTCAATAATAAATATATAGTTTTTATCAATAATTCATTTACCTCTTCTGCCCCTTATTTTTTATATTATGCCTTTACCTTCATTATGTCTATTTTCTACTTTTACTAGATTATTCTTGCATTGTTTTGAATTTATTTTGGTATTTTTCTTCTATCATTGAGTTATATTTCAATATATCTTGTTTGATGATTAATGCAGTTAATTTCATCCTCAGACATTTTCACATTTGGTTGCATTGTCACTCATTATACATTTGTTTATTTTAAAAAACTTTATTTACCCTTCAACTCAGGAGTTTTTTTCTGTTTAATTCCACTGGATCATATATTGGTTCTTTTGCATATTATCAGAAATATTATTTGTGTCATGGAGATGTATTACAATTTATGTAATTATTAATTATCTATTCTATCATTGTTTATTAATTTTATTTGGAGAAGGAAATAGCAACCCACTCCAGTATTCTTGCTTGGAGAATCCCATGGACAGAGGAGCCTGGTGGCTAGTCTATTCAGTCACAAAGAGTCGGACATGACTAAACACCATTAATTTTATTACTTATTTAGTATAATTATTTTTAAATTTTATTTTATTTAATTAATTTATTAAGATTTTATTAAGATTTCTTGGTGATCTAGCATGTGGTCTTTAAAAAATATTTTATTTGTGTTTTAAAAGATTAGGTATTCTTTTTTGGCTATAAAATAGGGAGTTATTAAATGGGTGTAAATTTTTGTTATTCAAAATGAATACATTTTAGAGATCTGTTGTGCTTATAGTTAAAAGTGTTGCTTGTACACTTAACACGTGGTAAGCCTAATTTATGTTGAGTATTCTTACTACAACTAAAATAAATAAATTTCTCTAGACATCAGTTATGATTACTTTAAAATATTCTATTCATCTTTAGTCTTATTTTGGACAATTTAACTTGGTAATTTCTGAATTTTATTTAAATCTCTATGACTGTAGATTTGTTTCATTTTTTTCTTGTCCATCCATGAGTATTTTCTTTATCTTTTTAAATGCTGTTCATTAGATGATTAGCAATTCATAACTATTGAATTTTCTATGATTTTACTAGCATGGAAGCATAATTTTTAATACTATACATTTTGTATTTTACTTGATAATAATACTAATTAATTAGTATGACTACATGCTTACTTTTACATGCTTAGTTTTGTTATCATTTTTCTGATATACTTTTTTTTAGCTTCATTCTATGTCACTTTGTTTTATCTTGTAACTGATTAACAGTTTAGAAATGGATTTTTTCTAGCCAGTATTACCCTTTGTCTTTTCAAGGGGTAATTTAATCCATTTTTATTTACTCCTATTGTATTTAAGTTTATTCCATGTCTCTTTTGTTATGATTTCTGGTTCCTGTGCTTTCTTGTTGATAGTGTTTTATCTCTTTCTTGTCCTCTCTTGGACTTGAAAAAAGAAAAACGTTCCTTTTTTTTCTTTTCTTATAGTGGATTTGAGTTACACACCCCTATTCTATTCTTCTGGTGGTCACCTTTGACATTTTAATACATATATTTAAACTTAAAACCTTATATTATGGATGAAAGGGCTGAGGACAGAAAGTATAAATAATTTTTCCCTTGTTACTTTGGTGATAGATGTGGATCAAAAACCTTAATCTCGTTAGGTTCAAAACTATTTTCTTTTCTAAATCTCATCCTTTCCACAATATTTGACAGGATAGATCATACTTTATTATACTTGATTCTCCCTTGAAGTGTCAGCAAATATGTTGGCTAGAAGTGGTCTTATTCTCCTCTCACGATTTCCATCAAAGTACAAACATGATCAGAGGTGGTACATTCTTTATTAGAACAGTACTTTTCCTTTGTCAAAGAAAATTAATCCTATGTGATCATTTATCCAGCTATCTTTTACTGCACAAATGAATAAGATACTATTTTTGTCATAAAGGACTGCACACTTAGCCAGTAAGAGTAGACAAACAATTGAATAAAAAAAGTAGTAACCTCAGATGTTTAGTTCAGTTCAGTTCAGTTCAGTCACTCAGTCATGTCTGACCCTTTGTGAACCCATGAATCACAGCACGCCAGGCCTCCCTGTCCATCACCAACTCCTGGAGTTCACCCAAACTCATGTCCATCGAGTCAGTAATGCCATCCAGCCATCTCATTCTCTGTCATCCCCTTCTCCTCCTGCCCCCAATCCCTCCCAATATCAGAGTCTTTTCCAATGAGTCAACTCTTTGCATGAAGTGGCCAAAGTATTGGAGTTTCAGCTTTAGCATCAGTCCTTCCAATGAACACCCAGGGCTGATCTCCTTCAGAATGGACTGGTTGGATATCCTTGCAGTCCAAGGGACTCTCAAGAGTCTTCTCCAACACCACAGTTCAAAAGCATCAATTCTTCGGTGTTTAGCCTTCTTCACAGTCCAACTCTTACATCCATACATGACCACTGGAAAAACCATAACCTTGACTAGATGGACCTTTGTTGGCAAAGTAATATCTTTGCTTTTGAATATGCTATCTAGGTTGGTCATAACTTTCCTTCCAAGGAGTAAGCGTCTTTTAATTTCATGGCTGCAGTCACCATCTGCAGTGAT
>NW_011494794.1:275240-279390 GCF_000754665.1 Bison bison bison | reverse complement strand
AAGTGATGGGACCAGATGCCATGATCTTTGTTTTCTGAATGTTGAGCTTTCAGCCAACTTTTTCACTCTCCTCTTTCACTTTCATCAAGATGCTCTTTAGTTCCTTTTCACTTTCTGCTATGGCAGAAGTGTCATCTGCATATCTGAGGTTATTGATATTTCTCCTGTCAATCTTGATTCCAGCTTGTGCTTCTTCCAGCCTAGCGTTTCTCATGATGTCCTCTGCATATAAGGTAAATAAGCAGGGTGACAATTTACAGCCTTGACGTACTCCTTTTCCTATTTGGAACCAGTCTGTTGTTCCATGTCCAATTCTAACTGTTGCTTCCTGACCTGCATACAGATTTCTCAAGAGGCAGGTCAGGTGGTCTGGTATTCCCATGTCTTGAAGAATTTTCCACAGTTTATTGTGATCCACACAGTCAAAGGCTTTGGCATAGTCAATAAAGTGGAAATAGATGTTTTTCTGGAACTCTCTTGCTTTTCTATGATCCAGCGGATGTTGGCAATTTGATCTCTGGTTTCTCTGCTTTTTATAAAACCAGCTTCAACATCTGGAAGTTCACAGTTCACGTGTTGCTGAAGCCTGCTTGGAGGATTTTGAGCATTACTTTACTAGCGTGAGATGAGTGCAATTGTGTGGTAGTTTGAACATTCTTTGGCGTTGCCTTTCTTTGGGATTGGAGTGAAAACTGACCTTTTCCAGTCCTGTGGCCACTGCTGAGTTTTCCAAATTTGCAGGCGTATTGAGTGCAGCACTTTCACAGCATCAGATGTTAAATATGTCTAAAACCTTCTTGATAGTCAGTGTTGTCCATAACACAGCAGCATTGGAAGCTCTGAAAGTTTTATAGAAATAAAGAATCCTGGGCTAGACTTCCTGAATTAGAATCATCTGAAGAAGATTCTAGGTGATTCATATGCACATTATAGTTTGAGAAGCAGAACTACAACTAATTTTATTTTCCTTGCTTCCCAACACCTAAAATGATTGAAAAAAAGAATTGCAGTGAATTCCTCACAGAGTGTACAGGACTTTATGACATATAATGCTGGTCACTCCATGATTCATATTTTTCATTCTTATCTTTTTTCTATTTTTTCATTAAATTTATTGTTTATGAAACTTAGTTGTGTAAAGATACAACTTTCTGGTAAAGATAGAAGATTCATTCTTCAAAGAAATAGTTTTTTGTAATTAAATACTATCCAGTCACAGGGAGATTCATAAGCAGTTTTTCTCTGGGTATTTCTTATTTTTTTTGTCAGTTTTTGGGATAGTGAAGGGATTCATTTGAGCATCACATTTCCAGTGCCTTGCAAGCTAGATGACTTTACATATAAGCTGGAATACCCTCAAGTCCCTCAGCAAAGATACTAACTTAGCAACATTCCATAGTTGACTCTCTAAAAACTGTTTCTTAAGTGGTGTTTTTCCCATAGCTCATGCTTTGAATACAAGGTTGAAGAATATGTTAAATTGACTTCTATGTCATCTTTAATTGAGCATACATTCTCAAGATTATCAAAATGACATAAACCCATGATTGAATATACTTTGATATTTTGAAGTACTCACAGATACTTCAGATTTTTAAAAAATATTGAGTGAGATTTTACATAGCTTAATTACAAATAATAATGAAATGATTTTACACATGCTTTCCTACTCTGTTCCATCTTTCTAGGCTATGCCAAAAAAAGAAATAATCTCATCATGATATTTTCTCTGATCACTGTAGTATTTCTGAATATCTATAGTGAAGTAGATTTGGTTAATTTATAATGACCTCCCTTAACATTTGTTTTTGTTTTTATCTTGAATAGTTATTTAACTTTATTTACATTTCCTTCTTGTCTCTTGTTTACAGAATTTGACTGCAAACTTCTTGAGTACAGGAATATGTTATTGTACCATTTTGCTTTATAGTTAAAGTTCTCTGAATATTTGTTCTAGAACTTCTGTGGCTCTTCACTAACTACTGCTTCTCAGACTTTTTCACTAAAGTATTTATGATGAAGAAAGAATAGAAAATATTATTTCTGAGGACTCAGGGGCCTAAATTAAAGCAGAAAATAGAACTTAACATTTATTTCAAGTATTTTTTTCTGTTCTAAAAACCTGTGCATAGTTTGCATATATCCTTTTCTTTTTGATTTATTTTCATATAAAAATAAAATAAATGTTCTAGGAAAATAAGATATGCTTGGGCCATTGCTTAGCTTTCTTATGGCCATGGCTATAGAAACCAACAGTAAGTTTTTTTCCATTTTAAAATGTACAGGAAACAGAGGGAGTTTAAACTCTTTTCCTAAGGATTCTGCTGCTGCTGCTAAGTCACTTCAGTCATGTCCGACCCTGTGCGACCCCAGAGACGGCAGCCCACCAGTCTCCCCCATCCCTGGGATTCTTCAGGCAAGAACACTGGAGTGGGTTGTCATTTCCTTCTTCAATGCATGACAGTGAAAAGTGAAAGTGAAGTAGCTCAGTCGTGCCCAACTCTTCGTGACCTCATGGGCTGCAGCCTACCAGGCTCCTCTGTCCATGGGATTTTCCAGGCAAGAGTACTGGAGTGGGGTGCCATTGCCTTCTCCATCTTGAGGATTCTAGGCCCCTTATAATCTTGCCTTAGCTCAAAATATTCCTATCTTTTCCTTCTGGTATCTACCTTTGGATGTAGCCAACTCTTATCAGTTTCCTGAGGCTTCCATAATGAAATACCACAAGCTCTGTGCCTTAGAAAAATAGAAATTGAATTTTTCATAGTTCTGGAGGCTAAATGTCTGAATGGAGGAGCTGGCAGGGCACGTTTCCTTTGAAACCCATGGAAGAAGGCTCCTAACTTAATTCTTCCAGCTTCTGGTGGCTCCAGACCTTCCTTGGCCTATAGCAACAGAATTTCAATGTCTGCCTCCATCTTCATATCCTCTTTCCTCTATGCATGTTAGTCTCTATGTCCAAAATTCCCCCTTTTGTATGGACATAAATCATATTGAATTAAAGATCCACCCTAATAAATTTATTTTAATTTAATTACCTCTATAAAGACCCTATTTCCAAATAAAGTCACAATCTGAGGTATTAAGAGCTAGGACTTCAGCTTATCATTTTGGGGGACAGAATTCAATCCATAACATGACCTGAACCACCCTCTTTTCCCACTATATCACATGTGTTTTTCTCTCTAGGTGGAGTTGCCAGATATAGCAAATAGAAATACAAGAGCCTCAGTTAAAGATTAATTTCAGGTAAACAGCAAATAATTTTTATTGTAATTATGTCCTAAATAGTACATGATTCATTCTTATACCAAAGTTTGTTGTTGTTTACTTGAAATCTGAATTTATCTAGCAATCCTGGATTTTATCTAGTGACTTTACTTCCTCAGTTTTTGCTTTCCTTAGTTTGGTTAAATTATCTCTCATAACTGCCAGTCTGATTTTTCCTTTAAGATTTGATTCAAATGCCACCTACTCCAAGAAGTCTTCCTTGATCTTTCCATCTGAAAGAAATCTCTTCCTCTTCCTAAATTGGTGATGGTTTAGTTGGTAAGTCATGTCTGGCTCTTGTGACCCCATGGACTGTAGCCTGCTAGACTCCTCTGTCATGGGATTCTTCAGGCAACAATACTGGAGTGTATTGCCATTTCCTTCTCCAGGGGATCTTCCCGACCCAGGAATCAAATCCAGGTCTCCTGCATTGCAGGCAGATTCTTTACCAACTGAGCTAAGAGGGAATCTTCCTAAACTGACAGAATTTAATCTACACTTTACTTGGGATATTTACCAGTTATCAGTTCAGTTCAGTTCAATTGCTCAGTCGTGTCTGATTCTTTGAGACCCCATGAATTGCAGCACACCAGGCCTCCCTGTCCATCACCAACTCCTGGAGTTCACCCAAACTCATGTCCATCGAGTCAGTGATGCCATCCAGCCAACTCATCCTCTGTTGTCCCCTTCTCCTCCTGCCCCCAATCCCTCCCAGCATCAGAGTCTTTTCCAATGAGTCAACTCTTCGCATGAGGTGGTCAAAGTATTGGAGTTTCAGCTTCAGCATCATTCCTTCCAAAGAACACCCAGGACTGATCTCCTTTAGAATGGACTGGTTGGATCTCCTTGCAGTCCAAGGGACTCTCAAGAGTCTTCTCCA
>NW_011494794.1:231693-275085 GCF_000754665.1 Bison bison bison | reverse complement strand
TATTTCCCATGAAGTGATGGGACCAGAGGCCATGATCTTAGTTTTCTGAATGTTGAGCTTTAAGCCAACATTTTCCACTCTCCACTTTCACTTTCATCAAGAGGCTTTTTAGTTCCTCTTCACTTTCTGCCATAAGGGTGATGTCATCTGCATATCTGAGGTTATTGAGATTTCTCCCGGCAATCTTGATTCTAGCTTGTGCTTCTTCGAGCCCAGCGTTTCTCATGATGTACTCTGCTGCTGCTGTTGCTGCTAGGTCGCTTCAGTTGTGTCTGACTCTGTACGACCCCATAGATGGCAGCCCACCAGGCTCCGCTGTCTCTGGGATTCTCCAGGCAAAAACACTGGAGTGGGTTGCCATTTCCTTCTCCAATGCATGAAAGTGAAAAATGAAAGTGAAGTCATTTAGTTATGTCTGACTCTTAGCGACCCCATGGACTGCAGCCTACCAGGCTCCTCTGTCCATGGGATTTCCCAGGCAAGAGTACTGGAGTGGGGTGCCATTGCCTTCTCCCTGATGTACTCTGCATATAAGTTAAATAAGCAGGGTGACAATATACAGCCTTGATGTACTCCTTTTCCTATCTGGAACCAGTTTGTTGTTCCACATCAAGTTCTAACTGTTGCTTCCTGATCTGTACACAGGTTTTCAAGAGGCAGGTCAGGTGGTCTGGTATGCCCATCTCTTTCAGAATTTTCCACAGTTTATTGTGATCCACACAGTCAAAGGCATAGTCAATAAAAGCTTATTTAAAATTTTCATATATTAACTACTCTACTAAATAGAAATTATTTGGGGGCCAAAATTATGTATGATTGACTTTTCTACCCTCTTTAACATCTAGCTAAGTTCCTTGTAACAATAGGCATGCAGAAGAATAAAAACAGAAGACAAACAAACAAAAAATTCTTGTTCTTATTTGATTTGGCTTGCTGAAGTAAAACAACAGTACCACTTAATAACAGAAATGAGAGAAATACATGCAAACAACCTCTGCCCTTTAGTAGAACTCTCAAGTCTTTAAGAAAATGCTGCCTGTTTTTTAAAGTGCAGCCTCTTCAGCAAACCACTGGTTTGACCTACACTAAAACTTCATCATCAGGCATAGACTTCCCATTTCCTTGATTTATTATAAAGGATTAAAGTGCTCACTGGTATTTACTTTTGATGATTTATGCCTAGATTATATTTACAATCGGTGTGGCAGAAATATTGAAGGGTGTATTCATACCAACATTTTTCAGAAACATCTTGGCTGTTGTGGGTTGGCAGTGCATAATAACAAGAGGGAGAGCCAAACTCATTTTCAATAGCAATAATCCTGTTCTGTACTAATTGCGAGACACAGATACTTTTTATTCATTTTTTCATTTATTCAGCCAACCAACAGGTCATTATTTATTGAGTCAGTTAAAAAGCATGCTTAAGTTTTGAACTGGATAATGTTGTCAAGGTCATTTTTAGTATTGATACTTTTATAATTAAAATCCAGTGGAATTCCTTTCTATTATTCATGCCAAGGGACAGAACAAATACCTTCCTTAAATTGTAATTTAAAATTTTAATATTTAAAAAATGCTATTTTCCCTAAATTGGCAAACTGTCAGTTACTTGTTTATAAATAGGTATAAGCCGTCCCATGCATTTGAAAAAAAAGTAGTTTCTGTTCACAAACGAGGTTGGAAAAGACTGGTTTTAAGGGAATTCTTTATTGTAGAACTTAGATATTTTAATACATACACTTGCTTGTGTATAATAATGTCTAATCTTTGTGTGGTTTAATTATTGATATTCTTTGAGAAACAAAGCCGTCTTGTATTAGGCTTTCATTGTACAAACATATTTAGGAATAAGGCTTGATCTGTATACGTAAATCTATGAAAATTTATTCTACAAAGCTTCTTTTGTTGTAATTGTTATCTGCTAAATGTCAGCTCAGCAAACCTTTGTTTTTTCCTCTAAAATAAATAATAATAAAATGTTTAAGATACACCAAATAATGTGTTAATTGGCATGTCAGCCCAGAGTTCAGTCAGGGAAACAGAAATATTATGAATTTTGTGGAACAAGAAATTTATTGTGAAATTGTAGCTCCTACAGCTTTAGGAGTCATTGGGAAAGGAAGGTCTGCAAGGAGGAGTTAGACGATCAGAGAAAAATCACTAATAAACCTTCTAAACCTGGGACATTCAGTTACTAGAGTGGGACCAAAAAGTAGCACTGGTAGAGAGGACCATGGAAGGCTGTTTTCTGTGTCTGGGGTCACTATCAGTCAGCAGGATCAGCAGGTGGGAGGGAGAGCTGGACTTGGAGTGAGGGCCGGGGAGGACAAATTGGAATCTGCATGCCGCTTTGCATTTCTGTTTCACACATATAATCCTGATGCCTTTTGAAGTGTAATGGTGGATGCTGTGCTCCTGCCATCCAAATCTCTCACGTACTTTTTTTCCCAGACAACTGTAACAAGAAAATCATCAAGGAAGGGAATGATGGGAAGAGAAGTTCCAACTTACACAAATTGAGACAGAATAAGGCCACCACAATGCAATTTGTGATATTCCTAGTTTCTATCAGAGAAGAATGTTTTGCATCGTGTGTCCTAGTTCTAGTCCTACTCTACCATTAGTGCTGTGTGATTTTGGGCAAGAGACTTATTTTTAGCTTCATTTTCCATATTTTCTCATTTTGAGGGGAAGAGTGCATAGCACATCTCTTTTATTTTCTGCTGATATTTATTTTTCAAAATAATTATTTTTATTATTTTTTTTGCTGTGGTAAAAGTCATATAATATAAAATATACCATTTTAACCATATTTAACCACACTGTTTAGCATCACTAAGTACATTCTCATTGTTGTGCAACTCTCACTATGCATCCATCTCCTGAATTTTTTACCTTCCTTAATTGAAACTCTGTCCCCATTAAGCACTAACTCCTCATTCCCACCCCTCCCCAGGTCCCTGGCATTTAGCAATGTGCTTACTGAATCTATGAATTTGGCTATTCTAGATAACTAGTAGAAGTGGAATCAAACACCATTTGTCTGCACCTACTGTATACTGGAAAGGAGGATGGTAGGAATCACAGGTCAAAGAGTCTGCCTGCCAATGCAGGAGATACAGGCTTGACCTCTGGATCAGGAAGATCCGCTGGAGAAGGAAATGGCAACCCCACTCCAGTATTCTTGCTTGAAAAAGTCCATGGACAGAGGATCCTGGAGGGCTGCAGTCTGAGGGGTTGCAAAGAGTCAGACACAACTGAGCAATTAGATAGCTATTAGCTATCTAATAAACTAATAATTAGTTCTTATTATTTCTCAGTAGTTGTGTATATGTATCAATCTCAATCTCCCAATTTATTCTACCCTGCCTATATGGAATCTCAGTCAATTCAGTTCATTCACTCAGTCGTGTCCGACTCTGTGTGACCCCATGGACTGTAGCATGCCAGGCTTCCCTGTCCGTTATAAATGCTCAGAGCCTACTCAAACTCATGTCCCTCATGTGGGTAATGCCATACAACCATCTCATCCTCTGTTGGCTCCTTCTCCTCCCCACTTCAATCTTTCCCAGCATCAAGGTCTTTTCCAGTGAGTAGGTTCTTCACATCAGTTGACCAAAGTATTGGAGCTTCAGCTTCAGCATCAGTCCTTCCAATGAATATTCAGGACTAATTTCCTTTAGGATTGACTGGTTGGATCTCCTTGCAGTCCAAGGGACTCTCAAAAATCTTCTTCAACATCACAGTTCAAAAGTATCAATTCTTCAGCACTCAGCTTTCTTTATAGTCCAACCCTCACATCCATACACGACTACTGGAAAAACCATAGCTTTGACTAGATGGACCTTTGTTGGCAAAGTAATTTCTCTACTTTTTAATATGCTGTCTAGGTTGGTCATAGCTTTTATTCCAAGTAACAAGTGTCTTTTAATTTCATGGCTGCAGTCACCATCTGCAGTGATTTCAGAGCCCCCCAAAATAAAGTCTGTCACTGTTTCCACTGTTTCCCCATCTATTTGCCATGAAGTGATGGGACCAGTTTCTTAGTTTTCTGAATGTTGAGTTTTAAGCCAACTTTTCATTCTCCTCTTTCACTTGCATCAAGAGGCTCTTTATTTCTTCTTCGCTTTCTGCCATAAGGGTGGCGTCATCTATATGGAATCTAGATGAATCTATATACCAAGCAGAAGTGAGACAAAGACATGCCTGTCAATGTTGAGTTATGAAGAGAATTAGAGGCATCCTCAGCCAACTCCTGTATACAATATGTTAAAATAGTATTTTGTAGAAGCACAATAAAGATATATATATAGTCATATTATAGGAATCTAATAAAGCACTAGATACAAGTCTGGTAAAATGCATTTACTCTTTCCAGGATAAAAATAAGAACTCTCTAAGTAGACTTTGACTACATTCTAGAACCATGAAGGCAAGCTTAAAGAAAAGAAGAAAAGTATTCCACTTCAAGCTAGATTTTTTAAACACTTATTTCTCAATGTCATTTGAGAAATTGACAAATTTCTCCCCAAATTATTTATGTTACTGTTTTTCTGAGAAGTTTTTAATGATTGATTTTTCTTCCTTTGCAATTTCTTCAGTGGTAACATTAATTTATGTGTGAATTTAAAAGATTAATAAAGAAAATAGTTTTTACATGCTGAAATAAGATTACCTTTTCTGTAACTAAAGGATACATGGATACAGTCAATCTCCTGATCATGTGAATGCTGGGGTTGATTGTTTTGTTGTTGTTCTGTTGCTCAGTCATATTCAACTCTTTGCAACTCTGTGGACTATAATACCTCAGGCTTCTTTGTCCTCCACTATCTCTCAGAGTTTGCTCAAATTCATGTCCACTGAGTTGCTGATGCTATCTAACCATCTCATCCTCTGCCATCCTCTTGTTCTTTTGCATTCAGTCTTTCCCAGCATTAGTGTCTTCATGAATCACAGCCTTCATCGTATAACTCAGTGAAGCTTTGAGCCACCCATGCAAGGCCACCCAGGATGGATGAGTCGTACTTAAGAGTTCTCACAAAATGTGATCCACTGGAGGAGGAAATGGCAACCCTCTGCAGTATTCTTGCTTGGAGAAGCCCATGAGCTGATTGTACTAGGCCATTTTATCCAAGGGACTTGGGTATAATGGGAACAGTTATCTATTAGGGATCCTGGAAGCAATTTCCCATGGGTACTAAGGGACACATGTCTGATGTATTACAGTTGTTGAACATTTACAAAGTGGCTACTATATCCTAGAGACCTTGGACATACTGACAACACAGTTGTTCATAGAAACACAAGCAACAGGCCAGCTCTATCACTGTGCAAACATCTATACAGATAATATCAGTAGTAGGAACTGGATTCTATGATAGATTTAGTTGCACAATCTTGTGAGAGCACAGAAGAAAGCCAGGAAAGACAACTTTGAAAAGATGATATCTCAACTGGAGTGACTTTTTTCCTCTTAGTTTTGCCTGTTTGTTAATGTTTAATGAGAGGGAGTTAGCCTGACAAAGAGAAGAGAACAAGAAAAGGAAATTGAGTCACTAGAACATCAAGTGAGCAGAACTGGAAAGAATGGCTCTGTGTTGTACTGTGTGCTGGGAATTGGGCTGTGCCTCTTGTTGAATTCCAGTAAAAATCACAATGGTACTGCTGAAACTATTTGTAGGGCAGAAGTAGAGATGCAGATGAAGAGAATGTACTTGTGGACACAGCAGGGGGAGGAAGAGAAGACAAGTTAAGAGAGTGGCATTGACATATATACACTACCACATGTAAAACAGATAGCTAGTGGGAGGCTGCTGTATAACACAAGGAACTTGGCTTGGTACTCTGGGATGAGGGAGGGGAGTAGGAGGAAGGCTCAAGAGGGAAAGAATATACATACGTATGTTGTTCAGTCACTAAGTCATGTCTGACATTTTTCAGCCCCATGGACTGAAATATGTCAGGCTTCCCTGTCAATCGCCATGTCCTGGAGTTTACTCAGACTCATGTCCACTGAGTTGATGATGCCATCCAACCATCTCATTCTCTGCCTCCTTTTTCTCCTCTTGCCCTCAATCTCTCCCAGCATCAGGGTCTTTTCCAATGAGTGGACTCTTTGCATCAGGTGGGCAAAATATTGAATCTTTGGTTTCAACATCAGTCTTTCCAATGATTATTTAGGGTTGATTTCCTTTAGGATTGACTGGTTTGATCCCCTTGTTGTCCAGGGGACTCTCAAGAGTCTTCTCTATCACCACAGTTCGGAAGCATCAATTCTTTGGCACTTAGCCTTCTTTATGGTCCAACTCTCACATCCGTACATGACTACTGGGAAAACCATAGCTTTGACTATGTGGACCTTTGTCAGCAAAGTGATATCTCTGCTTTTTAATATATGTATACTTATAGCTGATTCACAGTATTGTACAGCAGAAACTAACATGCTGTTGTAAAGCAATTATCATCCAATCTAAAACAAATCCATAAATTAGAACTATTATTATGGTTGGTTGTGAACGTCAGATGTGAGGGACTAGGAGGCTAGCATGTTAAGAGGATCCTGGGCTTGGTTTGGTGAAGAAGCTAGGGCTTGTTTTCTGAATGAGGAAATATTGAAAAATGTTGAACCCAAGTTCAACTTAGTCAGATATTTGGACTATGAAGTTGAAATAGGTAAGAGTTGTAAGGATGGGAACCAATTCAAATGTAATAGTAATAACCCAGGCCTACCTTAGGATATAGAAAGCATTTTATGACATATGCTGATTAAAAATATTGGGCTATGGGGAAATCAAATTTAGTGACCTTTTTCAGTATTTAAATAGTTATGGGTCCATATACATGTTAGTTATAACTAAAATTTGATTGTAGTTTCAGGTTTTATTTTTTTTTAAGTTTGATTAATGCTCAACCTCTGTGTCTTTAAGCTTCCAAGTAGTTGAGGAGGCATAATTTATGTCACCAATGGTATAAATAGCCAACCCTTCTCTTTTGTGCTCCTTCTTCATTATTAAAAGAAGATAATAAGGCAACAATCCACACAGCTAAAATTTTTGTTTTGTTTCCTGTAGTTACAAGTGGCCATGTGACATAAATCTATCTAGTGAGATACAAGTGGGAGCCTCTTGGGGATTCTGGGAAGATTTTGTTAGTTTGATAAATCTATTACACTTAGTTTCCTGCTACAAAGCAGCTGCAATGGCCAGATAAACAGGGAGAGGCATTTTGTGACCACACATCAGAAGTAATAAAACAGGAATGTTGAGAGAGACTGATACTTGAACGTCTTTACTAGTGCTGAATTGCCAAACCCAGGTCTCTTGTTATTTGAGAAGAAAAATCCTTTTTCCTGGTTAAAACACTGTTTTATGGTTTTTACTGTATAGAGATGAATGTGTCAGATTTCTTGTTTTCTATTGTATCACCTTCCCCAAAAGGCAATCTCGGAAGAAGCAGGGTTGGAAAGAAATGGCAGCATAAGTTATCTCCTAAGCTTATCCATTCAACTCATCTTGAAATTCTCCAAGCAACTGAATATTCTTTAGCTACAAGAGTAACACTCCATGAAATGTACAAACATTTGTTTTTTTCGGTAGGTGAAATCTTTCAGCAACTTTTCTCACTGGTTCAGTTCAGTTCAGTTCAGTCACTCAGTTGTGTCCAACTCTTTCCGACCCCATGAATTGCAGCATGCCAGGCCTCCCTGTCCAAGACCACCCGGAGTCCACCCAAACCCATGCCAATTGTGTTGATCATGCCATCCAACCATCTCATCCTCTGTTGTCCCCTTCTCCTGCCTTCAATCTTTCCCAGCACCAGGGTCTTTTCAAATGAGTCAGCTCTCTGCATAAGGTGGCCAAAGTATTGGAGTTTCAGCTTCAACATCAGTCCCTCCAGTGAAGACCCAGAACTGATCTTCTTTAAGATGAACTGGTTGTTGAATCTCCTTGCAGTCCAAGGGACTCTCAAGAGTCTTCTCCAATACCACAGTTCGAAAGCATCAATTCTTCAGTGCTCAGATTTCTTTGTAGTCCAACTCTCACATCCATACATGACTACTGGAAAAACCATAGTCTTGACTAGCCAGACCTTTGTTGGCAAAGCAATGTCTCTGTTTTTTAATATGCTGTCTAGGTTGGTCATAAATTTCCTTCCAAGGAGCAAATGTCTTTTAATTTCATGGCTGCAGTCACCATCTGCAGTGATTTTGGAGCCTAGAAAAATAAAGTCAGCCACTGTTTCCACTGTTTCCCCATCTATTTGCCATGAAGTGATGGGACCAGACGCCATGATCTTAGTTTTCTGAATGTTGAGCTTTAAGCCAACTTTTTCACTTTCCTCTTTCACTTTCATCAAGAGGCTCTTTAGTTCTTAGTCACTTTCTGCCATAAGGGTGATGTCATTTGTATATCTGGGGTTATTGATATTTCTCCTGGTAATCTTGATTCCAGCTTGTGCTTCTTCCAGCCCAGTGTTTCTCACGATGTACTCTGCATATAAGTTAAATAAGCAGGGTGACAATATACAGCCTTGCTGCTGCTGCTGCTGCTAAGTTGCTTCAGTCGTGTCTGACTCTGTGCGACCCCATAGACGGTAGCCCACCAGGCTCCCCCCTCCCTGGGATTCTTCAGGCAAGAACACTGGGGTGGGTTGCCATTTCCTTCTCCGATGCATGAAAGTGAGAAGTGAAAGTGAAGTCGCTCAGTCATGTCCGACTCTTACCGACCCCATGGACTGCAGCCCACCAGGCTCCTCCATCCATGGGATTTTCCAGGAAAGAGTACTGGAGTGGGGTACCATTGCCTTCTCTGATATACAGCCTTGATGTACTCCTTTTCCTATTTGGAACCTGTCTGTTGTTCCATGCCCAGTTCTAACTGTTGCTTCCTGATCTGTACACAGGTTTCTCAAGAGGCAGGTCAGGTAGTCTAGTATTCCCATCTCTTTCAGAATTGTCCACAGTTTATTGTGATCCACACAGTCAAAGGTTTTGACTGAGTTAATAAAGCAGAAATAGATGTTTCTCTGGAACTCTCTTGCTTTTCGATAATCCAGTGGGTGTTGGCAATTTAATCTCTGGTTCCTCTGCCTTTTCTAAAACCAGCTTGAACATCTGGAAGTTCATGGTTCACATATTGCTGAAGCCTGTTTGAAGAATTTTGAGCATTACTTTACTAGCGTGTGAGATGAGTGCAATTGTCCGGTAGTTTGAGCATTCTTTGGCATTGCCTTTCTTTGGGATTGGAATGAAAACTGACCTTTTCCAATCCTATGGCCACTGCTGAGTTATCCAAATTTGCTGACATATTGAGTGCAGCACTTTCACAGCAACATCTTTTAGCTTTGTTGGTAGTGATGCTTCCTAAGGCCCACCTGACTTCACATCCCAGGATGTCTGGCTCTAGGTGAGTGTGAGTGATCACACCTTTGTGATTATCTGGGTTGTGAAGATCTTTTTTGTACAGTTCTTCTGTGTATTCTTGCCACCTCTTCTTAATATCTTCTGCTTCTGTTAGGTCCATACCATTTCTGTCCTTTATTGAGCCCATCTATGCATGAAATGTTCCCTTGGTATCTCTAATTTTCTTGAAGAGATCTCTAGTCTTTCCTATTCTGTTGTTTTCCTCTATTTCTTTGAATTGATCTCTGAGGAAGGCTTTCTTATCTCTCCTTGCTATTCTTTGGAACTCTGCATTCAAATGTGTATATCTTTCCTTTTCTCCTTTGCTTTTCACTTCTCTTCTTTTCACAGCTATTTGTAAGGCTTCCTGAGACAGCCATTTTGCTTTTTTGCTTTACTTTTTCTTGGGGATTGTCTTGCTCCCTGTCTCCTGTACAATGTCACGAACCTCTGTCAATAGTTCATCAGGCACTCTGTCTATCAAATCTAGTCCCTTAAATCTATTTTTCACTTCCACTGTAGTGTCATAAGGGATTTGATTTAGGTCATACCTGAATGGTTCTCACTGGTAGATTATAATATGTTGTTTAGTTGCTAAGTCATGTCTGACTCTTTGCAACCCTGTGGACTGTAGCCCATCAGCCTCCTCTTTCCATGGGATTTCCCAGGCAGGAATACTGGAGTGGATTGCCATTCCCTTCTCCAGGGAATCTTCCTGACCCAAGGATCAAACCTGTGTCTCCTGCATTGGCAGGCATATTCTTTACCACTGAGCCACCTGGGAAGTTGGGTTGAAATAAGAAGGTATGAAGAGCTTTTGGCTCGCTTGGTTAATTTATGCTTAACATAAAGAAGAAATGAGTTATGGAAGCAGCTTGGGGAAAAGGGCCAGAAATAACGAAAACATCCACTGGACAAAACTGAATTCTACTATCTAGTCAGGATGCTGTCAAAAGATACACTGGTAGGTAATGTGAAGAATGAGATAAAAAATGTAGCCTATCATTCTTGAGCTGAAAAGAATACACTTCAGGCAAGTAGTTGACAAGCAATTATCTCACACAATTTCCTTAAAAGACCTTGGGGCATGGACCTTCTTTAAATATCATTTAAAATTTTTTATTCAGTTTTATTTCAGCAGCACTTTTAAACATTATTTTGTTGGTCACAAACAAGAAAACATCACCAATGGTTTAGGTCCAAATTGAAACCTGCTCTTTGTCGTTGATTAGAACATTCTGCCCTCAGTAGTAAAAGTATTTGCAAAACTGCTAAAGAGAACTCAATAAGCATACACTTAAGCAACTTGAACTAAAAAACAAAGGTAAATGGGACCTTTTCAACAAATGATATGGGGACAACTGGACATTATATGGAAAAAAAAATCTAGACTTTTACTTTATACCTTTCAATAAAATCAATGCAAAATGGATCACAGATCTGGGTGTAAAATATAAAACTCTAAAACTTCTAGATGATAAAATAGGGTAAAATCTAGGTGATCTTGGGTTTGGCAATGAGTTTTTAAATAAACCACCAAAAGCATAATCCATGAAAGGGAAAAATTAGGTTGGATTTTATTCTAGTTAAAAACTGCTGTGCAAAATACACTTTGAAGACACTAATGATCACTTTGTAGTATATGTTAATGCTACATTATAATGTTGTACACCCAAGACTTAAATAACCAAAAATAAAATTAAATTGAAGACAAAAAGATATTGTGAAGAGATTGAAAGTATCAGCCATAGACTGGTAGAACACATTTGCGAAGCCCATACTCAAGGATTTGTTTCCAAAATATACAAAGAAATTTTAAAACTCAATGTTAAGAAAATGAACAGCCTAATCATAAAATAGGCAAAAAGCTGAACAGACATCTCAAGAAAGAATATCTACAAATGGCAAATAAGCATATGAAAGTAAGTTTAGTATCATATGTCATAAAGGAATTGCAAATTAAAATGAGGATATCAATACACACCTGTTAGAATGGCTAAAATCCAAACAACTCACATTAGCAAATGTTGGCAAGAATGTGTAGCTTTGGGGACTCCCAGTTGTTGATGCTGGGAATGGAAAATGACATAGCCATATTGAGAAACAGTTTGGCAGTTTCTTACAAAGCTAGACATAGTCTTACTGTATGATCCAGGAATCATGTTCCTAAGTACTTACCCATTTAATTTGAAAACTTATATCCACATAAAATCCTGTGCACAAATGCTTATAGCAGACATTTGTAATTACTCAAGCTAGAATCAATCAAGGTGAATGGAAAAACTGTGGCACATATATACATACAATGGAGCATTATTCACTAATAGAAAAAGAAATGAATTATCAAACCATGAAAATACAGGAGAGAAACTTAAATGAGTCTTGCTGAGTGAATGAAGACAACCTGAAAGTCTACTTAGTGTATGTTTCCAATTCTATGACATTGTGCAAAGAGCAAAGCTAGCTGTTCAATTTTTCTATAAATTTAAAACTGGTCAGTAAAATAAAGGGTCTATTAATTTTAAAATCTTACCTTTGAATTACTTACAGTGATCTACTGTAATTAGCTCCAGAAATTGTCAACAGATCAATTTTAAAAGGAAAGAAACAGTATCCACCTTAGGCTATATTTCTTTTATTATACTGATAAATACAACAAATCTTAAGAGGAAATATTATCCTAATTTCTATTTAAAAAAGACACTGAATTTTAAAAATTCTGCAAGTTGCTTGATATCACATGATGAAAAACCGTTGGAGCTAGGCCCAAATCCACTTCCTTCTTATGATGAATCCCAAAGCTGTCCAAACCCACCATAGTTATATACTTGGGCTCTGGAATGAGCAGACTGCTTCACATCCCAGCCCAGCCATTTCCCAACTAGTTAACCCTAGGCAAACTCCTTATGTCTATAAACCTCACTTTTCTTAATCTCAAAATAACATAATGAGAGTTCTGTTTGATGAGATTATTATTGGAAATAAAATGCTTTTCCTAAAGTGTAACATGATAACCAGTATAAAGTTCTCTTCTATCACCATCATCACCATTGTCTTTGCCAGTGGCAGAGGGTGACTTGATTTGTGCAAGTACACACAAGATGAGCAAGTATATAAAAGAGCCCACGGTTCCAAAGCAGAGAATTAATTTTTGCAAGGGAAAGAGGTGCAAAACTAGCATGTAGCTGGGATCATGCTATTCTTCTTCTTCTTTTTTCCTTCAGTATCTTTATGTGGGTAAAGTAGATTAAAACAAAACCAGGACTCTAGGTTCATCCACCTTGTTAGAACGGACACTGTATATTAATGCATATATATGGAACCTAGAGAGATGGTACTGATGAAATATAGACACGGCTGGGAGGTAGGAAGGAGAGCATGGGACCTATGGAGAGTGTAACATGGAGACTTATGTTACCATATGTAAACTAGAGAGCCAATGGGAATTTGCTGTCTGACTCATGCAACTCAAACCTGGGCTCTGTAACAATCTAGAGGGGTGGGATGGGGCTGGAGGTGGGAGGGAGGTTCAAGAGGGAGGGAACATATGTATACTTATGGCTGATTTGTGTCGATGTTTGGCGAAAAGCAACACAATTCTGTAAAGAAATTGTCCTTCAATTAAAAAATAAATAAATTTAAACAAAGACAAAAAAACAGGGCTATCACCTTAGCAATTAACAGGGAAGCAAATCATAAAAGTACAGGTCTAGGTTAGATATGAAACCAGAAAAGGTTCTTTTCCTACTTGACTCTGGTGTTAAGTGGATGTAATGGGGAAGAATCATGCGAACGTCTTTTCTTCTGGGGTTTTAAAGCAGAAACTATTATAAATGCCTCCCCACCTTGCTATGTAACTAGAAGTTTGGCTTTCTAGAATAATGATACATGCATACTCAGTTTCTAAGTCATGTTAGACTCTTTGTGACCCCATGGACTGTAGCCTGCCAGGGTCCTCTGTCCTTCGGATTACTTAGGCAAGAATTCTAAAGTGCGTTGTCATTTGCTTCTCCAGGGGATCTTCCTGACCTAGGGATTGAACATGCATCTCCTCCATTGCAGGTGGTTTCTTTACCACTGAGCCACCTGGGAAGCCCCATATAGCAATGATAAAATGGAGTTAAATTTCCAAGACATTTCAAATGCTTAAAAGGGAAAATATATTTAAAGTGAACTTTCTAGAGTAGGCTACCACTTAAACCCACCTTGATATATGGACTAAGGCTATGACACAATGGCTGGCAAATAGTAGATGTACCATCAACATTGAATGAATGAACGACTAGCTCCTCCACCCCTACCCAAATAGTGTTGATTTTCCTGGTTTGCCTCTCTTCTGGGAGAATCTGAGGATAACTGCAAAGTTTTGGAAGCCTCAGTGGGTTATAGAATCACTCCATGTATGTGTGACCTTAAAGCAAAATCTCTATAAAGAGGACAGGTTGATGGCTATCTTCTCTGGACCAATGAAATTATTTTCTTCTTTCAATTATTTTCTCTAACTCCTATAGTTAAGATTTTTAAAATGAGTGGAAGCCCAGGTAGGAGAAATTGAGCCAGGCTCTTCATTTGGATCCTGTTATGAACTGAATATGTACATCACCTCTAAGTTCATACTTTGAAGCCCTAATCCCCAATGTGATAATATTTGAAGGTATAGTTTTTAAGAGATAATTAGGTTTAGATTAAGTCATGAGAGTGGGGCCTCAATGAAGGGATTAGTGACCTTATAGGAAGAGGAAGGGAAAGCAGGGCTTTTTCCCCCCCTGACATGTGAAAACACAGTGAGAAGGTAGCCATCTGTGCATGAGGAGAGCTCTCCCCAGAACCTGACCATGTTGGCACCCCGCTCTCAGTTTCCAGCTTCACAACCTGTGAGAAAATAGACTTCTATTGCTTAAACCACCCACTGAGTCTAGGGTGTTTTGTTATGCTAGCCCACGCAGATGCAGGCAGTCTCTTTGGACTTAGTGATTGGCAGCGTATAACCAGGAGAAGGTAAAAGAAGAAACAGCACCTGGAGTGTGTGAATCTTGTTTTAATTAACAACACAAACTGTATGATACCATAATGATCCAACTGAGCTAACCAGAGTTGTACAGAGTAACCAGAGAAAAAGGTTCCCAGAGGTTTGTGCTATCAGCTATGTATTGTGAGACTTTAAAGCTCATTGATTTGTATTGTTTTTCAGATCACTGTTAAAGTGATATAATTTTACTAAGATAATATATATCATTTTTCATCAATTGTGAAACATGTTGTTCATATTTTTCTATATCTGAAACTAGAATGTGTTTTACAATCGATGTTTTCTTATCATATTGTCTTTTTGTTTAATGACTCAATACTGTATCTTACAGTTGAGCCTTTAAGATTTGATGAAGTATGATGTGAAGAACATTAGAGAACTTTCACTACATTCTCATGTGATTATTTCTTTATTCATTCAGTAAATATGTATTTACTTAACCAATAGGATTCTCGTTCCATCTATACTTGGTGCTGGGGTTAAAGGTGAATCAGACCCCTGTCTTCAAAGAACTCATTGCTGACAAGGCAGACTTGCACACAAATAAAAAGGTGAAAAGTCTGAAATAAGACAGTCATAGTGAGGATGAGAAAGATCCAATAAATATAGAAACTAGTAAGGAGGTAGAATTGAGAAGGAGCTGGTAATGTTTGGCTAATGATATAGATTTTTAAGATAGAGAATACAAAAGGAAAACAGGTTTTGATAGGAAACCCAATAAGTTTTGATACTTATCCAACATATAGAAATTGATGTGAAGGACTGGACTTAAGGTAAGAGTCCCGGGATAGTCATTTGGATGTTTGAGTTGTCAGTGTGTAGTTGGCATGGGTGTTCATGAGATTGCTTAGAATAAACATATAGAGTAAGAAAGAGCCAAGGATAGAACATTAGGGGTACATCAGGACAGGAGTGATCAGAGAAGGAGGGAATCTGGATGCAATAGCTCACAGGAAGCTACAGAGGAGACCTACAGGAGCGAGCATACGTTGCTGTAAGAGGAGTTGAATGAGATGAGTCTGCAGAGTCTTAGATGTGAAAATTTAAATGACAGTCGATGTTATCATTAAAAGCATTCTCTGAACCAATATTTAATATTGTTTTCTTGGTTTTAAGCTAAAGCAATGATTGAAAAATAACTACGTTGAAATATGTTTTCATCTGTTGCAAACTCCTGAGGAAAACTTTGTTTCGTATGTTAGAGAATGTGTCTTGTACAGTCCTGTCAAATTGAATTCCTTCAAGCTTTAGTGTAAGAAAAGTTTTTGTCATCTGCAGAATTATTACATTTCCTTAATCAGACATGAGAATATGTGATCCATTATTTCACTTTTTCTCTTGGCTGCCAGGAAGATCAGAGCTAAAAGAAGTGCTCAATCTTAGTGATCTTCTTGTCTCATATTCTGTGTAGAATAATATCTGCTCCTTTGGCTATCTCTTTCCTGATTGCTTTTTGCCTTCATCTTTTATGTTCTTGTGTTTATTAAAAGGAATTGAAAGCATACTTTAGAAAGATGGGGAGTCTAAATTATAAATACCTAAAAATAAAACATCACCATCATGATGTATTTTAGAATTCATTTGATATTTCTACTGAAACAAAGTCTAGGGCATGAATTAGTAGTTAATATTAATGTGTAGAAATGAATGCTTGGATTGTTAGTCTCTCTTTGTGTGATCTGTGACAGCAGCTCTTTATTCAAACTATTTGAAGAGTTGAACTCATATCATTAATGATTCAGGTGCACTAATCAAATAATAAACCCTAAATCCACATTGATTTCAATCTCTATTCAGGACACTAGGGAAAATAATCAGTGTTTGCCAAAGGAATGAGGAAAATTGGAAACGAAATAAACGTTATTTTTAAAACCCCTTTGGAATATATTAGTTGGGGAGAAAATTTGACAGCTATTTTAAAGGTAATTGACAGCATCTCTTAAAAAACATCATATTCCTTTCTAATATGACAATTATGCCATAACATATTTAGAACTTTTAGTATTGAACATAGTATGTTTCTAATTGCTTTCAGTGTTGCTTAAATTTATCTTATTGGTGATTAGCAAGAATTCTAAGTACCCTAATTTCTACAGAGTTTTGCAGAGTACGTTCTAGGTGGTTGTGATCAGTTTTCAATGGCCTTTAACAAAAATCTGATAGGAAGAAAGGATAGCCTAATAATCATTAAAGTCATAGCTATAAATTTTAAGAAGTTACAAGATGGCCGGTACTATGCAAACAATCTTATATGCCTTAATTCCTTACACAAGAATTATTATTATCACTGTTTTTCATGAGGAAACTGAGGCTTTGAAAGACCACCCAAAGTGCCAGACTTAGGATTTAAACTTACAGTTTTAACCTTTATATTCTATCGACCTGGAATTCATTCTTCTGACAATTTTTCTTCAAGTTTTGTCTACCTTACCTTTTAAAGATTTATTACATCCATTCTATAATCTTTGTCAATATTCATTCCTAGTTCAGACTGTCTGGTTTATTCCTGAACTATTGCAAAAGCCTCAAAATTAGAGATTTTCACCATATAAAGTGAAGAGGGTACTGTATTCTTTCCTCAAAAACCAACTATAAAACTATAGAAAATTATCAAAATCAACAAGTCAGAGCCCGGAAATTGATAATGATTTAAAACAAGCTGAGAAGCACTGGTTAGAAAGTTAACTTTCAAATAAAGAAACTGGGAATTCAAAGAATTCTTACCTGAAGCTGCATCCACTTTGATAATAAACAGCAAAATGGCAGGCATACATCCAACCATACCAACAATTACCTAAAGTGTAAGTAGACTGAGCACTCAAACCAAATGTCAGCATCGTCAGACTGAAAACAAAGAGAGTGAGATTCAACTCTATGCTCCTCACAAAAAACACACTGTAGATTCAGACTCAATTAAATTGAAAGCAAAAGGATGGAAGAAATACACTATGCAAACAATAACCATCAAGAATCTGAAATGACTACATTACTATCAGGCAAAATTGACTTTAAGATAGATATATTACGGGAGACAAAGAGGAATATTTCATAGTGATAAAAAGGTCAATTTTTCAAGAAGATAATGAGAGTACTCCTGAATATATAATACAAAAACCAGCAGAAGTGAAAGGAGAAATAGACATTTGAACAATAACAAGAGACTTTTACATTCCACTCTCAAAAACTGATACACAAACTAGACAGAATGTCAGCAAAGATATAGAAAACCTAACAATGCTAACTACCACCTTGACCTAACTGACATTTATGAAACACTCCAATCAATAAACATTGAATACATGTTCTTTTCAAATGCACATGGTGAATTGTCAGGGTTTAGACAATGTGTTGGACCATAAAACAAATATCAGTGAATTTAAGAGGACCAGAGTCATACAAACTATCTTCTCTGAACACAGGAGAATTAACTTAGAAATGAACCAAGTCCTACACACCATCCCAAAGGGTACAGAATTCCAGTTCACTAGATTTTAAACCTTGTTCACCTGTAATTTATACGTGGTGGTTAGCATCTCTAAAATATTTAGACTGCCACTCTTATCAATTGAACATTGCTGAATCCACTATTAACACCCAGTATGAAAAATAACAGATTAATCTAATTGATTAAGTCATAAAATATTTACTGAATGCCTACTCTGTGTCAGGGACTATTTTTATTGTTGAGGATACTTTAGTAAACATGAACAAACTTCAAAGAAATTCCTGCTATCACTTAACTTGTACTTTACAGGAAAATTAAAAAAAAAAGTAGAATAAATAAATATGCAAATTTAATGTGTATTTGAGAGCAATTTTATTGAGCAGATGATATTGAGGAAAAGGTTAGAGAACTGAGTCATGTAAATGTTAGGAAGAAAGGCACTCCAGGTAGAAAATTCCTAGAAATAATGCCAAACCAGTAGCAATGTGACCCCTAGAATCTACATTATACCTCTTAACTATAATTTTTCACTAAAAGGTACCAGGTTACCTCAGAGAAGTGATTCATTGCAAGTCTGGGATAGAAACTGTTCAAAATCAGCCTGTGAACATTGTAGTTGTTTAGTCATTAAGCTGTGCCTGACTCTGCGATCCCATGGACTGTATGTAGCCTGCTAAGCACCTCTCCCCAGGCAAGAGTATTGAAGTGTGTTGCCATTTCCTTCTATAGGGAATACTCCTGACTCAGGGGTCGAACCCATGTCTCTTGCATTGGTGGGTGGATTCTTTACCCCTGAACCACCTGGGGAAGCTCCTGGGGACATTAGGTTATATTAGAAAGCAGGGACTCTATCAAAGACAATTGAAGTCTTACAAACAGACATAGGCCATATTGATGGGGCTCACACTAGCCAACAGTGGGAAAATTTTAGTATCAGAATACTAATACTCAAAACATTAAAACACATCAATTACATAAATATCTATGAGTTCATAATGATGCAAAGAGAAAACTCACCATCACTACTGAATATTTTTAAAGTACCAATTCATTATTTTGAAAACTGATAGCTGTCTGAATGGTACTTTAGAAATAAAAAGTTAATAGTTTTTTGTGTGGAATAACTAAACATTAACTGCAGTGTCATAAAATCAACATTATTGAATGGTTCTAGGCATTTATCATGAAAGCGCCTAAAACCATTAAATGACAGATTGATGAGAAACTTGTTACAGGAAGATTAGGATAACATCAGTTGAACCCGCTGATCAATCTTTACATCACCAGAAGAATCAATCAGTTTGTATGCACTTTCTGAATACAAAAAGCATCCACTTTGTCTTCTAGGAAAGACAAAATACAGCCACCTATGTAGTAATCTCTAGGAAAGAATTAAAATTATTGAAGCCTTTAGAATATACTTACTGATTTACATGAAATACAGGACGTGAATACATAACATGGATGCTATAATCCAAATCCATAATATAGGAATTTTGAGTGGACAGATGCTTTGTTTTCTTCAACAAATAAATGACATTAATATAAAAATTGGGTGATAAGTGAAAATGTTTTCCATTTAAAGAAATTCAATAGTCATATCAACCGAATGCAACGTGAGGAACTTATTTGAATTCTAACTCCAATTAGCCAACTCTAAAATGATGTTTTTGATATAACAAGAAAAGTAAGTTCACAATCTGTGTATGAGATATTGCTAAGGAGTTAACACAAGCTTTGTTTGGTGTAAGGCATTTTTCATTAGTGATAATACTGAAGCATGTAGAAGTAAAATATACAATAACATAAATTTGCTTTAAAACAAAAGTGATGGGTATATATAAAAAGTGTTAATTTTTGAAGCTAGATGGCAAGTATGTGAGGGTCATTATGCTGCTCTGTCTACTACAGGTATGTTTAGAAATATTTATAATAAGTTAAAATAATGGATTTAGGCTTTGATTACTAAATTTTCTTCAAAGGGAACTAGTAAATACTCTTGGCAGCTAAAATTACTATAGTGTTAAAAATTCCTGGTCTGTCTTTTAATGCTCCCATGCCTGGCCATACCCATTGGCCATTAAAAAACCAGCAAGTGAAGATAATGGCCATCATCACTGTATCCTAAGCACTTTATGCTCAATAGTTTATTTTAATCTTTAAACATTGCTGAGAGTTAATGTGGCAGAGATGACTGGTTGGCATCAGTAGTCCTGTTCCCATTTCAGAGTGTAGATTCAAGTGGGGAAGCAGCTGCCTCTGGACCACATTTCTAGTCCCTTTTGCATCTGGGCGTGACCATGTGACTGGTTCATACCATTGTGATTTTAATGAGTGTAATGAGTATCTGCGGGCTTAGGGGGTTAAATATTACTGCACAGTGCTCTAAGTTTTCTTTTCCATTCACCTGTTTCCTCCTCATTGGTGTTGGGATGATACCAGGGAAATCTTGAAGACAGGGGATGGTGGAATCACAAGATGAAATCAGCCAATGTCTTTGAGTCACTGGTGGAAGGAAGTTGCCTTAAAGATCTTTCCAATCAGGAAGGTTACATTGAAATTTGTGTTAGCAAGAAATATACTTTTTGTGCCAAGCCACTGATATTTTGGGGTTGTTTGTTACAGCACATTACCTTTCCTGACTTACACAGTTGTATATTATCATCCCTATTTTTAGATAAGGAAACCAAGCTGAGAAATGTTGGATAACTTGTGTAGAGATTAACAGTTAGAGAAGACCAGATCCAGGACCTGAACTTTGGTTTTCTAATCCTTAAGGATATGCTCTTGACTGTGGCATATCAAAATATTCCATGGAACAGAAACTTTCTGATAGATGCTCTGTGACTTGTACTCCAGCAGCCTTATTACTCCTTATATCTCAAGTACCGGCTTTAGAGTCTGGATCACTATTCAGAATCTTTCTTAGTCTTCAAACTGAGGCGTCCTTGAATCTCATCCTTCTATTGTTTTGGTTTGTTACTTTTTACTATGGCCTGACCTGCATCTTAAAAATGATTTGGCCAGGAAGACTCCCACCCTTAAAGACTCCCACCCTTACGAACTTGAGTTTCTGGTTATTTATTAAGCAAAGGCTTTGTCTCTGGAAAAGTTCCCCAGGGAAAACACAATGCCATGAACTGGCTATTTTATAAACACCTGCTTAGCCTAGTTAGTCTTAATATTTTTGAGACCAGTCATTCTCAAAGAATAGTCCCAGGAATAGCAACATATGTGTCATCTACCTGTTAAAAATACAGATTCTTGAAGCACAGGCCAGAGTTACTGAATCAGAAACTCAAGGGATCGGTCCCAGAAATTTGTCTTTCAACAAGATACCCAGGGGATTATGATATATGCTACAATTAGAAAACTGTCAATTCACCCTTCCACTTTAAAATTCTGCTCAGAATTAAACAAAGAAACAAAAAAAAATACGTTTTTCCTTCAAAATTTCTACTGTTAAATACTATCTTTCAAAGGACTTTGAGAAAGTTTCTAAATATCTTTATCAACATATGGGCATTATAGTTTGCCTACCTATATACCTATAGTTTAACTAGGAATCCTCTTACAACTATTTAAAATTTGTCCTACTTTCTTTCTTCTCTAAACTCTTTTTCATTTTTGCAGATTTTCCCCCCATCTAATTTTCTCCTGTCATTTTTTATGCTGTTGTTGCCGCTTCTCCATGAATTCCTTTTGGCTTTGCTCTATCTATTTGCACTAAATTCAGACTCAATTTTGCTCCATTTATTTAACTTTCACTCTCTGCTCTCTACTTTTATTTTCATTTGATGCTCCATAAAGGATGCACATTACAGGGTTACCAAGGGCAAACCTTGTTTCCCAAGGACAAACCTCCAATTATCGACTTAAGTAAGCGGTCCCAACTTGACCTCTCTGGGCCATTTAAGTTATAGATGTGTTTGGTTACCTCTCCGTAGTGTGTACTCTCTCTCTTTCTTTTTTTTTTTTAATGGGACCATGCATGCAGAGAGTTTGTGCTGTGTGCTGTGCCTAGTTGCTTAGTCGTATCCAACTCTTTGTGACCCTATGGACTGTAGTTCAGCCAGGCTCCTCTGTCCATGAGCATTCTCCAGGCAAGAATACTGGAGTGGGGTGCCATGCCGTCCTCCAGGGCATCTTCCCAACCCAGGAATGAAACCCAGGTCTGCCACATTAAAGGCGGATTCTTTACTGTCTGAGCCACCAGGGAAGCAGAGAGTTTACTTAATTCTAATTTCTGCTTAGTAATACACTGTAATCACCTGCGTATGTGAAGTCTGCCTCAGTTAATTACTTTTTTTTTTTTTTAATTTCTGTTACCTGATATTTTTCTCTTTTACAAAAGCACCCACTTCTGCTGCTGCTGCTAAGTCACTTCAGTCGTGTCTGACTCTGTGCGACCCCATAGACGGCAGCCCATCAGGCTCTGCTGTCCCTGGGATTCTCCAGGCAAGAACACTGGAGTGGCCATTTCCTTCTCCAGTGCATGAAAGTGAAAAGTCAAAGTGAAGTTGCTCAGTCGTGTCTGACTCTTTGTGACCCCATGGACTGCAGCCCACCAGGCTCCTCTGTCCATGGGATTTTCCAGGCAAGAGTACTGGAGTGGGTGGCCTTTGCCTTCTCCAACCCACTTCTACTAGGTTTGATAGATATCTTTGAATATTTATCTTTATAATATATGTACTTTTATTTATATTGGTTCTAAATTTTAAAATTATACTAATAAAAATCTGTTTAATACTTTCACTGCACAGTTTTTAAGAGCTCTCCATGATACTCAACATAGGTGTCTCTTATGGTTTCTCGATATTGGGTAGTACTTGATGATATGCAACAAACATATTTTACTCATTTTTCCTCCTTTCACTCTCAAAAGCAAGGGTACTTAACTTACTATGGGAATATTCTGTGTTCGAATAGAAAATAATTGGTCTTGGTAGAGTAGAACAGGAAGTTATTTTTGCTGGTTGATAAAACAAGACCTGGCTCTGTGGTGCTTTTTGGTTTTGACTTGTGAATACATTACAGCTCTAACTTGAAAGGATTTATCAGCTTTTTACTTTTAGCATTGTTTCCCATTAGAAATGTGGTAAGTCAGTGTATTTCTCTTTATCCTTAAATGAAGAGTAAAGTGGATTATTCTTTCAAGTACTTATTTTTAACAGACTTCCCCATCTGTTTCTCCTTTTACTAGTTGCAAATGGACACATTCTCATGTATTCAGTTAAGTTCTGGCTTCTATAAAAAATGTACAATTCCAACAGAGTTTTTTCCAGCATCAGTAAATTCTTGGGAGGTAGGAATCACACATGCATTTCACAAGAGTTAAGACATGTAATTCCATCTGCAAATAGATAATTAAAAATAGAAAATTAAAAACTGTGCATCAAAACTCACTAGCAGTAGAGTAAAAGGGAACCTGTAGAATGGTGGAAAATATTTACAAATCATACTCTGCTGAGAGATTGAGAATATATAAAGAACTCCTACCGCTCAACACCAAATAAACAACCCAATTAAAACTGGGCAAAGAATTTCAGTAGACATTTCTCCAAATAATATATAGAATGGTCAATAAGCACATGTAAGGATGCTTAATATCATTCATCATTAAGAGACACAAATCAAAACCACAGTGAAATACAATTTAACACAAATTCAGGGGTATTAAATACAAAATAAAAGCAAAAACTAAGCATTGGAGAGGATATAGAGAAGTTATAACCCTTGTGCTTTGCTTGAGGGAATGCAAAATGGTGAAACCTCTGTGGAAAGTAGTATGGTTATTCATCAAAAAAAAAAAAAGAATAGAATTACAATATGATTCTCCAATTTTACTTCTGGGTTTACTCCCATTAGAAGATAGAGTCTCAAAGAAATGTTTGAACACCTATGTTCATAGCAACATTATTCACAAAAGCTGAAAGGTAGAAGTCACCCAAGTGTCCATTAATGGATGATTGGATAATCAAAATATGTGTATACACACACACACAGACAGTCTTAGTAAGGAATAAAATTCTGACACATACTACCAAGTGGGTGAAACTATAGGACACTAAGCTGAGTGAAAAAAGCCTGGACAAATATTGAATGATTCTACTTATTTAACACATTATGGACTGGAGACATGTTACTGCCAGGGCATTAGTTTCTGCAAAAATCCCCCAATCAATAATGTGTTAAGGTACCTGGAGTAGTCAAATTCATAGAGACAAAAAAGCAGAATGGTGATTGCCAGGGGCTGTGGAGAGGGTGGAATGAAGGATAATAAGTGTTTAATTGGTATACAATTTCATTTTGGAAGATGAAAATGTTCTGGAAATGGATGGTGCTGATACCACATGTGACTGTACCAAATTTCACAGAACTGCATACTTACAAATGGTTAAAATGGTAAATTTTATGTTATATATATATATTTTACCACAGGAAAAAATATATAGTTTCATCTAAAATTAGAACAATCCTTTTGCTATGTGCTTTTGATAAGAATCACCCTTAGAAAAGCCCAGTAATATTCTTTTATCATTTGTTTTCCATAATCTCAAATCACAGTGTCCCAATGAAAATAAACCTGGTTAACTCATAGTGACAAAACACACATTGACAGATTTTGGTTTTAAAGAAGTTCTGGCTTGTGAAGATGCTAATAATTTCACATTTAAAACACATTTTGACTCTACATATTAGAGAATTAAGATAATGTTACTAATGATAATAAAAATAAGACCACTTTACCATTTACTTTTTAAAAAAATGTTTACAAATTTATCTTATATACATTTTGTGACTTAATGATTGCATGGCCATAATCCATTTCCTAGAGCACAGATGCAGAACAGGAAATCAAAATTATAATTCTTCAGTAGATATATTTACCTTATTTTAGAAGTGAAGAGCTAAACAAAGAAATAATCAGTGACTTTTACAAACTTGCAGAGATGAGTTGTAAAACTGTATGTTTGGTCTGCTTTTCTGACACAAAATCCAGAAAATAATTTAAATTCTAATTATATGGACAAGTCAGATAACATTTTATATCTGACTATTGCTCTGCCACCTGTCATTGTCATTTAATATATTAACTATTAAAATATTTGAGGAAAATTATAATTTGAGGGTATTAAAGTGTTAGTTGATCATTTATGTCAGACTCTTTGTGAGTCCATGGACTGTAGCCCTCAGGTTCCTCTGTCCATGATATTTTTCAGGCAAGAATACTGGAGTGGGTTGCTATTCCCTTCTCCAGGGGATCTTCCTGACCCAAGGATCAAACCTGGGTCTCTTGCATTGCAGGCAGATTCTTTACCATCTGAGCCACTGCTGCTGTTGCTGCCAAGTCACGTCAGTCGTGTCTGACTCTGTGCGACCCCATAGGCAGCAGCCCAAATGCATGAAAGTGAAAAGTGAAAGTGAAGTCACTCAGTCGTGTATAACTCTTAGCAACCCCATGGACTGTAGCCTACCAGGCTCCTCTGTCCATGGGATTTTCCAGGCAAGAATCCTGGAGTGGGGTGCCATTGCCTTCTCTGTCTGAGCCACTAGGGATATTCATTTTCATTCAATAGTACATTTAGGATGATAGAGAAGCTCTTTTATTTTATCATTTTTGGTTACATTGAAGGATTACAGCTCTTCTCTCTTTGTTTTTACTTATCTTGCTACATTGACAAGTGTAACTAAGTTGATATAAAGATGCCTGTTGATTGCCACTCCTTAAGAGATCACCAAAAATAGTTTATTAGTTAAGCAAAACCTAGATTATTAGTTTTTCTGAAGTAAGAACAAACACTTTCCTGACAAAGTTTCAGTAGTGTCTAAGAAGAAATACAAGGAAAAATATTTCTTAAATTATGGGATATGCCTTGAGTGGTTTAGAAACTTCCAAAGAGAACACTGATTTGGACTGAGCGACTTTTGTGGCATAATAAGTTAATGTTGGTGGACAGGGAGATGAGATCACTTAAGTGAGTCTTAATAAGTAAACTACTGTTTGAGATGCAAGCTGTGTGCCTGGTTAACAATATATGGTCTTGAAAGGAGAACTGTTTTCCCAGAGAAGCAAACTATTTTCCCAGACAGATTGGAAGCAAAAAGTTACATTATTTACAGGTCTACTGGGTCATATGGATTGGAATGCAAACGTAGGAAGTCAAGAGATTCTGGAGTATCAGGTGATTTTGGCCTTGGAGTACAAAATGAAGCAGGGCAAAGGCTAAGAGAGTTTGTCATGAAAACACTCTGGTCATAGCAAACACCCCCTACCAACAACACAAGAGATGACTTTACACATGGACATTACCAAATGGTCATTACCGAAATCAGATTGATTATATTCTTTGTAGCCAAAGATGGAGAAGCTCCATACAGTCAGCAAAAACAAGACCTGGAGCTCAGATCATTAGCTTCTTATTGCAAAATTCAGGCTTAAATTGGAGAAAGTAGGGAAAAACACTAGGCCATTCAGGTGTGACCTAAACCTAATCCCTTATGATTATACAGTGGAGGAGATGAATAGATTCAAGGGATTAGATGTGGTAAACAGAGTGCCTGAGAGCTATGGATGGAAGTTCATAACATTGTGCAGAAGGAAATGACCAAAACCATTACAAGAAAAAGAAATGCAAAAAGACAAAACAGTTGTCTAAGAAGCAAGGGAGAGAGGGAAAGATATATCCAACTAAATTCAGAGTTTCAAAGAATAGAGAGGAGAGATAAAAATGCCTTCTTAAGTGACCAATGCAAAGAAATAGAAGAAAACAATAGTATGGGAAAGACTAGAAATCTCTTCAAGAAAATTAGAGATACCAAGGGAACATTCCATGCAAAAATGGGCACAATAAAGGGCAAAAATGGGCACAATAAAGGACAAAAATGGTAAGGACCTAACAGAAGCAGAAGAGATTAAGAAGAGGTGGCAAGAATACACAGAACTATAAAAAAAAAGGTCTTAATTACTGGGATAATGGTTTTTCCAATGGTCATGTATGGACGTAAGAGTTGGACTGTGAAGAAAGCTGAGCACCAAAAAATCGATGCTTTTGAACTGTGGTGCTGGAGAAGACTCTTGAGAGTCCCTTGGACTGCAAGGAGCTCCATCCAGTCCATCCTAAAGAAGACCAGTCCTGGGTGTTCATTGGAAGGACTGATGCTGAGGTTGAAACTCCAATACTTTGGCCACCTCATGCAAAGAGTTAACTCATTGGAAAAGACCCTGATGCTGGGAGGGATTGGGGGCAGGAGGAGAAGGGGACGACAGAGGATGAGATGGCTGGATGGCATCACCGACTTGATGGACATGAATCTAAATGAACTCTGGGAGTTGGTGATGGACAGGGAGGTCTGGCGTGCTGCGATTCATGGGGTAGCAAACAGTCAGACATGACTGAGCGACTGAACTGATCTGATCTGATCTGATCTGAATGCTTCCTAAAGCCCACTTGACTCCAGGATGTTGAGGTGAGTGGCCACCGACCCCATGAATCACAGCATGCTAGGCCTCCCTGTCCATCACCAACTCCCAGAGTTCATTGGGACTCATGTCCATCAAGTCAGTGATGCCATCCAGCCAACTCATCCTCTGTCGTCCCCTTCTCCTCTTGCCCCCAATCCCTCCCAGCATCAGGGTCTTTTCTAATGAATCAACTCTTCACATGAGGTGGCCAAAGTACTGGAGTTTCAGCTTTAGCATCATTCCTTCCAAAGAAATCCCAGGGCTGATCTCCTTCAGAATGGACTGGTTGGATCTCCTTGCAGTCCAAGGGACTCTCAAGAGTCTTCTCCAATACCACAGTTCAAAAGCACCAATTCTTCGGCGCTCAGCCTTATTCTCAGTGGAGGTGATGAAATTAGAGTTGTTCAGTTCAGTTCATTTGCTCAGTCATGTCTGACTCTTTGTGACCCCATGGACTGCAGCATGCCAGCCCTCCCTGTCCATCACCAACTCCCGAAGTTTACTCAGACTCATATCCATTGAGTTGGTGATGCCTTCCCACCATCTCATCCTCTGTTGTCCCCTTCTCCTCCCACCTTCAATCTTTCCCAGCATCAGGGTCTTTTCAGTTCTTCACATCAGGTGGCCAAAGTATTGGGGTTTCAGCTTCAGCATCAGTCCTTCCAATGAGTATTCAGGACTGATTTCCTTTAGGATGGACTGGTTGGATCTCCTTGCTGTCCAAGGCATTCTCAAGAGTCTTCTCCAACACCACAGTTCAAAAGCATCGATTTCAGCTGAGTTATTTCAAATCCTAAGAGGTAATGCTATTAAAGTGCTGCATTCGCTATGTCAGCAAATTTGGAAAACTCAGCAGTGGCCACAGGACTGGAAAAGGTCCGTTTTCATTCCAATCCCAAAGAAAGGCAATACCAAAGAATGTGTAAACTGCTGTATAGTTGCACTCATTCTGTATACTAGTAAGGTTACGCTCAAAATTTTTCCATCTAGGCTTCAGAAGTACATGAACTTAGAACTTCCAGATGTACAAAATAGGTTTAGAAAAGGCAGAGGAACCAGAGATCAAAGTGCCAACATTCATTAGATTACAGAGAAAGTAAGGAAATTCCGGAAAGCATGTTCTTCTTCTTCACTGACTGTGCTAAAGCCTTTAACTGTGTGGATCACAACAAACTGTGGAAAATTCTTAAAGAGATGGGACTTCCTGACCATGTTACCTGTTTCCTGAGAAATCTGTATGTGAGTCAAAAATCAACAATGAGAACATAAGATGGAGCAACTGATTCACTGGTTCAAAATTGGGAAAGGGGTAAGATAAAACTTAAAACTCTACATTCAAAAAACTAAGATCATGGCATCCAGTCCCATTGTTTCATGGCAAATAGAAGGGGAACAAGTGGAAGCAGTGACAGATTTATTTTCTTGGGCTCCAAAATCACTGTGGATGTTTACTACAGCCATAAAATTAAAAGACGCTTGTTCCTTGGAATGAGACCTATGACGAACTTAGGCAGCATATTAAAAAATAGAAACATTACTTTGCCAACAAAGGTCCGAAGAGTCAGAGCTATAGTTTTTGCAGTAATCATGTATGGATGTGAGAGTTGGATCACAGCAAAGCCTGAGTGCCAAATAATTGATGCTTTCAAATTGTGGTGCTGGAGAAGACTCTTGGGAATGCCTTGGACAGCAAGGAGGACAAACCAGTCAATCCTAAAGGAAATCAACCCTGAATATTCATTGAAAGGACTGAAGTGAAGCTCTGTTACTTTGGCCACTTGACACAAAGAGGAGACTTATTGGAAAATACCCTGATGCTAGGAAAGACTGAGGGCAGGAAGAGAAGCATGTGGCAGAGGATGAGATGGTTAGTTAGTATCATTGAGTCAATGGACATGAATTTGAACAAACTCTCAGAGACAGTGAAGAATGGGGAACCCTGCAGTCCATGGGGTCACAAAGAATTGGACACGATTTAGTGATGAACTTCAGTAACAACAACTGACTTATATTCCTGGGCAAGAATTTCCTAGAAGATATAGTTAAGTCATGTTGACACAAGTGGCCTTAGTTCTCTGTCCTAATGGTCAATTAAATAGATGTTGGCGGTGTCTGTTTTCAACCCTTGCTTCCTGTTCCTCAGAATCATTCCTCAGCCTGAGCTGAGGACGTGATCAACCCAGCTCTGCAACCACTTTTGAAGGGATGGTGATCATGTATTAGCTTTCCAGTGGTGTTGATTTTAACCACTATCAAGTTTATCTGTTGTTTTTGTTGGATGACTATTTTCAGAATCATTTAATTGGACTGCACAGTGGCATTTAAACCTCTAGAGATACCACCTTTGAGAATTATCTTCAGGCAAATACTAACAGGGTATTTACGGTTGGACTTTGTAGTCTACCTCTAACCCAGAAGCCAGGAGTGGTCAATTAAATGAAGAGAACAGAACTTATTTCCTATCAGAATTGTTGACAGAAAGAGCTGTGGGGATATAAAACAAATGACCCAATTCTTCATTTCATCATTTCCTTGCTTTTCTCTTTGTTTTTTATACAGAGAAGTCTGTAGTGATATCAGTACAATATTCTTCCCCTAAGATTCACGTATTTTCATTTAAAAGAAAAACTAAAATCTTATCTAAAGTGGCCTATTTTGATTCATTTTCTGTATAATTTTATGAAAACTGCAAGGGAGGAATTCTATGGCTATAGTGACATTCTTCTTTCCCTGCTCCACTTTGCACTATTGCATAGCATAGATACTAGCAACGTAATTTGTGAGACCCAGTAAAAAATAACAATGTGAAGCCCCTTGTTCAGAAATCTAGAAAGAAGTATAATTAAGCATACCAAAATAAAATATTGAAAAATATTTTTTTTGCTAATAAAACATACTAGGGTTAGTAGTAATACATGTATAATAGCCTGTATTGATGTTCAATATGAGTGCTAATGCCAGAACAGGGATTTACCCCGTTTAAAACGAATTTAACTTTGAGAGGCAATTGAGCTTTAGGGATTTATAGCTGCCCAGAATGGAAAGAAATTGGGTCATAAAGAGAGGAAGGAGCAGAGGGTACTGGAGAAGCACAGGAGAGGGGATGAAGACAAGTTGGATAAAGGCTGTTAGGTTCAAGTTGTGCTTTGGGAGATCTAAAATGGATATATTTGAATTTTTATGTTTTACCTGTGTCTTGGCTAAGAACTCTTTTTTAGGAAATAGTTTTGGAATCTGAATTTGTTTGAGGAGTTTCTTCATGCAAAGAAAAATCATTCAACAGATATTTTCAATTTTAATCCCTGTTTGTTTTAAGGTGCTGCTGTTATGGGCGAGTTTGTTAGTATTGGGCTTCCCTGGTGGCTCAGATGGTAAAGAATCTGTCTGTAATGCAGGAGACTCAGGTTTGATTCCTGGGTTGGGAAGATCTCCTGGAGAAGGGAATGACAACCCATTCCAGTATTCTTGCCTGGAGAATCCCATGTCGTGAGTGGGACACGACTGAGCAACTAACCCTTCACTTCTTTGCTAGTATTAAAACTTCTCCCAAATATCCACTATAATTCTTAATTATCTTTGGTGCAGTTATTCAACTTAGAAAGATAAGCACTAGAATTTGTGCAAAACCATGTAAGAAACAGAAATCTGGCCCAGATGGGATATGAAATCACATTGTGCTGAATTCAGAGTGTCTGCCAATGGTTGGTAGAATAAGCTGCTGTTGCACTTTGTGTTTTAGAGCCCTACGTTAATAGTTGGCCCAACTGGAGATTGATGAAGGGGCATTTCTCTGTAGATGGACTGCATCGAGAAGAGATCTCTTTCAGAACCATGCTGTCATACAAAACAGGACAAGATGGAGGAAGGTTTTTTTTAAGAGATTTATAAGTGACCCAAGGCATCAGTCAAGAGGTATCTTAAAATACTAAAAAGTAATGCTGTAAACGATCACCTTGTGATTGATCAGAAATAAAAAGAATGAAAATAGAAAACAAGTAGAGCAAAGAAATTGCTCAACAGTTGAGTTGTAAAGTTTAAAAACTGATTGATTTGGATTTGAGCTAGAGCAAAGAGAAAGAAATCAGGCAGTAATATAGTTTCTTAGGCCCAGGGCTCCAGGGAAAGCTAATCAGAAGCACTGTTTTAGACATAGTCTGACTTATTCCTTCAAGAGTCTCCAGGGCTCCTAAAGGTCTAACCTAGTAAGCTTTTCATGTGAGTGTGTAAACCAAGTTCTCTTGGTTATTATGCAGTATAATCCTCTGCTCGTATAGATCCTATTGGTGATACATGCTAATAAGGATTGCTGTTATCTCTCCTGTTGATGCCCAGCATGAGTGCCAGTGCCAGTGATATACTCCGGATTCTTTGCCAAAGCCGTAAACCCGGTATCTTCTTGTTACCAGTGGCACTTGTAGGTTTTAGGCCTGATGCGCAAAGGTCTTTCATCATCTTGCTTATATGTTCCTCTTAACCCTTTAGTGACTTAGCATTATCTTTATTAGTTTAAAAGAGTTACTTTAGCTTTTACTCCTCCTAATTTTCAAATGTGTTCATGTTCATGGTGATCATGGTATTCATGGTGTTCATGGCTTGGACAAATCCAAATATGATCATAATTTTCTTTTCTTTTCTTTTTTTTGAAGACTGCAGTCCTGTCATTGGGCCATACTTCAAGTTTCACTTTTCAAGATGTGTTGTCCACTAGGATTGTCTTTAGCTCCTCAAGCAGTTGGGTACCTGACAGGGTGTCCCACCTGGGCTTAACCATGCTATATCTGAATCCCAAGAATGAACCAATAGCTTAAGCAGGGGCTTAATAGTGTCCAATTAAGAATGCAGGATGCTTTCCTGAGAGGTATGGTTGGATATAAGTTCATTCATGAGATTTCAGGAGACAGGACACAGAGGGAAAATATACAAAGTATGATGTCATCAGGGGTTGCTGGTAAGAACAACTCTGATGGGGTATAGTGCCAGCAAGTAGAGACATTCTTTCCTCAGAGATGTGAGTCTGTGGGAAAGAAAGATAAACTGAGGCAGAATAAGAGCATGTGGAAAGAAAAGTGAACTGTCTCTAAGATATGGCACCTAAAAGAAGCTAAGTCACTGTACGACTTTAGATGGATGTCAGTGCTTCCTCATATTTATTTATGTCCTGATATTTAAGTGAAATAAACAAAATAATTTGAATTAGGTATTCTCCAAGTTTCTTTTCAGTCATCAAATTCAGTTCTTAAGAGAGTAACCAAATTAATCTGCCAAACTGGATAAAGTCAGATTCTAAATATTCCATGCTTCTGACCTTCATGTAGTCTATAATATAAAAATCCCCTTACTTTAATAAATTGTTTTTTTTTCTTACTATTCTATTTGGTAGATTAGATATGTAGTTTTTTGGATGATACATAAGAAGTGGGATACTAATAATTAATGGCTCTGTTGTATTTTCAATGACTTAAGTCCTAAGGATTAAACTTCTTTGATGAAGGTCAAGAGGAGGGCTTCCCTGGTGACTTAGTTGGTAAAGAATCTGCTTGCAGTGCAGGAGATTTGGGTTTAATCCCTAGATTGGGAAGATGCCCCAGAGAAGGGAATGGCTACCCACTCTAGTATTCTTGCTTGGAGAATTTCATGGATAGAGAAACCTTGTGGGCTACAGTCCATGGGGTCACAAAGATCCTATGTATAGATCAGACATGCCTGTGCAAATAACACACACACACTAACACACACACACCACACATACATAGCCAGAAGAACGTTAAATAAGGAGGTGGGCTCTTTTTAGGGATATCTAAGGCATTTCATAAAGGTAGTAGAAAAGTCAGAGAGAGCTGAAGTCAAAGTAGTTCTGATTTCTACCATAGGAATTTTGTAGAAATGAGGTATATGCATTTGGGAAGAGGAAACTGCAGCCAACACAACTTTGTGTCTGTGTGCTAAAAAGTTCTGGGGACAAACATACGTTTTGTTGTCTGTGCAAAATAGCAAAATAACACTGGGGCTAGGAAAAGATAACTTAGCCACTTTCTCTAGGAAATACTTTTTTCTGAAAGCTAAGACTGTGAACCAATTTAAAAGGCACATAGTTTGAGCATCAGGCCTTATTTCTGGACCTTAGTTTTGCTGTACCCTACAATCAAAAGCTCTTTCATTGTAAACTTTGCCCAGTTAAACCATTCTGGGTCTTGAAAAGTGAAGTGAAGTGAAGTCGCTCAGTCGTGTCCCACTCTTTGCGACCCCATGGACTGTTGCCTACCAGGCTCCTCTGTCCATGGGATTTTCCAGGCAATAGTACTGGAGTGGATTGCCATTTCCTTCTCCAGTGGATCTTCCCCACCCAGGGATCGAACCTGGGTCTCCTGCATTGTAGACAGAGGCTTTACCGTCTGAGCCATCTGCCTTAAAACCTGGCCCAAGCCCAGTTAGTATCCCTCTGCATGCATGCTTCAGTCGTGTCCAACTCTTTGCCACCCTATGGGGCACAGCCCACAAGTCTCAAGGCAAAAATACTAGAGTGGATCACCATGCCCTCCTCCAGAGGATCTTCCTGACCCAGGGATCGAACCTGCATCTCTTACCTCTCCTGCATTGGCAGGTGGGTTCTTTACCACCAGCATCACCTGGGAAGCCCTCTTGTTTCCTCATTTTGAGACACCATTGATATGGTCAAATTCATGGTCTCTTTTTCTACAGTAAGTCTAACAAACTTAGCTTGGCTTGATCAACAGGTGTGCCTTGTGCTATTTTGGAATATCACAGTTCACATCATAAATTTTATTAATTTGTAAAATCAGATGGTTAGCCTATGTTATGAACTTCACTATAGCTAGCTTGTATTATAGTTTCCACAGCTAGAATCATGCTTTTCTAAAGAGCTTTATCTGTTCTGTGAAAGGTTCAAAATCTCTTGGCCTTGGAAATATTTTCATATATGAAGTTTTTTTTTGGTAACACTTCCAGCTTGGTTTATTTCTCAAAACTAAGATTTGTCCTTAAGTTAAATAGGAAAGAAACAAAAATGGTAAAAAACTTTGTCTTTCAAATCCTCCCCACACATTTTGTCATTTCCCCTCTATTAACTCTGTCCTAGGGTTGAGAAGCAGACAGCTTCCTGAACTCTCATTAACATACTGCGCTGAAGCTTGGACTCTGGCTGCAGCTTGTTAAATTTATTGACTAGAAGTCCCTTGAGCTATGGAAAACTCTGACTTACTGTTTGAGAGATGCCACATGTAGTCAACTGAAGCTTTTTACTTTCTACCATTTTTCCCACAAACAATTTATATTCCCTATTTTTCCTTAAAAGGAAAGAAAAACATTTATTACAATATACTGGTGGTTTCATTTGCTTAAAATATACAAACAGAAAGGAGAGATGACTCAGGAGAGAGCTCCAGGGATGCATCTACAGCAAAGCCATCTGAGGAATTAACCAAAGACTGTAAATTTGCTCAGATTGTTCTTTGGCTGCAGCGAGCTCTATACTGGAGCTAGTGAGTCAGTACAAAGATTTGTTTTCTAACAACCTTAATACTTCTTTTCTGCAAGAAAGCCCTGAAGTGTGGATGGTCAATCTGTTTTGAACCTGGATGTAAAATAAACAAGAAAGCAAAGGAATAACAACAATAAAGTATCCTCAGAAGCCTGATTTATTTTTCACAATGCATAGGAATGTGGGTTAGTTCTTGTCTCCCCTAACATTGGAACCTACACCCCTTGCCTCCCAAAAAGGGGATTTGGGAACTTGGGGCGCTCCCTTCTTGATGGGCCAGCCTCTGCTCTCAAGCACTACAAAGGAACGGTTGGGTTAGCTTACTCAGAATGATAGAGTCCTGGTGATAGTGGCAGAGAGTGAGTGGCTGGGACAGGTGTACTGACTTAACTGCTTCTCTAAACATATTTTTTACATTGGGACCTACAGAATGGACCATACAGAGCAGGGGTCCCCAACCTTTTTGGCACCAGGGACTGTTTCATGGAAGAAAAGTTTTCCATGAACTGGAGAGATGGGGGATGGTTGTGGCTGATTCAAATGTGTTACATTTATTGTTCACTTATTTATATTATTATTACATTAGCTCCACCTCTGATCATCAGGCATGAGATCCCGGATGCTGGGGACCCTGATATAGAATAAATTAAGGCCAGACTTCAAACACAAAGAAACTAATTTTGTTACCTGTTTCTCATGTTCGATTTATGATCCTCAGAGATATTATTGTTTTTTTTTCCTTATCCTATTTGTGTATTTCCCCCCCATTTATATCTTAGTTGTCATCTGTGTCCTTGCCATGTGTGCAGAAATGAAGGCATGTTGTTAAGTCTTCACTGACCAATTTGATTGGTAATTTTTTGCCAAGTTCTGAAGTTATTTAAACCAGTACCCAATATTTTAAAATGGAAAATTGTCATAAAAAATTCTTATCTGTTTTAAAAAAACAGATTATTTCAAAATACTGAGTTGATATTCTCACATGGCAACAATTTCCTGGGTTGAGGAGGCTGATTTCTTTGTTTAGGGCAGAGTTCATAAACCAGTGTACCAATACCTTCATTTGCAGTGCTCAGTAGATTTGGTAAGAATGACTAAACAGTATTTTATGGTTTCAGTCAGTTACATTGGCCCAAAAGGGTAAATGCTTTCAGGAAATTGAACTAGAGAAGTTTGCATTGGCAGCATGGACTTCAAATAAAGGAGTTGACTTAAATAAAATTTCTTCCTCCCTCCCTTTCTTTCTTTCCTCCTCCTTCCTTCATCCCTCCTCCTATTCCTCCCTGCCTTCCTTCCTGCTTTTCAAAAAACATATTGAGGCTCTTCTGTGTCCATGATTTTCTACTAGAATGGCAAATGCAGTGGTAGGTCAAACACATAGTTACATGTTCATATTCATGTAAATAACTACATAAACTATGATAGGAGCAAGGAGAAAAATAGGTGAGGCGTTGTGACAATTTAATGATGTAGCCTCAGTCACACTGAAATATTAGATGAGTCTTTTACAATGTAGCATTTAGAAAAAAGCAGTAGCTTTTCAGGTAAACATTGGACAGTGGATCATTTCTTTTTTGTTTGTTTGTTTTTAAATTGATGTATAGATGATTTGGAGCTGCCCTTGTGGCTCAGCAATAAGGAATTTGCTTACCATTGCCTGCCAATGCAGGAGACATGGGTTTGATCCCTGGCTTGGGAAGACCCCCTGGAGAAGGAAATGGCAACCCACTCCAGTATTCTTGCCTAGAGAACCCCATGGGCAAAGGAACCTGGCAGGCTACAGTCCATAGGGTCACAAAAGTGTCAGATACAACTTAGGGACTAAACAACAAATCATTGATTTACAAAGTTTCAGGTGTACCAGCAAAGTGATTCAGTGCGTTTCTTTTACCAGATTGTTTTCCACTGTAGGTGGAAATATCTTATTATAAGATATTGAATATAGTTCTCTATGCTGCACAGTGGGTCCTTGTTGTTTATATTATATATAGTAGTGTGTATCTGTTAATCCCAAATTTCTGATTTATACCTCCCCTTTCCCCTTTGGTAAACATAAATTTTGTGTTCTATGTCTATGAGTCTATTTCCATTTTGTAAATAAGTTCATTTGTATCATTTTGTAAGATTCCACATACAAGTGATGTCATATGAATGTCTTTCTGTGTCTGATTTACTTCACTTAATATCATTATTTCTAGGACTGTCCATGTTACTACAAATGACATCATTTTTCATAGCTGAGTAATATTCCTTTGTGTATATACACAACTACATCATCTTTATCCATTCATCTGTTGTTGGACATTTAGATTACTTCTATGTCTTGGTTATTGTAAATAGTGCAGCAATGAATATTGCGGTGCATGTATCTTTCTGAAGGAGACTTTTCATTAATAGAAATAGTAGGCATTATACAGGGAAGGGTGTAGCTCAGAAGGAAACTTTTGAAAGGTTGCTGTGACTGATGTGTCATGAGCAAAATCATGGCACAACTGGGATTGTCACATAAAATTCAGGACACTAGGCTAAATTCAAATTTCAGGGAACAATGGATAATTAAATTTCTGAGTATGAGACCCATTGTTTATCTGAAAACTTAGACATGCCCTGAGACCGTAGAGAAAGAGAACAGCCAGGTGAGGCAACAAGTTGGAAATTACTTTAAGAACTTTTATTTTCAGTTCAGTAAGAATTGGTTTGAGCAGGTGAAAGATGGTACAGTTTATAATTTAAAAATTTCACTCTTCTGCTCTATTTAGAGTGGATCAAAGGGGGTAAGAATGGAAGCAGAAAGACAGTAACAGGGTTGTTGACAGAATTGTTTAGAAAACGAGGTGTCAGCCTGCCACTGTGGCAGTAGCAATGCAGGGAAGTGATTTGAATGTAGATATTTTGTGGAAATATAAACAGTCAGGAAGGCTTGGATAAGTGGCAAAGAGAAGATGAAATCATCAAAGATGGTTCTAGAGTGGAGGATAAAGGGACCATACACTAAAATGTAGATATTCCAATTTTTGGAAAATGTTTGAAAGGGAATTTTCAAAAGTTAATACTTGTCCACATTACATTTGGGATGCTCATAAGATGTTCAAGTATAGATGTCAGGTTGGCAGATGGATATGTAGGTCTAAGGCTGAAAAAAGTGCTCTGGGCTAAAAATATAAATATGTCTTCAGTCAGATTATAATAGAACAGACATAACAGAGTTAGTTGCTGTTTTGTTTGGCTTGCTTAAATCACTATTCCAATTACTTCCTTCTGGGAATGTACCTTGTACTTTTGATGGATAATTGGGAAGCAATCTGGTTTAATCTGGAAAATATTTAAAGAAACATTTCATGGGGTGAGTTATCATGAAAATGGCAATCTGTTCTCTCTTGAATTTTCCTTTCTTTCTGTTTCCAAGGGTGATCACCTAAACTTGTTCTTCCATGTGGGAGAGAATGGCAGCCCACGTGCACCCCATTGTCTCCTAGCATGCATAGACCAGGGCATCAGGCTGATTATTCAAGGGGTAGTGTGTGGGGCTGCTTGAAGGAGGGAGAGGCAGGGCATTTGTATATTTTTAGACGTTTTTTGAAAATCCAGGTCAAAAATTATCAGAAAGTAAAAGAAAGAATTTGAGAGCAATTTCAGGGGATTGAACCTCAAAGCTAATTGAAGATGAACTCTAAGGGCAGAGGATGATTTGAGAGTTAGTCTTGTGGTTTTTCTTCCACATGTTATAGAGCTAAAACACAGAGCATTTCTCAGTTATTTCTAGCACTAGCCCAGGCAAAAAGGCTAGCTAGCTAATGGAAAATGTCAGAGGTAAAATTCAGGAATTTCTGAAAGCTCTGGATGCAGCTGTTGGATCTAGAGATATAATGAAATCTAGGGAACCTGGATATTGCATTATCTCACACATGGAGGCAAACAGCTGTCTTTATGTATCATTTTCTGAAATGGTAGGAGATATGCCATTAATTAAGATCTCTTAGTTTAGGAACAATCATGGACATGAGAACTTGAAATTAGGGAAGATTAAACATAGTAAAAGTGGCATCTGTGCATGCTAAGTTGCTTTAAGTCGTGTCCAACTTTGCGACCCTATGGACTGTAGCCCACCAGGCTCCTCTCTTCATGGGATTCTCCAGACAAGAATGCTGGAGTGACCTGTCATGCCCTTCTCCAGGGGAATCTTTCCAACCCAGGAATCGAATGTGTGTCTCTTATGTCTCCTGCATTGACAGCTGGGTTCTTTCCACTAGTGCCATCTGGGAAAGGCAGGGTAATAGGATATAGTGAAGAAGCAGTTCACTGAAGTAGCCAATAGGAAGAAAGGATTCATGCTGATTCTTTGAGATGAGCTCATATGCACACATACTTTAAAATAATACTGATAATAGCAGTAATGATGATAATAATGGTAATAATGATGACAATGTAGACATTTTTTACAGTTTTTTATTCTAATATGGCTCTTAATACACCTCTACAGCATTCAAAATAATGTTACACCCTTTCTTATATTATCCATATTGTAAAATGTGGGTGTTGTCTCATCATTAAATTTAGATTTAATGAAGAAACCTTTAGAGCTAGCCTATTCAGATATATTTGATTTAGAAATGGCAAGTTTGATATAATTGTATCAAACAACTGATGGGTAGTTTGATCAATATGGATAGTTGATTCAGTGGCTAGTTGGATGGATAGTTGATTCAATGGCTTCCAAGGTGGCATAAAAATCCGCCTGTTAATGCAGGAGATGTAAGAGACCTGGGTTTGTTAAGATTCCTGAGTTGCTAAGATCCCCTGGAGGAGGGAATGGTAATCAACTTCAGTATTCTTGTCTGGAAAATTCCATAGACAGAAGAGCCTGCAGGGTTAAAGTCCATGGGTTTGCAAACAGTTGGACACAGAATGCTCACACACCAGTTGGTTCAATGTATCAGTTGTAGGGAATAAGATTCAGCATTTTATGAAATTCTACAGGTGTTTCTGTTATACAGTTTGTGTAAATTTATATAGACTGAAAGTAACACAAAATCAGAGTTTACTTCTGTTAATCAGTTGTTGTCCAATTTATGAGAATTATTGAATTGACCCTATTTCCTTGTATTTCAATTCAAGGAGCAACTAATGTGGCATGAAGACCCATTTTCAAACTTCTAGTGCTGTTTTAGATTGTATTAGTAGTTTTCTGCATCATGTCTATTTTGGAAATAATAAGTATAATAATACTTGACCTGTTTCCTGAGAAATCTGTATGCAGGTCAAGAAGCAACAATTAGAACTGGACATAGAACAACAGACTGGTTCCAAATCAGGAAAGGAGTACGTCAAGGCTATACATTGTCACCCTGCTTACTTATATGCAGAGGAGATCATGCAAAATACTGGGCTGGATGAAGCACAAGCTGGAATCAAGACTGCTGGGAGAAATATCAATAACCTCAGATATGCAGATGACACCACCCTTATGGCAGAAAGTGACGAAGAACTAAAGAGCCTCTTGATGAAAGTGAAAGAGGAGAGTGAAAAAGTTGGCTTAAAGCTCAACATTCAGAAAACTAAGACCATGGCATCTGGTCCCATCACTTCATGGCAAATAGATGGGGAAGCAGTGGAAACAGTGTCAGACTTTATTTTTTTGGGCTCTGAAATCACTGCAGATGGTGACTGTAGCCATGAAGTTAAAAGACTCTTGTTCCTTGGAAGAAAAGCTATGACCAACCTAGACAACATATTAAAAAGCAGAGACATTACTTTGCCAACAAAGGTCCATCTAGTCAAAGCTATGGTTTTTCCAGCAGTCATGTATGGATGTGAGAGTTGAACTATAAGGAAAGCTGAGCACCAAAGTATTGATGCCTTTGAACTGTGGTGTTGGAGAAGACTCTTGAGAGTCCCTTGGACTGCAAGGAGATCCAACCAGTCCATCCTAAAGAAAATCAGTCCTAAATATTCATTGGAAGGACTGATGCTGAAGGTGAAACGCCAATAATTTGGCCATCTGATGCGAAGAAGTGACTCTTTTGAAAAAGACCCTAATGCTGAGAAAGGTTGAAGGCAGGAGGAGAAGTGGATGGCAGAGGATGAGATTGTTGGATGGCATCACTGACTTCATGGACATGAGTTTGAGTAGGCTTCAGGTGTTGGTGACAGACAGGGAAGCCTGGCATGCTGCAGTCCATGGGGTAGCAAAGAGTTGGACACAACTGAGCAACTGAACTGAACTGATACTTGTATATTAATGATAAATCTACCATTTGTTGATCGCTTCCCATACTCTGTGAATGTTAATTCTCACAATATTCTGCTAGATATGTATTATTATTACAGTTTTATATATGGTGATAGAGCTGAAAAAGGACCTTTATAGACAGTGGGTGCGTGGAGGCCCTGGCATGTGCCTCGCTTTCAGGTGGGTGGGCAACCTGGAATGTTCCTTAACAGTGCACTCAAGTTCCTTAACGGTGCAACACTTTCTCCTTTTCTTTTTACTCATTTCCACTCAGGCTGGGAATAGACTTGTGTGGTCCCTATTTGTCCTGGGACGTCTTTGCAGAATTGTCACTTTCCTGTTGATGTGGGCAGGGTGGGGGGCGGTGGGGCTGGGCTTCTTGGTAGCTCAGCTGGTAAAGAATCCACCTGCAGTGCAGGAGACCCTATTTTGATTCCTGGGTTGGGAAAATCCCTGGAGAAGGAATAGGCTAACCACTCCAGTATTCTTGGGCTTCCCTGGTGGCTCGTGTGGTAAAGAATCTGCCTATAATGTCAGAGACTGGAGTTCAATCCCTATGTGGTGAAGAGAGAATCCCCATAGATAGAGGAGCCTGGTGGGCTATAGTCCTTGGGATTACAGAGTTGGACAGACTGAGTGAATAAACAACAGAAAGGGCAGAGACCAGAATTAGAATGCATGTCTATTTGTCTTTGTAGCCTGAGGTTTGCTTGCTGTTTGTTTCCTCTATAGAATTAGAATCTGTTTCCAATATAAACTACACTTTTTTAATAGTGTAGTAAATTGTAAATCATTTTATAGATATTACCTAATTTATCTTCACAACAACACCATGGGATAAGTTTGCTAGCTAAACCAACATTAAGATTCTGTTTTGAGATTCAGGAGTTTAAATCCCTTTTTCAAGTTCAAATATTTGGGTTTAAATTTAAATTCAGTTTAACTTCTGGTCTTCTAATGTCATTTTATCTTCTCTTGAAGATGGAGCACCTACTTTGTACAAATAACTAGAGAAATAGAAAGTGCTGCCCAGAAGTAATAAAGGGGCTTCTGCGTGTAGGTAAGACTTACAAACTTTTAATTAACAATGCTAGGAAATACTCTATATGCATAAAGACAGAAAAAGTAATAGAAGTTCAGAAGGAAAAACGTGTATTTGTGTGTGTGAGAGTGTGTTTATGTGATCAGAGTGGTAGAATTTGAGCTGATTCTTTAAAGAAGGGTAGCATTTGATAGAAATGAGTGTCTGTTGTAAATTAGGTATAGGAAAAGAGATGAGTGGTATCTGTGTGGCAAACGGCTTTTATCTTTGGTTATCCTCCCTGGCAATAAAATTAAAACAAACAAAAACCCCACAAACTTTGATAGGAATCTCCAGCGAGTCATTCTTCTCAGGTTTAAATACTTCTCAGAGGTTCAGTAAGTTTATTTGTTTTTTCCTTTTCAGAGTAAGTTTTCTTTTGTAATTATACAGCAGTGATTTTAAAGCATCTGCCAAAAGATTCAAAATAATTTTTTACTTTTGCTTTTCATTACTTGTCGTGTAAATGAAATAGACCTGAGGTCAAATCATTCAGTGTTTTAAGACTGTAAGCTTTTCATCAGCATTTTACTTCCTTGTATTAGGCTTGTGTTCTTTCCCTTTCAGTGAATAAACTTACCATTTTGAAAAATTTGAGCACCTTTTGCTCACAACCCACCAGTCATCATTGGAAGGTGTTTATTATTTTCTATCAAGATGATTTTTTTTTCTGAAAAAAAGTATATGTAACTAGACTATAATTATAAATTATTTTAACAAATTTGGAGTTTATTTTAGTTTTGCTCTTTCACTCATCTTCAGATTTTTGATAATTATAAGCACAGAAGAATAAAGTTTTTTCCTTAGATAATGATGATTATCTAAGCTATCAAGAAATCTCCTTATATAGAAGTGTCCTTCCCCCAAAAAAAAGATTTAAAAAAATATTTCCATAGGAGCAAGCATTCATTGTAGTTAAGTTATGGTAACAATGAAGAACATTTGAAATTGAACAAGTTTACCTATATTCACAGTATCTTCATTTTATTTTAACTTTTTTTCCTCCCAATTTTGGTCGTTTTATTCTCTCTATCCGTCCACACAAACGCACATGCACACACACACACACACACACAAATACGTGGCGAAACATTCTTGCCGTTTTGAGTGCTGCTTGTGATGATTTCAGTGTCATAAAAATGTGTTTTTGACTTCCTACACACTATTCATAATTTTATTATTTTTTTTTTGTTTTGCTCTGCTAAATTATTTGCCATTTATTGAAGAAGGTGTAAATATAT
>NW_011494794.1:229558-231593 GCF_000754665.1 Bison bison bison | reverse complement strand
GCTTACTTAAACAGGAATACTTAAGCAGGACACCTTATACCCAAGACCAAACCTCTGCAAGTATGAATACGGCATTCAATAGTATCACTTGTGAAAGTTTCTAAGTCCTCATTCCTTTAACCTGAGGAAACCTGGTAGCAAAGCAAATTGCTGTTGAAATCAGGGTACCTGAGTCTAAATTCTGACTCTGCATGCACCAGTTGCACTTGGTTTGCACACGATATGATACATCAGCTCTCTGGGCCTTGATTTCCTTATCTATAAATGCAAGTAGTTAGATTTCTAAAATGTCGTGCGTATAAGACAGACAAAGGAGAGAGGAAAGTGTCTGAAATGCCATATTTTTCTAACAGGAACAAAGAATGGGATTGGTTTTATGGCCTTTTTAATGTGTGATACTGGCTATGTATTACATGGAAAACAAAAACTAGGCTGGTGAAGATTTAGAGCTGTTAGCAGATGATTGCTGCAGATTGAAACTCTGTAGAGTAGTCACATATAACTACAGTCCATTAAAGCTTTAAATGGTGCGAGGAAGTCTGACTGAATAGAAACCAGCTAAGAAAGGATGAATGGGGTAGAACAGGTTTACTGGTTCTGCATCAATTCATTTCCGCATTGCATCTTGTCAACTAGCTAAAGGGAATAGTTCTCATTTCTTTTCAATACTCTTGCATCTTAATTATGCTGTTATGAATCGAGAATCCTGTTCTTTCACACAGATGTCTGCTACCTCACTTTAGTAGTCTTGAAAAGAATAACTGAAATGTGCTACTGAGGTTGACATAGAAACAGATTAATACATTTACTTATTACATTAAACTGTTCCTGTCATATACTGGCAAAAGATATATTGGTAGATTCCCTCCTATTTATTTTTTCCCCTTCCTTTTGAAATTCTGTTTGAGTTGAACCAATTAGCATTATGGGATTGAATACGTTTTAAAAAAGATTGGCTGATGATTTTTCTGTCATCAGAAAAATGTTTGCTTGTTGTTTTACAATTGATGACAGATTTCACATATGGCACTCTCAAGAATTAGGAAGGTGAGAAAAATGTTGATTTAATGGAAAGAAAGAATATGAGTTCCTGAATCTATCTACTTTTTACTGGGTGTATTTTCTGTTATCTGTGTCTTCTAAACTCAGTTTGTAAATGATTTTAAGTACAGAAATGATGAGGATGCTAAACTAATTTGCAGAGCTTCTTGAGTGCATCAAATAGGGAAATGGAGGTATATGTGTTTTATGTAAATAACAATACATGTGTGAAGAGGACCTCTTACCATCAATGATCATCTTTTAACATACCCATTTGTATGAGGTGGTGTTGTTGTTGCTGGTATTGTTAGCTGCTCAATCATGTCTGACTCTTTTGCAACCCCATGGACTGCAGCATGCCAGGCCTCCGTGTCCCTCACCATCTCCCAGTTTGCCCAAGATCATGTCAATTGCATTGGTGATACCATCTAGCCATTTCATCCTCTGACACCCACTCTCCTTCTGCTTTCAATCTTTCCTAGCATCAGGGATTTTTCCAATGAGGCGGCTGTTTGCATCAGGTGACTACAATACTGATGTAGTTCAGGTCGGTTCAGTCGCTCAGTCGTGTCTGACTCTTTGCGACCCCATGAATTGCAGCACGCCAGGCCTCCCTGTCCATCACCAACTCCCAGAGTTCACCCAAACTCATGTCCATCGAATTGGTGATGCCATCCAGCCGTCTCATCCTCTGTCATCCCCTTCTCCTCCTGCCCCCAAATACTCCCAGCTCCAGAGTCTTTTCCAATGAGTCAACTCTTCACATAGTGGCCAAAGTACTGGAGTTTCAGCTTTAGCATCATTCCTTCCAAAGAACATCCAGGGCTGATCTCCTTTAGAATGAACTGGTTGGATCTCCTTGCAGTCCAAGGGACTCTCAAGAGTCTTCTCCAACACCACAGTTCAAAAGTATCAATTCTTTGGTGCTCAGCTTTCTTCACCGTCCAACTCTCACATCCATACATGACCACTGGAAAAACCATAGCCTTGGCTA
>NW_011494794.1:222743-228842 GCF_000754665.1 Bison bison bison | reverse complement strand
CACGTCCAGTTCTGACTGTTGCTTCTTGACCTGCATACAAATTTCTCAAGAGGCAGATCAGGTGGTCTGGTATTCCCATCTCTTTCAGAATTTTCCACAGTTTATTGTGATCCACACAGTCAAAGGCTTTGGCATAGTCAGTAAAGTGGAAATAGATGTTTTTCTGGAACTCTCTTGCTTTTTTGATGATCCAGCAGATGTTGGCAATTTGATCTCTGGTTCCTCTGCCTTTTCTAAAACCAGCTTGAACATCTGGAAATTCACGGTTCACATAGTGCTGAAGCCTGAGTTGGAGAATTTTGAGCATTACTTTACTAGCGTGTGACATGAGTGCAATGTGTGGTAGTTTGAGAATTCTTTGGCATTGCCTTTCTTTGGGATTGGAATGAAAACTGACCTTTTCTAGTCCTGTGGCCACTGCTGAGTTTTCCAAATTTGCTGGCATATTGAGTGTAGCACTTTCACAGCATCATCTTTCAGGATTTGAAATAGCTCCCTTGGAATTCCATCACCTTCACTAGCTTTGTTCATAGTGATGATTTCTAAGGCCCAGTTGACTTCAAATTCCAGGATGTCTGGCTCTAGGTGAGTGATCACACCATCATGAAAATTGTACAGTTCTTTTGTGTATTCTTGCCACCTCTTCTTAATATCTTCTGCTCCTGTTATGTCCATATCATTTCTGTCCTTTATCGAGCCATCTTTGCATGAAATGTTCCCTTGGTATCTCTAATTTTCTTGAAGAGATCTCTAGTCTTTCACATTCTGTTGTTTTCCTCTATTTCTTTGCAGTGATCGCTGAGGAAGGCTTTCTTATCTCTCCTTGCTATTCTTTGGAATTCTGGATTTGGATGCTTTTACCTTTCCTTTTCTCCTTTGCTTTTTGCTTCTCTTCTTTTCATAGCTATTTGTAAGACCTCCCCAGGAAGCCATTTTGCTTTTTTGCATTTCTTTTCCATGGGTATGGTCTTGATCCCTGTCTCCTGTACAATGTCACGAACCTCCATCCATAGTTCATCAGGCACTCTATCTATCAGATCTAGTCCCTTGAATCTATTTCTCACTTCCACTGTATAATCATAAGAGATTTGATTTAGGTCATTCCTGAATGGTCTAGTGGTTTTCCCTACTTTCTTCAATTTCAGTCTGAATTTGGCAATATGGAGTTCATGATCTGAGCCACAGTCAGCTCCTGGTCTTGTTTTTGTTGACTGTATAGAGCTTCTCCGTCTTTGGCTGCAAAGAATATAATCAACCTGATTTCGGTGTTGACCATCTGGTGATGTCCATGTGTAGAGTCTTCTCTTGTGTTGTTGGAAAAAGGTGTTTGCTATGACCAGTGCGTTCTCTTGGCAAAACTCTATTAGTCTTTGCCCTGCTCCATTCTGTATTCCAAGGCCAAATTTGCTTGTTACTCCAAGGTGTTTCTTGACTTCCTACTTTTGCATTCCAGTCCCCTATAATGAAAAGGACATCTTTTTTGGGTGTTAGTTCTTAAAGGTCTTATAGGTGTTCATAGAACCGTTCAACTTCAGCTTCTTCAGTGTTACTGGTTGGGGCATAAACTTGGATTACTGTGGTATTGAATGGTTTGCCTTGAAAACGAACAGAGATCATTCTGTCGTTTTTGAGATTGCATCCAAGTACTGCATTTCAGACTCTTATGTTGACCATGATGGCTACTCCATTTCTTCTAAGGGATTCCTGCCCGCAGTAGTAGATATAATGGTCGTCTGAGTTAAATTCACCCATTCCAGTCCATCTTAGTTTGCTGATTCCTAGAATGTTGATGTCCACTCTTGTCTTCTCCTGTTTGACCACTTCCAATTTGCCTTGATTCATGGGCCTAACATTCCAGGTTCCTATGCAATATTGCTTTTTATAGCATTGGACCTTGTTTCTGTCACCAGTCACATCCACAACTGGGTATTGTTTTTACTTTAGCTCCATCCCTTCATTCTTTCTGGAGTTATTTCTCCACTGATCTCCAGTAGCATATTGGGCACCTACCGACCTGGGGAGTTCCTCTTTCAGTATCCTATCATTTTGCCTTTTCATACTGTTCATGGGGTTCTCAAGGCAAGACTACTAAAGTGGTTTGCCATTCCCTTCTCCAGTGGACCACATTCTGTCAGATCTCTCACCTTGACCTGCCTGTCTTGGGTGGCCCAACATAGCATCGCTTAGTTTTATTGAGTTAGACAAGGCTGTGGTCCATGTGATTAGATTGACTAGTTTTCTCTGATTGTGATTTCAGTGTGTCTGCCCTCTGATGCCTCTCACAACACCTACCATCTCACTTGGGTTTCTCTTACCTTGGTCTGGGGTATCTCTTCATGGCTGCTCCAGCAAAGTGCAGCTGCTGCTCCTTACCTTGGACGAGGGGTATCTCCTCACAGCCGCCCCTCATGACCTTGAATGTGGAGTAGCCCCTCTTGGCCCTCCTGTGCCCATGCAGGCACGGCTCCTTGGACGTGGGATAGCTCCTCCTGGCTGCTGCCCCTGGAGTATACCTACCTTTAATAATAGTACTACAAAAAATCTCTGTTTATTGAATAGATAACCTCTTTATTTGTTACTAAATAGCTATATATGATAAGTTGATTATTTTTTGGTACAGGGATTGATCATCATTTAAATTACTGAAAAGTTCTTCTGTACTGTGGTTGTGGAAAGCACTTTTATTACACTGTCTAAGTACTTAGTGAAGCTAATTTTTTGAATATCACACACAAGTAACTGGCAAGTTTAGGACCAAAACACCTGTTGGTCTGGTTCCTTTGTTGCTGATGTTGCTGCTGCCACATCCTGTGGCATGCTGCTTCCTGACCTGATCCCATCTCTATCCACTAGCTCACTTGATACTGAAAACTACTTGCCCTGCTTTTCAAAGCTCATAACTCTAGTTCAGTGAACTGATAATCTAAAACAGAAATTGATTGCAGTAAAGACCAAAACAGACTCAAACATTAGGTACCTGTTAGGGTGACCTCATTTTAGGTGGGAGACAAGGATAAATTTGTATTATTTATATATATGGTATACGTAAGGCATTTGGCATACATTTAAGGCAAGGGATATCAGTAAAAAGAGGATATGCTTGTGGCAAAGCTTAGTTATGGACATTAAGTGCCCTAGAAGCAGAAACCCTGGTTTGAATGTGTGTGGCTTTGCACAGGTCATTTAACCTCTGTAAACCACTCAGTTTCTTCATTTGTAAATTGGGTGTTCAGAAATATTTTCTGCATTATAGTGATATTGTGAGATCATCTGAGAATAAGGGGTCACCAAACCAAGGAGTAAAGAGAAATTTTCACCTAATGGGGAAATGGAATTTCCATGTTAAAATATCCTTGTACATATTTTTGGATTAATTTTCAAGTCTAGATTTAAATACTTTGCTTTTGTTTTATGTTGATTAAACACTGGCATTGATTAAATACTGGCATTGACATTTTTGTTTTTATGTGTGTAAAGCATCTCTTATGGAAACAAAATTAAACCATGGTTCAGCTCCACCCAGAAATATCATGTTGTTGGCACTAGCAAGCTATAGTAAAATGTTTGGAAGATATCAATAATGGATTATGATATAAATATTTATTTAGTGCTATGAGGTAGTTACTTTCCATCAAGCTGGGGACATGCAAAATTGAAGAGATACTGACACTAAGCAGGAATTTGATTAAGTGGCTGTAGCACAATCCTCCAGTATTAAACAAATACCATCTTTAAGACTGTTGGAGATAAAGTGTATTTTGGAATTTTAGTGGCAGCAAAAGTCTCTCTGATAACATATATGTTATTTTAATGGATTATAAACATAGTATGACTTCATTAATATCCATATTTTTCCAAGTTTACACAGTGGGTAGGAAAAAATGAGAAACATATGCCTGTGTTATAAGTACCTAGATATTTTGGAAATAAAAAGTAAGATACTGAATATGTTTGTCCCATAAATAATTGTCATATTAAGACATTGCAATCAGTTTGAATGTTTCTTTTTTATTTTGCTGCTTGATTTTTCCTTCTGAGAAACTATATTAAGAAAGACAGGTACTTCCAGAAAAATGTGGAAATTCTGTTTTAGTAGCCTTTTAGAATTAAGCTGCATATGTACAATAGTTGTAATAAGAACTTAAGCACAAACATATCTCTAAATTGCTATATAAATTCCTTAGAAGATAAAAGATGTCACACATGGATCAAAAACCTTTTTATGGAGTGGATCCATAACTAAACCATCTCTTATGTTTTCCCTAAAGATTATCACAGGCAAATGATGTAAGCTGTTTTAATATCACAAAGATTCTGTAGGCAATATCTTTTTGCTACTGCCTCAGTAGTGGGTATTTTATTGAACTCTGAGTGCTTTACAAATATGAACTTACATAAAACTTATTGCAAAACTGCTAAAAACTACTTACTACAAGCTTGGAGATAGGGCAAAATGATTATTTCTTGATTTTTAAAATTTCATGCTAGGTTTTTTTCAATAAACCCATCTGAGCATCATCTGACACATGCACAATATGTAACTTTGTTTGGCTAACAATCAATGACTGATAAATGTGCAGATGGTTTATGGCTTTTTTAGGTTAGAAGTTGACTTGCAGAAATTAACAAGTTCCTATATGTTAATAGCCCTGGAGATATATCAACTCCAAAGGTAATGTATTTTTGTAGCTCTGTTGAAATTTAACCTAGCAAACACTATATCAGTTTACAATTTTACTTCAACATTCCTTTGTAGCTACTTTATCTTTCTGTTGATTTCTTCATAAAAATGTTGTTAGGTAACACTTTACGAAGTGCTAACTAGGACTTTGCTGGAGGATTTTATCCCTTTAGCTATTACACTTATCCTGGTATTATCCTCATTTTATAGATGGTGAAATTGTAGCCATCTTAAATAACTTGTCTAAATTCAGGCAGCTAGGAAGGAGGTACAGTTGGGATTTAACTTCGTGTGCTTTCTCTTTAAAGTCTATTTTCTTCACCATAAGGAATTTGGCCTGTCTCACTTGCCAAGATATTTATTAATTATACTTTCTCTCTCCACATGTGAACAACAAACAAATCCCTAATCTTTTCATGAAACACATGAGGCATTAATTGCATTCCTCTGTGTACAAATGCTCGCTATGGCCTTTAGCCTTTCCCCCCACAAAATAGTTATGGAGAGCCAGTCAATGCAAACACACTGAACTATGGTATACTTCAATTTGGGTCTCAAGAACTTTTTGTGTAGTGGGAACAAGCATCTTATTAATCATCAAAGTATTTCTAACAGCTTGAGATCACATATTCTGCTTAATAGAATTGATTTTGTGGTGTGATAGTGTGTATTTGAATAGCAAAGGAATTGTTTCTAACTTAAATCTCATTTGAAATTACAATTACAAAACCTAAGAATAAGGCTGATGGTCCAGAAAAGCATTAACAGTTGATGAGAGTGGGTCCTGGAATTCAATTTGGTAACTCAGAGGTAATCAGGACTACTGTACAACTGATTGATCAGTTATCATATTTGTAGCTAACTGAAAAGTCCTGTATATGCTCAGATGGGTTTATTGAAAATACCAGTATAAGGGAACATTTCATGTAAAGATGGACTCAGTAAAGAAAAGAAATGGTATGGACCTAAAAGAAGCAGAAGATATTAAGAAGAGGTGGCAAGAATACACAGAAGAACTATACAAAAAAGATTTTCATGACCCAGATAATCACGATGGTGTGATCACTCACCTAGAGCCAGACATCCTGGAATGTGAAGTCAGGTGGGCCTTAGGAAGCATCACTATGAACAAAGCTAGTGGAGGTGATGGAATTCCAGTTGAACTATTTCAAATCCTGAAAGATGATGCTGTGAAAGTGCTGCACTCAATATACCAGCAAATTTGGAAAACTCAGCAGTGGCCACAGGACTGGAAAAGGTCAGTTTTCATTCCAATCCCTAAGAAAGGCAATGCCAAAGAATGCTCAAGTTCAGTTCTGTCGCTCAGTCATGTTCAACTCTTTGCGACCCCATGAATTGCAGTACACCAGGCCTCCCTGTCCATCACCATCTCCCGGAGTTCACTCACACTCAGGTCC
>NW_011494794.1:206045-222405 GCF_000754665.1 Bison bison bison | reverse complement strand
GTTATTGATATTTCTCCCGGCAATCTTGATTCCAGCTTGTGCTTCTTCCAGTCCAGCGTTTCTCATGATGTGCTCTGCATGTAAGTTAAATAAACAGGGTGACAATATACAGCCTTGAATGCTCAAACTACTGCACAATTGCACTCATTTCACATGCTAGTAAAGTAATGCTCAAAATTCTCCAAGCCAGGGCTTCAGTAGTATGTGAACCGTGAACTTCCAGATGTTCAAGCTGGTTTTAGAAAAGACAGAGGAACCAGAAATCAAATTGCCAGTCCTAAATATTCGTTGGAAGGATTGATGCTGAAGGTGAAACTCCAATACTTTGACCACTTGATGCAAAGAACTGATTCATTTGAAAAGACTCTGATGCTGGAAAAGATTGAGGGCAGGAGGAGAAGCGGATGACAGGGGATGAGATGGTTGAATGGCATGACTGACTCAGTGGACATGAGTTTGAATAAACTCCAGGAGTTGGTGATGGACAGGTAGGCCTGGCATGCTGCAGTCCATGGGGTCACAAAGAGTCGGACACAACTGAGCCACTGAAATGATACTGAAAAGTCCTGGGTTTGTTTTCAAGTAAACTTCAGGTGATTGGGACCAGTCAGTGCCCAGGAGTGTTTGGCAACCTTATAGGATTAAGATCTGTGCAAATGTAGGATTAAAGTCTCCCTGTGCCAGGAGAGAACTGTGTTTTTCACAGAGAGTGTAGTTTTGGAAGTTTTGCTTTCTATATTACACTGATGGAGAAAGAAGAGAATTAAAGAGAAATGGATGAGGTCACAACATACTGACCTTGATACTCTAAGCTGACCAGTTCTAAGAATATTCATTATAGGTGGTGCCATAAGAGGTGGTTCAGATTTGAGATATGGTCTGACTCACCTTAAGTGATTTAAGAAGTTTATCACTTTGACCTGAATTCCTCTCTTGTTCTGAAGCAGAGGAGGATAAAAAGACAGTTCCCCAAAGGGGTTTTCACAACTGTCTAAAGGCCAAGCATTCACAGTCTGTCTTACTGAGCAAGGTTATAGGAATCTCATATCAATAAAAGGAGTTCAGAGGAGGTTTCACCAAGGTCAGGGCCAGAGCATAGTTTGTGTTTGGAGGGCAGTTATGCCCATGTATGTGTGTGCTAAGTTGCTTCAGTCGTGTATGATTCTGCAATGCTATGGACTCTAGTCCACCAGGCTCCTTTCTGTCCATGGGACTCTCCAGGCAAGGATATTGGAGTGGGTTGTCATGCCCTCCTCCAGGGGATCTCCCTGACCCAAGGGTTGAACCCCAATCTCTTCCATCTCCTGCATTGGCAGGTGGGTTCTTTACCACTAGCGCCACCTGGGAAGCCCAGTTATGCCCATGATCATCCTTATATTTATGGTAACATGTGAATTAAAACACTGTGTAGACATATGAGGAAGAAACAGCTGCTTTGAGTTTGCCTTTCTTGCTATCAAAATAATTTAGTTTGCAAATTATGTGAAATAAACTTTGCTTTGGCTGCTTCCTTATGATTATGGTATATGCCAAATTCTAAATGCTTCCCATTTGAGTTCAAAACTTAGACTTGTGTATCTTAAGTGTCACTCAAGAGTTAAGCCACTTTCTTCTTTTTAGATAAACATTTGTTTTTTAAAGAAATAGTTCAAAAACACATTGATTTTAACCGCCCCCCCCCCCCCCCCCCCCCCCCCGCCGCCCTTTTTTTTAGAATACCAACACATCTTGTCATTGCTGTTGCTTACTTGCTAAGTTGTTTGTGGCTCTTCTGTGACGCTATGGGCTACAGCCCCTCAGGCTCCTCACACCATGGGAATACCGAGAATACTGAAGTGGGTTGCCATTTCCTTTTCCTGCGGGATCTTCCTGACCCAGGGATCGAACCCTTGCCTCCTGCATTAGCAGATGGATTCTTTACTGCTTAGCCATCAGAAAAGCCCCCACAAACATTGATTTTTAAAATTTCTGACCATCCAAGAGAGTTTTTTCAATACTCTTATTCAACATTATGTATTTGGATACCACTTTTTGTTTTGTGGTGAATCATTGATGAATTAATGCACCCTTTGGAGGTATATCCACTCTATAACATCAAAGGCACAGGGATTATACCCACGTTCTCATATCACCACTCTGGCTTTCTGAGTATATTTTTGAGCTGGAAAAAGATATTCATATTTCATTAACTACTAAGACTGTCATGCGTTTTCTGCATTTCAGAGAGAAAATGTTATTGTGTTTTGTTCTCAGTGACCGAAGCGTTCAAACCTTTTGGGTGTATTCGTGTGTAATGTGCCATTATCTCAAAAGCTTCAGGCCTGGTGTGACATCGAGCTGAAACTGGGCATTTGTTTCCACTCTGCTTATTCTTGTATAACACATGTGCATGGAGTTGAAAAACAAAGTGGTATATGTTTAATGTGGGCACTGAAGAATTCTTAGTTTTTCAGTTTAAAACAAAGGGAAAGGGATCCCAAATGGAAGACCACACATCCAAGATGACAGGAAAATATTTTCATTTTAAAATCTCCCCAGAGATCACATAACATGAACCAGAAAACAGATTTCCATTGTTGGAAAACACTTAACTTGTGGTTTATGAATCTTTTCTCTTAAATTTTTTTTTTACCCATTGTCCAAATATGAAAAGGAAGAGATTTGGCTTAGTAGGAATTCATTTAAGAAGATTTGAACTTAGTTCATTGTAAACCTTGTTTGGGTAAATAGTGGGATATAGTTTCTATTAATCTTTTATGAAAATTTATCCACAATAAAAGCAGAATAATGGCAACTTTTCTTGGTATTTATCATTTTGTGCTTGGACCCACATGTTAAGTGGGATATAAACACATTTAGAGATAATGATAAGGGAATATGAAGCTCTCATATTAGGAGCAGTTGAGAGAACTGAGATGGATTAGAGAAGATATGATTGCTATCTTCAAATATGTTAAGAGTTGTCATGGAGAAGAGGGATTAAACTCATTATGTATCGCCCTCCAGAAGATGAGAGCTTGGAAAAATAAGTAGAAGCCATAGGGAGTTAAGTTTCAGCTCAGTAAAAGCAAAATATTGAGTCCAAATTACCTAAGGAAGGAAGGCTGCCTCTGCAGGGTTTGCGCACTGGATCAGTGGACAAATGTATAAGGATTTGCATTCATTTGCAAGGGCTGCTCTACAGTGACAGGGAGTCTTGAATGAGTAGTTGGAATGCGTGTGCTACTTTGATTCCATGATATATTGCTTTAGTCAATATTTGTATGACAAGTTTAACTAAAATTTGAGTCAGATTGTGTGTTTTTGTTTTTTTTAATAAAAACAACCTGTGATATTCTTGGATACTTTACTTCATTTGCTGCAAAAGGAATAAACCCATAGAGCAGTGTAGACTAAAGAAGATACATCTGCACCTTTATGCTAAGGGTAGAATCCTTGAACATAACAAGTAGATAAAAGTTTTGGAATCATTTAGTCCAGCCCATTAATTGTACAAATGAGAAAATTGAGACTTAAAGATGTGATGTGACTGGCAAAAAGTTTACAGAATTAAATGTGGGGTTGGAGTAGAAAAGAATTCATATTCTTAGTTAGATCCTTTTATACTGCAAGAGTTGAAAAGGATGTGTGCTCTGTGCTGGAATGCTACCAGCAATTGCAGGAATAAAGTTACTAAAAAGGCTTAATTCTTTTGAACCCTGACTCATGGTGTGTGTGTGTGTGTGTGTGTGTGTGTGTGTGTGTGTGTGTGTAGTTGTATGTGTGTAAGCTTGCTCAATTATGAACTTGAGCTGTTTTACCTCAAGGTTTTTTTCTCCAATTGCTGTAACTGGTGCTAAGATCTTTGCCCCATTCTTTATATTTAGTAGATCCTTAATTCTGGAAACTCTTAGAGCCCCATTAAACAAAACTTTTTATAGCTTTCTGATTCAAATATGGCCAAATATGAGGATAGTGTTTTAATATGCAGGGAAGTAGAATATCTTTGTCCAGTCTCATTATGAATGTCAATATGACTCTCCAGGTATTTGCCACACCCCAAATTTCCAAACACACATACACACACAAATAATATTTTATAAGGATAAGTATACAACTGCATGCAAAAGGTGTTTGAATATGTATTATTGCTAAAGAAGGAAGGCTAAAGTTGTATCCTGTCAAAGGCATATTGAGTTATGACCAAAACACACCAGAATTCTACAACTCTGTCAAATGGATTCTTTGAGGCTGGTTAGGCCAAATAGGGTCGCACAGAGTTGGACACGACTGAAGCGACTTAGCAGCAGCAGCAGCAGACTAAATATTAGCTTACATACCTGTTTTTGTTTGTTTGTTTGTTTGTTTTTTTGCTTTGTGCTTTGTTAGTGAAGTGTATATGTAGCTAGAAGAGGTGATCATATTCATCAACAAAATTAGAGAAAATTTAACTGTTGCAATGGATTCACACAAATATCTCAGTAAGTGAAACCTGCTGGTTTTATTTCCTCTCTTGGTAGTTATGAGACTAAACCACTATCAAGATTTCCCTCTTTTGTATACTTCTCTGTGTATGGCTTAGTTTTCAGAGTAGGTTAGAACAAAATTTTTTTTTTATATCTGCAACTTAATACCCGCCAATTATTGACCATTCAGTGGGCTCATTCCTACTTTAATTTGCCACTTGCTTCTTTTATTCTGAGAAAACAAGAGACCAATTGCACCTGAATTGAGCCTGATGGAGATTCAGAATAGGAATATTTTAGCAGTTCTGTTTTGGTGTGTGGTTCATCCTTTATAGGAATAAAGCAGTGACATTGTCACACTGCAATGTGTAGCAATATATTTGTGATTATTTTGCTTTTTTAATGTAAATTTTGTTGTAAAATGCAAGGTGATTTGACTCCAGTAACTCAGTGAATTTGTTCTTTGAATTTAAAAGGCATAATCAAAAGACTTTTCTCTAGGTTGATAATGCAAACTCATTGATGTGCAAGCTTAACCTTGAATATGTGGAAAAATAAGGAAGCAAGTATAAAGCAGTTAGTATACATACACATAAGAAAGGAAGAGCTGGTGCAGTAAAGAGTGTGATTTTGATCCCAGGAAAAATGTTACAGATAAAGGTTGAAAATCTTATTTAGATTATTGTGTGTTTGTGTGTGTATGTGTGTATTCTTTTTTTCTGGCTATATGCTACTGCTGCTGCTAAGTTGCTTCAGTTGTGTCCGACTCTGTGCGACTCCATGGACGGAAGCCAACCAGGCTCCACTGTCCCTGGGATTCTCCCGGCAAGAACACTGGAGTGGGTTGCCATTTCCTTCTCCAATGCATGAAAGAGAAAAGTGAAAGTGAAGTCGCTCAGCCGTGTCCGACTCTTCGCAACCCCACAGACTGTAGCCCACCAGGCTCCTCCGTCCATGGGATTTTTCAGGCAAGAGTACTGGAGTGGGGTGCCATTGCCTTCTCCGTTCTGGCTATATAGGTTAGAGTAAAATACAGTACATTTTTGTCAGAACTCTGAAAATTTTCCTTGTGATATATTTATTAATAAAAAGGAAAATGTGATTTAGATTGATCAAGTCCAAGGAGCATGATTATTTTTACAGAGAGATTCATGGGGTTGCAAAGAGTCAGACACAAGGGAGTGACTGAACTGAACTGAACTGAAATAGATATAAGACACTTGGGGTAGATGGGGGTTGTCATCATATTGACAAGTATATTTTGCTTGCTAAATAGACCAGAATGTGTTACATTGTTCCATTTGAATTATTTTTATACCTCTCATTGTCTAAAAGGGAAAGTCTATTATGCTAATTTGTCAATCAAGGTCCCCCATTCTCTGGCTACTGCCCAATTCACCAATATTATCTCTCATCAATACTTCCTATGGGTATATAATCCAGGAGCGAAAAGCTGTTTGTACACACCTAGCTATTCTTCAATTCTGTGCCTTTGAGTGATGCTGAAACAAGCCAAGGAATGCCAAGGATTGTCAGGAGCTACCGCCAGCTCCAAAATCACTGTGAATGGTGACTGCAACCATGAAATTAAAAGATGTTTGCTCTTTGAAAGAAAATATATGAAAAACCTAGGCAGAATATTAAAAAGCAGACACATCACTTTGATGACAAAGGTCTGTATATTCAAAGCTATGAGTTTTCCAGTAGTTATGTACGGATGTAAGAGTTGGACCATAAAGAATGCTGAGTGCTGAAGAACTGATGCTTTTGAACTGTGGTGGGAATTAAGGAAGAGGAAGTAGACAAAAACCCAAGAGTTCATGCTTTTTACATCTTGTCTGAAATTCTTCTCCCCAACTCTATAGGTTTATCATATTCTACCTTTTACTTAGTTTCATATGATGTTTTCACCAAATGTTGCTCCACTTTCTCTTGAGAGTCCTCTGGACAGCAAAAAGATCAAACCTGTCCATCTTAAAGGAAATCAACCCAGAAAATTCATTGGAAGGACTGATGCTGAAACTCCAATACTTTGGCCACTTGATATGAAGAGCTGACTCATTGGAAAAGACCCTGATGCAGGAAAAGATTGAGGGCAGGAGAAGAAGGGGACGACAGAGGATGTGATGGTTGGATAGCATCACTGACTCAATGGACATGAGTTTGAGTAAACTCCAGGAGTTGGTGATGGTCAGGGAGGCCTGGCGTGCTGCAGTCCATGGGGTCACAAACAGTTGGACATGACTGAGTGACTGAACTGAACTGATGTAGGGATGTGTCTGAAACCACATCTACAGTGGCTGCCCAGTTCCATTTTGATTTTTGATAACTTGAGATATGTCATCAAACCCAAAAAAGACAAAGCCACTAATGACACAGGGATTTCATGAATGACATTTTGAGCTACCCCACCAAACTAAGAATCCTGACAAAGTGAAGAGCTTGTTGAAGAACTTAAAGCGTATCACAGTCCCACTCTTGGTTTTTACCTTGATGCCTTATTTTACTGGCAAAGCTCTGGATTTAGTTTTTCCACAAGGCCTTGATGCAATGGTCATATCTTTGATTTGATAGAAAATAATGTTATCTTTAAAACTCAAAATTAGTTGGCTTTATATGTCTTCTAAATCTTGCTAAAATTTACTAGTTTCCTTATTGCATCTGTTTCATGAAATTTTCTTGTCAAAAGAAGCTGGTAGAATTGAAAGAGACACGTGTACCCCAATGTTCATTGCAGCACTGTTTATAATAGCCAGGACATGGAAGCAACCTAGATGTCCATCAGCAGATGAATGGATAAGAAAGCTGTGGTCCATGTACACAATGGAGTATTACTCAGCCATTAAAAAGAATACATTTGAATCAGTTCTAATGAGGTGGATGAAACTGGAGCCTATTATACAGAGTGAAGTAAGCCAGAAAGAAAAACACCAATACAGTATACTAATGCATATATATGGAATTTAGAAAGATGGTAACAATAACCCTGTATACGAGACAGCAAAAGAGACACTGATGTATAGAACAGTCTTTTGGACTCTGTGGGAGAGGGAGAGGGTGGGATGATTTGGGAGAATGGCATTGAAATACGTATAATATCATATATGAAATGAGTCACCAGTCCAGGTTCGATGCATGATACTGGATGCTTGGGGCTGGTGCACTGGGATGACCCAGAGGGATGGTATGGGGAGTGAGGAGGGAGGAGGGTTCAAGATGGGGAACACGTGTATACCTGTGGCAGATTCATTTCGATATTTGGCAAAACCAATACAATATTGTAAAGTTTAAAAATAAAATAATAAAAAAAAGAAGATGGTAAAAAAAAATAAGAGGAAGCAAGTGAAAACCCAAGAGTTCATGCTTTTTACATCTTGTCTGAAGTTCCTCTCCCCAACTTTGCAGGTTTATCATATATTATACCCCTTACCTAATCTCATACGATGTTTTCACCAAATGCTATTCCAGTATATAGCATAGGTTGTCACTTTACTTTTTCAGTTTTTTACCACATTTCTCACTGTTTTTTCTAGCCTCCTATAATTGTTTCCTTGTTTACAGTTACCTGGTCCAAAATCCAGTGCTTCATATTTTAGATTTTTTGTTACAGCAGCAACACATTCTGGTCAATGTATACATTGGTTCATTTTTGCCTCAGTAATGTTATTTAACAAACCACTCCAAGGCTTAGTGACTTAAAACACAATCATGTATACTTGTGGGTTATCTGGGAAATCTGCTGGTAAACTCTATTGTTGACTTCAAGACAAGTTGAGTACAAGTCTGGTGTCTCTTCTTCTTGTATCAGTGGCCCACCCAGGATTTATCCTTTTCATGGGAAAAGATAGCAGTGTGAGAAATTATGCTCAACTTTTCTATTTGAAGACTCTGTTGGAAAATGTCTGGTAATAACTTTTGAAAAACAGTTATGTATGGCCTGTTTAAAAGTATTTTTCTCCAAAGAGATTCTACTATTGCTTCTAATCATATGGTTGGTGCCCAGTCAAGAAGTGCTCTAAATTAGATCTTTGTCTTGAGGTGTCTTGAATTACTTGGATAGTCGGAGTGAAGGTCCAAAGCTAAATGAGTAATAGGAAAGAACTCATGGGAAAGACATTTTATTTCTGTCCACAACAAACGCCAGAACATGTATCCTCTCTATCTTACATTGCAACATGTTTTGTTTTTCTTTTTCAAATGCAGAATTAAATATTGCATCATAAAATTTTTGAGTGATTTCTCCCTCTTCCTTTCCAGTTCATAATTGTCACCTCACACTTCTAGAAATAGTAATTAAGCTTTATTTTACCTTTTTCAGTTATATAATCAGTTATAATTGCCTAATTTTAGTTGATATAAATTATAATACACCGACAACATGTTTTATATTTATTTGTTTACCAATTTCCAATGCATTTTAAAATTCTGTATTGGGAACAGAAATTCTGAGTTTGACTTATAGCAACAACTTCCTGGAAGTTGGTGTCTCAAAGGAAGTTGGGAAAATTGGGTTACAACTGACTTCATACTAAAGGTTGCCCATTTTCTTTCTAGGGAAAATCAGGTAAATTATTCTCAAAAATGTAGAGTCTAAAAATCCTTATCTGAGTCTATTTGCAAATATCTCTAAGACTATTTTAATAATAATCCAGAAGATAAAAAAAAGAAAGATCCCTGAATCTGGTAACTTTAAAACAAATTTATTTTAGATGCCAAATAAATTAAATACTTTCTCTGCTTTTAATAAAACTTTTTTCCTTTTTTATTTGCATTATATCATTTCCTTAGGAAAAAGATTCAAAAGCTCCTATGTTTATAGCTAAGCTAAATATATCTCCATTTTAAAAGCATCTTTTCTCATAATGTAACCTTAGTTTGGGTTAATGGAATCATACTTTCAGATGAATCTGAATAAAGATTAGAGAAGCATTTTATGAGCTAAATTTGGAAATGTTTCATGTAAGTCAGTTCTAGCTGAGTTATGGTAATTTTTGCTTGATTTCTTATTGAAATTTGTGCTTCTTAAAAGTAAACATGATACTCAAGGATCTTAATAGATATCTATTGGTCTTTGTAAAATGTGTAGACAAATTAGGTTTCTTGAAAGATACTTTAAATGTCTCATATCTAAAGGTCTGACCAGGAGCTGTAGTGGCATGAAAGTGAAGGTCGCTTAGTCGTGTATGACTCTGTGACCCCATGGACTATATGGTCCATAGAATTCTCCAGGCCAGAATACTGCAGTGGGTAACCTTTCCTTTCTCCAGAGGATCTTCCCAACCCAGGGATCGAAGCCAGGTCTCCCACCTTGCAGGCGGATTCTTTACCAGCTGAGCCACAAGGGAAGACCAGTAGTGGCATAGTAGGAAAAAAAAATCACATCTGTTCTTTATATAGTAGCATTATATTTAATCATTAACCCACTGCAAGATGGGGAGTAAGATTCCTTATATTATTTCGAGCAGGTAAATTTGGTCTTTAAATGCTTAAGTTCAGTTCTTTCCTTCATACATCCAAAACTATATCTTTGATTATTTAAAGTTTTTTTAAATTATTTTAACTATTTATATTAAAATACACTGTTTCAGGTTTAAAGGTTGTTTTGATTATTTTACTTTAAGGTTATTTTGATTATTTTAACTCTTTGTATTAAAATAAACTTTTTCAGATTTTGGCAATGAGTTAAATGGGAAGATTTAGCCAGACAAGAGCAGAATGTATTGAGCTTAATATTACTGACTTTCACTTTTGTATCAGCAAATTTTATAAAAGAGGACATTTGAGGATAATGTGCATATGATATATGAATACTTAACAAAAATTAGTGGCAATGCTCATGATAACTATTTGTTGTTATATTCATAAAAGAGAAATACATGGCTATTTAAAAACAAACATCTCAATCTAAAGCAGTAATTCTACTAAGTGACCTAAATAATAATCCCAATGGTATATTTATTCTCCTAATTGGGAAAGGAGTATGTTAAGGCTGTATATTGTCAAACTGCTTATTTAACTTATATGCAGAGCATATCATGTGAAATGCTGGGCTGGATGAAGCACAAGCTGGAATCAAGATTGCTGGTAGAAATAGCAATAACCTCAGATATGCAGATAACACCATCCTTATGGCAGAAAGTGAAAAAGAACTAAAGAGCCTCTTGATGAAAGTGAAAGAGGAGAGTGAAAAAGTTGGTTTAAAACTCAAAATTCAGAAAAGTAAGATCATGGCATCTGGTCCCACCACTTCATGTCAAATAGATGGGGAAACAGTGGAAACAGTGGCAAACTTTATTTTGGGGGCTCCAAAATCACTGCAGATGGTGACTGCAGCCATGAATTAAAAGACGCTTATTCCTTGGAAGAAAAGTTATGACCAACCTAGGTAGCATATTAAAAAGCAGAGACATTACTTTGCCAACAAAGGTCCATTCAGTCAAGGCTATGTTTTTTCCATTAGTCACGTGTGGATGTGAGAGTTGGACTTTAAAAAAGCTGAGTGCCAAAGAATTGATGCTTTTGGACTGTGGTGTTGGAGAAGACTCCTCTTGAGAGTCCCTTGGACTGCAAGGAGATCCAACCAGTCCATCCTAAAGGAAATCAGTCCTGAATATTCATCGGAAGGACTGATGCTGAAGCTTAAACTCCAGTACTTTGACCACCTGATGCAAAGAACTGACTCATTTAAAAAGACCCTGATGCTGGGAAAGATTGAAGCAGGAGGAGAAGGCGAAGACAGAGGATGAGATGGTTGGATGGCATCACCAACTCAATGGACATGAGTTTGAGTAAACTCCAGGATTTGGTGATGGACAGGGAGGCCTGGCATGCTGCAGTCCATGGGTTTGCAAAGAGTTGGACACAACTGACCGAACTGAACTGAACTGATTTGGAAATATATGTGGGAAGCATATAAGAATTGGGGCGTCGAAATAAACTTATGGTATCCTATTGTAATACATAAAAGATTAATTTTTCTTTTTGTCAGAATTAAATCTAGGCTTAAGAGCTTTTTGAAACAAGAACTCTCCTTATTAATCCTAAAATATATAAACTAGTAGTAGACTATTGTCAGTCTGTGCCTCCGTTCTTCATGAATGTTTGCCTTCTTGTCAAGCATTGGTTGCCAAGAGACATGATATGAAAGACCCATAAAATCAACCAAGGTATTTATTAAAATGCTATCTTTAGTGGCAAATTCCTATTTATTGAAGTTATGTTCAACCAGTGATTCTGTCTTAAAATGTAAATGCTTTTGGAAAAATGTTATATGTTAAATATGTACCGAGCTCTTTACCTTTCAGAGTGAATAAGGCATAAGGTGACTCCATTTTTTCCTTAGAGTATTTGTGCTTTGGGGGAGAGGAACTCAAACTGGGAAAAATACAGAAAATAAAGACTGGGGAGTTAAGACAAATTTTGCCTAAACTTGAAAATTATGATGAAAAAGAAAATACAGCTACCATTTTGAACTGTTACTGATTTATGGACTTATTATTTTTTTCCAAACCTCAAAAAAACCAAAAACCAAAAAACTATCAATGTTGACATATGTCACTGATGTCCTTGATACGGTTATATGCTCTACATGTGGTAGGCAGTCTCTGTCATTAAGGAGAAGTGCTTTTTCTGGAAGATTCATCAGTTACAATTCCCATTATATAATGATCTCCAAGTAGTTAAATGCAATGATTCTCTGTCCTCCCTTTAGTAGAACAATTAGCAGCACTTGGCATAGTCGATCATTCCTTTTGCCTTTCTAACACTTCATTGGCTAGTAGGAGAAATGTACTGTCACGATTTTCCTCTTACTATAGTGGCAGTTCATTTTCATTATACTTTTCCATATAATCCTTTCATCTTTCCATCTTATAAATGTTGAAGTGTCCCACAGTTATGTCTTTGTACTTTTCTGTAGCTACTTTTATTTCAAATAGTTTTAAATATCAGTTTATATGCTCATGACTTCTAAATATATATCTAAAAAATGCAAACCTCCCTCCTAATTTTCAGGTTGTTATATTTAATTATGAGCAGAGCTTTTTCACTAAGAATTTAATGAAAAGAAAGTAGTGTTAGTAAGTCAGTCATGTCCGACTGTTTGTTACCACATGGGTTGAAGCACACAAGGCTCCTCTGTGCATGGGATTCTTCAGGCAAGAATGAATTCTGGAGAGTGTAGCCATTCCCTTCTTCAGGGGATATTTTCAACCCAGGAATTGAATCTGGGTCTCCCGCATTGCAGGCAGATTCTTTACTATCGGAGACACTAGTAACAAGGATATTTTATCCTATGATTTTGCCACTTAAACTTTTTGTAAATTTTAGCTATGATAATAAAATAAGAATATGGAAGAGAGAAAATTTTGAAAGGAAGAAGTAAAACTGTCATTATTTACAAATGACATGATTATATAAATAGAAGACCAAAATGACTATTAGAATTATTAAGTGAATTAGCAAGATCAATATAAAAGAATCCAAAATTATATATATATATATTCTTTTGTATATATATATAAAAGAGTCCAAATATATATATATATATATACACACACACATATATAAACATTTTACATATACATGTAGAAAGTTAATATACAAAAGATATAAAATCTATATACAAACATAAATAATATTTTAATACATAAGTAACAGATTATAAAATAAAATTAAAATATTCTATTTACCATAGTAAGAAAATCATCTCCTTAAAGATATGTGAGACTTGTACATTGAAACTCATAAAATATTATTGAAAGAATAAATAAATTTATTTCGATAAATAAATAAATAAATATAGAAGTTTACCATGCTAAGGATTGAATGACTCAATATTATACAGATGTCAGTGCTTCCAAAGTTCAGCTGTAGGCTTGATACAGTGCCAGAATAAATTCCAGAAGGTTTTCTTTCTTTGAGAGAGTTTGACTTAATATTTATATATATCAAAATTGACAAGTAGATGTTAAAATTTATTATAAATTCACAGGACATAAAGAGCCAAAACAATACTAAAAAGGAACAAATCAGAAATTTGTATTGGTAAATTCTTGAAATATCATAAAAGAATGAAATTAAGATGCTGCGATACCAGCACAAGGATGAACAAATAATGAAATAGAGATTGCATGTAAATATTCACTTGATGGATGACAAAGTGCCACTGCTATTCGGTCGGAAAAAAGGTTTTTTTCCAGTAAGTAATATTGAATCATTGGGTAATCATATGGGAACCACTGAAATGTAATCTACTAAACTTAATGTCTATACAAACTCAATAACAAGTGGTTTATATATATGAAAGCATAAAGCAGATAAGAAAGTTTCAATAAAATGTATAAGGGAATATTTTTGGAGCTTCAGAGTAGGTATAACTTTTTACATAGTACACAGAAAAGCACTAATCATATAAGAAAAGGTAGATAAATTGGATTTAATTTAATAAATTAAATTAAATAAATTAATTTAATTAAAAGTAGAAACTTTTGTTTACTAAAAGACACCATTAAGACAAAACGCAAGCCACACACTGAGAAAACATATCAGATACACAGACTTCACAAAGGAATTCCATACAGAATGCAGAGAGCATCTATAAGTCAACTTAAAAAGACAAAAACCCAAAAGTGAGCAAAAATCTTTGAATCACTTCAATTCAGTCTCTAGGTCGTGTCCATATATTTGCAACCCCATGGACTACAGCACGCCAGGCCATTCTGTACATCACCTACACCCAGAGTTTACTCAAACTCATGTCCATTGAGTTGGTGATGCCACCAAACCATCTCATCCTCTGTCGTCACCTTGTCCTCTCACCTTCAATCTTTCCCAGCATCGGGGTCTTTTCGAATGAGTAAGCTCTTTGCATCAGGTGGCCAGAGTATTGGAGTTTAAGCTTCAGCATCAGTCCTTCCAATGAATATTCAGGACTGATTTCCTTTAGGATGGACTGGTTGGATCTTCTTGCAGTCCAAGGGACTCTCAAGAGTCTTCTCCAACACCACAGTTCAAAAGCATCAATTCTTTGGTGTTCAGCTTTCTTTATAGTCCAACTCTCATATCCATACATGACTAATGGAACAACCATAGCCTTGACTGGATGGACCAGTGTTGACAAAGTAATGTCTCTGCTTTTTAATATGTTGTCTAAGTTGATCATAACTTTCCTTCCATGGAGTAACCATCTTTTAATTTCATGGCTGTAGTCACAATCTGTAGTGATTTTTGAGCCTGAAAAAATAAAGTCTGCCACTGTTTCCACTGTTTCCCCATCTATTTGCCATGAAGTGATGGGACCACATGCCATGATGTTAGGTTTCTGATTGTTGAGCTTTAAGCCAACTTTTTACTGTCCTCTTTCACTTTCAACAAGAGGCTCATTAGTTAGTTCTTCTTTATTTTCTGCCATAAGGGCGGTGTCATCTGCATATCTGAGGTTATTGATATTTCTCCTGGCAATCTTGATTCCAGCTTGTGCTTCATCCAGCCCAGCTTTTCTCATGATGTACTCTGCATATAAGTTAAATAAGCAGGGTGAAAATATACAGCCTTGATGTACCCCTTCCTGAATTGGAACCAGTCTGTTGTTCCATGTCCAGTTCTAATTGTTGCTGCTTGACCTGCATTACAGATTTCTCAGGATGCAGGTCAGGTGGTCTGGTATTCCCATCTCTTTCAGAATTTACTACAGTTTATTGTGATCCACATAGTCAAAGGCTTTGGCAGAGTCAGTAAAGCAGAAATAGATGTTTTTCTGGAACTCTCTTGCTTTTTCAATAATCTAGCGGATGTTGGCAATTTGATCTCTGGTTCCTTTGCCTTTTCTAAAACCAGCTCGAACATCTGGAGGTTCAAGTATCATTGAAGCCTGGCTTGGAGAATTTTGAGCATTACTTTACCAGAGTGTGAGATGAGTGCATTGTGCAGTAGTTTGAGCATTTTTTGGCATTGCCTTTCTTTGGAAATGGAATGAAAACTGACCTTTTCCAGTCCTGTGGCCAATGCTGAGTTTTCCAAATTTTCTGGCATATTGAGTGCTGCACTTTCACAGCATCATCTTTCAGGATTTGAAATAGTCCAACTGGAATTCCATCACCTCCACTAGCTTTGTTTGTAGTGATGCTTTGTAAGGCACACTGGACTTCACATTCCAGGATGTCTGACTCTAGGTGAGTGATCACACCATCATGATTATATGGATTGTGAAGATCTTTTTTGTACAGTTCTTCTGTGTATTCTTGCCACCTCTTCTTAATATCTTCTGCTTCTGTTAGGTCCATACAATTTCTGTCCCTTACTGAGCCCATCTTTGCATGAAATATTCAATTGGTATCTCTAATTTTCTTGAAGAGATCTCTAGTATTTTCCATTCTATTCTTTTCCTCTATTTCTTTGTACTGATTACTGAGGAAGGCTTTCTTGTCTCTCTTTGCTGTTCTTTGGAACTCTGCATTCAAATGGGTATATTTTCCTTTTCTCCTTTGCTTTTCACTTCTCTTCTTTTCACAGCTATTTGTAAGGCCTCCTCAGATAGACATTTTGCTTTTTGTATTTCTTTTTCTTGAGGATGGTCTTGATCCCTGTCTCCTATATAATGTCATGAACCTCCATCCATAGTTCATCAGGCACTCTGTCTTTCAGATCTAATCCCTTAAATCTATTTCTCACTTCCACTGTCTAATTGTAAGGGATTTGATTTAGGTCATAACTGAATGGTCTAGTTGTTTCCCCTACTTTCTTCAATTTAAGTCTGAATTTGGCAATAAGGAGTTCATGATCTGAGCCACAGTCAGCTCCTGGTCTTGTTTTTGCTGACTGTATAGAGCTTCTCCATTTTTGGCTGCAAAGAATATAATCAATCTGGTTTTGGTGTTGACCATCTGGTGATGTCCATGTGTAGAGTCTTCTCTTGT
>NW_011494794.1:188172-205945 GCF_000754665.1 Bison bison bison | reverse complement strand
TTTTGGTGTTGACCATCTGGTGATGTCCATGTGTAGAGTCAGTCTCTTGTGTTGTTGGAAGAGGGTGTTTGCTATGACCAGTGTGTTCTCTTGGCAAAACTCTATTAGCCTTTGCCCTGCTTCATTCTGTACTCCAAGGCTGAATTTGCCTGTTACTCTAGGTGTTTCTTAACTTCCTACTTTTGCATTCCAGTCCCCTATAATGAAAAGACATCTTTTTTAGGTGTTAGTTCTAAAAAGTCTTGTAGGTCTTCATAGAACCATTCAACTTCAGCTTCTTCAGCATTACTGGTCGGGACATAGACTTGGATTACCATGATATTGAATGGTTTGCCTTGGAAATGAAGAGATCATTCTCTCATTTTTGAGACTGTATCCAAGTACTGCATTTCAGACTCTTTTGTCGAGTATGATGGCTACTCCATTTCTTCCAAGGGATTCTTGCCCATTCACCCATTCTAGCCCATTTTAGTACCCTGATTCCTAAAATGTCAACGTTCACTCTTGCCATCTCTTGTTTGACCACTTCCAATTTACCTTGATTCATGGACCTAACATTCCAGGTTCCTATACATTATTGGTCTTTTCAGCTTTGGGCCTTGCTTCCATCACCAATCACATCCACAACTGGGTGTTGGTTTTGCTTTGGCTTTGTCTCTTCATTGATTCTGGAGTTATTTCTCCACTGATCTCAAGTAGCACATTGGGCACCTACTTATCTGGGGAGTTCATCTTTCAGTGTCCTTTCTTTTTGCCTTTTCATACTGTTCAATTTAAAAAGATAAAAACCCAAAAGTGAGCAGAAATCTTTGAATAGACAGTTCTAAATATTCCAGATGTTCCAATTGTCACTTCACAAATGAAAAACTGCTTTAATTTTTTAGTAATAAAGAAAATGCAAATTAAAACCACATTGCAACACAAATACAGACTCAAAATAATGGCCAAATTTAAAGAGCCTAATAATATCAAGTGCTCACAAGGGCATTATATTTTTATACGTTATACACTATACCTGCTAGATTCTAGTTGGAGTGTGAATTGGCAAAATCACTTTCAATTCAGTTCAGTTCAGTTCAGTAACAACAGTTACTCAGTTGTGTCCAAATCTTTGTGACCCCATGATCCTCAGCATGCCAGGCTTCCATGTTTATCACCAACAAAATCACATTAGAAACTTCTTTAGCAGTGTCTACCAAATACAAATACTTTTACTATATGATCAAGCAAATCTATTTTTATATATCTGCCTAGGAAAATTAGTGCATATGTACAAAGGAAGATATGTACTAGTATATTGCTGGCAGTTTTATTCATAATAGTCTAAAATTAGAAGCCACCCAAATGAGTAACAAATGGCCTTTACATTTCATGCAAAAATTGCACAATAAAAGATAAAAATGGTATGGACATAACAGCAGCAGAAGATATTAAGAAAAGATGTCAAGAATACACAGAAGAACTATACAAAAACATCTTAATGACCCAGATAACCACGATGGTATGATCACTCACCTAGAGCCAGACATCCTAGAGTCTGAAGTCAAGTGGGTCTTAGGAAGCATCACTACAAACAAAGCTAGTGGAGGTGATGGAATTCCAGCTGAGCTGGATACTGTTAAAGTGCTGCACTCAATATGCCAGCAAATTTGGAAAACTCAGCAGTGATCACAGGACTGGAAAAGGTCAGTTTTCATTTCAATCCCAAAGAAAGATAATGCCAAAGAATGCTCAAACTACTGCACAATTGCACTCATTTCACATGCTAGCAAAGTAACGCTCAAAATTCTCCAAGCCAGACTTCAACAGTACATGAACCATGAACTTCCCTGTGTTCAAGCTGGTTGCAGAAAAGGCAGACGAACCAGAGATCAAATTACCAATATCTGTCAGATCACAGAAAAAGCAAGAGAATTCCAGAAAAACATCTTCTGCTTTATTGACTACACCAAAGCCATGTGTGGATCACCAAAAACTGTGGAAAATTCTTCAGAAGATGGAAATACCAGATCACCTTACCTGCCTCCTGAGAAATCTGTATGTACATCAAGAATCGACAGTTAGAACTGGACTTGGAACAACGGACTGGTTCCAAATTGGGAAAGGAGTATGTCAAGGCATATATTGGTCAAGGTATATTGGCATGCTGCAGTCCATGGGGTTGCAAAGAGTCAGACATGACTGGGTAACTGAACAAAAACTATATGAATACTGTAGGACAGTATCTTTATTTGTTTTTTATATATTATTTGTATGAAAAGTATTATTGCTGCTGAGTCATTTCAGTCGTGTCCAACTCTGCGTGACCCCATAGACGGCAGCCCACCAGACTCCCCCGTCCCTGGGATTCTCCAGGCAAGAACACTGGAGTGGGTTGCCATTTCCTTCTCCAATGCATGAAGGTGAAAAGTGAAAGTGAAGTCGCTCAGTCGTGTTGGACTCCTAGCGACCCCATGGACTGCAGCCCACCAGGCTCCTCCGCCCATGGGATTTGCCAGGCAAGAGTACTGGAGTGGGGTGCCATCGCCAGTACCTAGGCTAACTTTGTTGGACTTATGAACAAATTGGATTTATGAGTGAACTATCAGAACAGAACTCACTTGTAATAGGGTACTTTTTGTACTCCCTTTTTGTGTATTACATCTTGAGTTAAAAATAAGAGAGAAATTTGAGTGACTTTCTATTTTACTCAGAATAATCCAAATATTTTACTAAGACCCCCAAATTCCTCCATAATCTAGTTTGTGGATATGTCTCTGACTGACCACTCTCCACCTAACTAGGAGAGAGTATCTTTTGAGGCTGTGCACGTGTGTGTGCTTAGTCATGTCTGGATCTTTGCAACCCCATGGATTGCAGCCCACCAGGCCCCTCTGTCCATGGAATTCTCCAGGCAAGAATACTGGAGTAGGTAGCCATCCTTGGACCAATTAAATTCTGTCTTTGAGAAGTTTGGAATTGGAACAAGCAAAGTATAGACATTGAACTAGTGAATATAGGTATAGAAGCTACAAAACTGGCCTGAGGAAAGAGGAGAAACAGGGACAGGCACAGAAAGACCAAGCAGTTCCCTAAATAAACTATAAAAGTGTGCCCTCACCTCCCAATAAACTATGAACATGGAGTCATAGACTTTTGTTAATATAGAACAAAGATCTCAGGGTTCTACCTCTGAGACAAAAGCAGTTCTCATAGGAGGAGGAGAAAGGGAAATGTGTATTACCTATATAATTAAAATTGATGGTGATGGTATTTTACATTTTCTGTTTTGACCTTTGTGTTCATACACAGATTCTCTCATTCCCTCTTACCTTCGTACCTGTCTCAGGTGTGCTGATGTCCCCTAGAGGATCTTCTATTAATACAACTTCTTCATTTTAAGTGATAATGATCATTTACTTTCTGATCAGATTGCTCCCAATCTGTGAGAAAAGTCTTTTTTCTTTCTTTTGTATTTTATTTATATCTTGCTTTTTTATTTTAACTTAAAGTATATTTGATACAGTATCATGTTAATTCCAGGTGTATGGCCCAATGATTTAGTTATATATATACATATATATATGTATATATATACACACAAGCATATATATTCTTTTTCTCATTCTTTTTCCTCATAGGTTATTACAAATTTATCTATCCCCTTCCCCCTTTTGTAAACATGAATTTGCTTTCTATGTCTATGAGTCTCAGAAAAACCTTTTTTTTTTTTTTCTAATTATTATGGTCATTTGGAAGCTGTATAAAGCTGAAGTATATAAGGATTCTTATTCTTGAGGTGGTCACAAGGTGGTGGACAGACAAGAAATCCTACAATTGCAATTGATATGTAAGGTGAATGGAGATAACTCTGTTCTTATTGCAAAGTGCCATTTACCTAGGGGCACAGCAAAGGATGGAAAGTGCAGCCTATTCGTCATGTATACACATACAACAATATAACACCATTACTTGACACAAATAGGCTGTTTCTGTATTTTTATTTAACAGTAGTTGGTTTGCTTTTCATTTAAAGAGAGAATGTGTGATCTCTGTGTAGAAGTATAAGGCTTAACTTTGTAGATACATAGTACATGAAATAAATAGTATTTGTTTATAGTTTGTACTGTGTGAATGTGTACAGGTTTTTAATTATAAGGTATTTTAATGTTCAGGAGTGTTAACAGATAGTATTTTTATTAATTCTGTAACAAACATCAGAGAAGTTGTGTGCATAGGACAAATGACATTCCTTTTTTCTGACCTATTTGAGATTAACTTACCAACCTGATACCCTATAAAATTCCAATACTTAACTCTACAAAGAAGGACAGTATTTAATTGTATTTAGTTGCACATAGGAGGAGCCTGACGGGCTACTGTCCATGGGGTCACATAGATTGGACATGACTGAAGCAACTCAGCATACATGCACAACATTTAGAACCAGTATTTTGTTTTACAAACAAGCACATTCTCTTATATAACTGTAACCATTAAACCCAGAAAGTTAATTTTTGCCCTCAAGTATTCAGGTCTCATTCCAATTTTGCCTGTTTCCCTAATAATGTACTTTATAAATGACAAAGGAATCCAGTTCAGAATCAGTCATTGCATTTAGTTGTCAGTCTCCCACTATCTGCAGCAGTTCTTCAATCTTACATTGATTTCATGGCTTCAACATTTTTGAGAATTAAAGTCTAGTTGTCTTATGCAATAGCCCTCAATATGCAGTTGTGTGATGTTTCCTCATATTTAAATTCAAGCTATTCCTCATAGGCAGGAGTGTTACAGAAATAATGCTGTATTCCTCTCATTGTAGCCTATTTGGTGGCATATAATTTCAAGTTGTTCCATTACTGATGATGCTCACCTGAATCTCTTGTTTACAATCATATATGTCAGAAAATTACTTCAGTTTATTTTTGAAATTAAGCACTTAGGAGGTTACTCTGAATCTATGAAAATACCCCTTTCTTTTTAAACTTTTAATGTATTAATTTTTTTCATAACATGTGGACTCTCAGTTTCCATTTTATGTTCAATGGGTCATAATCCAATGACGTGTGTGTCTTAGCCACTCAATTGTGTCTGACTTTGTGACCCCATGGACTGTAACCCTCCAGGTTCCTCTGTGCATGGAAATCTTCAGGCAAGAATACTAGAGACGGTTACCATTCCCTTCTGCAGGGGATAATCCATGGATATTTATTACTTATCCTGAATCTCAAATTATTTCTGGATGTGATCAATTTGAACTCATTTTAACTAGCTATTCTCTCCTTTTTTACATGTTCCCATCGCTCTTTGAGCACTTTTTTCCTAAAATAAAAATATGTTTCAGGTGTACTTTCCCTGTCCCAAACCTGGAATAAGCCATTTCTCCAAGGAGCTTTGATTATTTTCATTGATCTTGTATATATTCGATCTCCCATCACTGCCTTTTCATCCTCCCTTCTGTGGATGCTGTCCTTGTCCAGCTCAGGCTCTGGATGTCCATTCCTGGATAAATGCTCCCAGTTTTGTGGGGTGACTCATCACCCTTCTCAACATGCTACTCTAACGTTTGACTCTCACACCCCAAGCCATGCTGCTCTTTCGCAGTGACACGTCCTCATTCTGCATAGCCTCTGACGTCCTACTCTGGACGTCAGAGAGGCAACCCCTCTTTTCCCCCATTATAGACATTTATCCTGCTTTAGCCACTAAATAGCTTTAAGATTTAAACGCTCAGAATAGGAAGATTTCAAATTGTTCTGTATAGTATAAAAGTATACTATACTTTTAACTGATCAATGAGAATTTTGTGGGCCTTTTAGGAGATAAGAATACTCTGCTGGCACAGTGTAAGGGAAAAAGAATCAGAAGACAGGATTCTTATTCTCAAGGAGCTTTTCAGGGTAATTGGAGAGACAAGACAACTCATTTTATCTTTAGAATAATTCTGTAAGGCAGAGATTAGTATCCTTATCTGAGCATAGCTATTAAGAATATGAACTTATTTTCTTTCAGGGGATAATTTCTCAGCAGTTTTGGAATACTATAAATGGAACTGAAGAGAAAAACTAATGTGAAAAATTGAGATGCTAAGCAAATTCTAGAAAGTCACAATGACAAATTACACTTCTTTTTCTCTGACTTTTTCCTCCATTTAGAACGAGTGAATAGCATAGATGATATCCTTTAGGGAAATAAAATCATATTAATTTACATCATTAAAATACTACTGGGAACCCAACAAACCAAGAAAATAACCTTCCAGCATAATAACTCCATAAACAGACCAACTGTTTTCAATTTACAAATAGGGTATCAGACCACATTGATGCCTTTCTTTTGTGTATTAGAGAATTTTTTCTGATTATGAATGTTAAAAACTGGCTATAGAATCTAAGATAAATCTCATGTATTTATAATTCGAATGGGCATGAGGGTAGGAAGAAAGAAATAGGAATGCAATGCTAACCTATCAGAGGAGGAAGGCAGCAAGTTGTGATTATGGTAGTTGGGTCTGTTCTGTTGCCTGTAACAAAAACAAACAAAAAACCTGAAACTACTTTGATAAACTGAGGAATATACTGACTTATGTAACCAATAATTACAGATGCGAAAATGTAAATGACTAGAAGCTGAACCTTCATTTCACTAGAGATTCCCCCCCGCCCCCCGCCTTTCTGTATACTACCTTAATCATCTTCTACCACTAACCACTTTTCAACATATGATTATGGATGGATCACTGGAAGTACAGGTTCAGCTTTATACAGCTTCGTTACCAGAGGAGAAGAGGATTTTACCCTCAGCAATGCTTGGGAAAAATTCAGAGGAAGAACTATAGATGGGTAGAAATCTATCATATTTGTAATCCAATTTCTGCCCCATAGGATTGGAGCAGAGATACTACATTTTCATGTGCTCATCTCTGGAGCATGGGTAATAATAAGTATCACTAATTGAAGCTCCTGTTAGAACCAGTGACAAATGTGTGAATGAAGTAGTTCCCCCTAGGAAGGCAGGATCGCCTAGGCCTGGGTGCTGAGGAATTACTGTGAGCTGCGAAGCGATGCTGATCCATATTTACTGTAATTTCTGAATGGGTCATTGCAAATTCAGTCGGAACAAAGGTAATCTAACTTGATGGGTAAGGCATCATCGTTTGGTGACTTTAGGTAGCATAGATACACAGATATTCAGGGAATGAATTCATAGCACTTGATGATTAGTCTGTTTGGAATATTGTCCATTTGGCAGCTGGGGGAGTGGGTCAGCAAACTGTATACTCCATTGATATATATGTTTAATGAAAACTGTTAGATAGAAAAAATATATGAGATATAGGAAATCTATCAACTAAGTGATAAACTTAACAGAGATAAAAAAATAAATACAAAGATATATAATATCTAATGGAATGATAGTAACATGTGTCTAGTACCAGATGAGAAGGAATTAAAATATGAAAATAACAAAAATATGGGATAATTGTAAAGTCCAACTCCGCAATGAAAGAAGTTAACTACAGCCTGTGTGGAATACTAGATCCAAATTGGAAAGGAGAATTAAGCAGTGGTGTGTCTTGAATCTGGGAGAGACTGATTAAAAGCGTCACCTGTGTCCATCTATGTAGTGAGAAGTCACTTGGGAACTACAGCTTTGAGTCTTCTGCCCTTATCCAAATATTCAGTTTCATCAAATTTAGTGGGATTTTTAAATAAGAATCCCATAGCAGCCATGATAAAATTGTTTTAGCAAACAATTGCAAATTACTTAAAGCCTCCCAGTTGGCTCAGTGGTAAAGAATCTGCATGCAATGCAGAAGTGAGTTCGATACCTGGATCGAGATGATCCCCTGGAGGAGGACATGGCAACCCACTCCAGTATTCTTGCCTGGAGGATCCCGTGGACAGAGGAGCATGGCAGGCTACAGTCCACAGGGTCACAAAGAGTGGGACACAACTGAAGCAACTGAGCACAGGCATAAGCCCAAGCAAAGAAACAGAAGAAGCAATAATGAAAGGAGAGATCAGAACTGAAAGTATAACTAAAATAAAAATCTTAGTAAATAATGTCAATAACAGAATGGAGAGAATAGAGGGACAGTTAACAAAGTCTGAGACAGAACAAGAGAAGTTACTCAATCTGAAAAACAGAGAGGGAGTAGATGAAAAATTAATGAAGAAATTCAGAGACATGATGGACTATAACAAAAGATGTAATATTCATGTCATGAGAGTCCCAAAGGAGGAGGATAAAGAGTGCAGAGCTAAAAATGTAAAAAAAAAACCAAAACAAACAAACAAACAAAAAAAACAGTTGAAAGATTTCCAAATGTGTGAAAAGGGAAAAACAAAAAACAAACCAAAAGAAGTTACAAATTTAAGTCTGAGCAAAACCCAAACTGAATAAATTCAAACAAATTCAATACAAAATTATAATTAACTTTCTGAAAACTAAAGACAAACACAAATCTACTGAGCAGCCAGAAAAAAAAAAGAACCTTACATATAGTGGAAAAGAAATTCAGAAGACATTGAATTTCTTACCTAAAACAGGTGAGAATGAAGTGTTACCAAATGTTTCAGGTGCTGAAAGAAAAGAACTGCCAATACAGAGTTTTATAGTTGGAGAAGATTTCCTTTAGCAATGAAAGGGGAAATTAAAAAAAAAAAAAACAAAAAAACTGTGTCAAATAAGGAAAACTAACAGAATTTCTTTCCAGCAGAACTTACTCTAATAAAGGTTAAAGGAAGTTTATAAACAAAATAGAACATCAGGAAGGAAGTTATGTTAGGCCAAAGTACAGGTAAATGCAGTAGATGATGCTTCTCATCTTGAGTGTTTTAAGCAATGTTTGAAAATTGAAGAAAATTTATAATGCTGACTAATGTGGTTCCAGATGTATCTGGGCTTCCCAGGTGGCTCAGTTGTAAAGAATCTGTCTAGCAATGCAGGAGATACAGGAGATGTGTGTTTGATCTCTGCATAGGGAAGATTCCCCTGGCGGAGGAAGTGACAACCCACTCCACTATTCTTGTCTGGAAAATTCCATGGACAGAAGGGCCTGGTAGGCTACAGTCCATGGGTTTGCAAAGAGTCAGACATGACTGAGTGAGCAAGTGATGATGATGTGATGTGGTTCTAGATGTATCTAGAGAAAATATTCTAAACAGAGAAGAGTAAATGGATATAAAGGGAAGTAAATTTTGTACATTAGGTCTAACTACGAAAAATGGTAACGTTTATAGTCCATGGCAAGTTATGTATATGTAGTGTAATTCTTAATTACTTAAAATGGCATGAGAAGAAATATACTCAAAAACACTCAAAAAAATCAAAATGAAATTTTAAAAATAGGTTCAAATAAACCATGAGAGGATAGGAAAAAGAAAGCAGACAAACAAAAGCATAATGAAGAAACAAAAAATAACTTGACATGTTTGAACCAACCATATGCTATCTATAAGAAATTCATTTCTGAAAAACAAAAAAGAAATTTGCTTCCATTAACAATACAGGCAATTTAAAAGCAAAAGGGTAGAACTAGATGTATCATACCAAACAAAACAGAGAAAATTAACATAGTACTCTGAAAAAATATTAATGAAACAAGAGATATACAATAGAACCTACAGATTTCAAAAAAGTTAATAAGGGAATACTATGCAAAATTATGCACCATATGTTTGACAAGGTAGTTGAAATGGACTGTTTCTTAAAAAACAAAAATTACCATAGTTCACTTAGTGTGAAATAATTTGAATATCTGTGTAACTATTTAGGAAATTAACAAAAAGAATTCAGCAATGTAAAAAAGAGTTTTGTACTTTGACAAAGTGGAATTTATTCTAAGGGTGCCAAGAAGAGTCAGTATTCATAGAATAATTTATATAATCTATCTGATGAATCAGCTGAAGAAGAAAAAATACCATTATTTAATATATAATTAATTTAATGTTATAATTATTATATCATTTAATCAGAAAAGCATTTGCAAAATTCAGCACTCATTCATGATAAAAACTACCAGAGCAATAAACATAGAGGTGGACTTCTTCATCTTGATGAAGAAATAAGACTACATTTAGAAATGGACGCAAAGAAATCAAGGAAAACAAGAGAATGGGAAAGACTAGATATCTCTTCAAGAAAATTAGATATACCAAGGGAACATTTCATGCAAAGATGGGCTCAATAAAGTACAGAAATGCTATGGACCTAACAGAAGCAGAAAATATTAAGAAGAGGTGGCAAGAATACATGGAAGAACTGTACAAAAAAGATTTTCATGACCCAGATAGTCACGATGGTGTGATCACTCACCCAGAGCCAGACATCCTGGAATGTGAAGTCAAGTGGGCCTTAGGAAGCATCACTACCAACAAAGGAGTGGAGGTGATGGAATTGAATTCCAGTTGAGCTATTTCAAATCCTAAAAGATGATGCTATGAAAGTGCTGCACTCAATATGCCAGCAAATTTGGAAAACTCAGCAGTGGCCACAGGACTGGAAAAAGTCAGTTTTCATTCCAGTCCATAAGAAAGGCAATGCCAAAGAATGCTCAACTACTGCACAATTGCACTCATCTCACATGCTAGCAAAGTAATGCTCAAAATTTTCCAAGCCAGGCTTCAATAATACATGAACCGTGAACTTCCAGATGTTCAAGCTAGTTTTAGAAAAGGCAGAGGAACCAGGAATCAAATTGCCAACATCTGTTGGATCATCAAGAAAGCAAGAGAGTTCCAGAAAAACATCTATTTCTGCTTTATTTACTATAATAAAGCCTTTGACTGTGTGGATCACCAAAAACTGTGGAAAATTCTTCAGGAGATGGAAATACCTGACCACCTGATGTGCCTCTTGAGAAATCTATGTAGGTCAGGAAGCAACAGTTAGAACTAGAAATGGAACAACAGACTGGTTCCAAATAGGAATAGAGTACGTTAACGCTGAATATTGTCACCCTGCTTATTTACCTTATATGCAGAGGACATCATGAGAAACGCTGGGTTGGATGAAGCACAAGCTGGAATCAAGATTGTCAGAGAAAAAAAATCAATAACCTCAGATAAGCAGATGACACCACCTTTATGGAAGAAAGTGAAGAACTAAAGGGCTTCTTGATGAAAGTGGAAGAGGAGAGTGAAAAAGTTGGCTTAAAACTCAACATTCAGAAAACTAAGTTCATGGCATCTTGTCCCATTACTTCATGGCAAATAGATGGGGAAACAGTGGAAACAGTAGCAGACTTTATATTTTGGGGCTCCAAAATCACTGCAGATGGTGACTGCAGCCATGAAATTAAAAGATGTGGCTTCCCTGGTGGCTCAGAGGTTAAAGCGTCTGCCTCCAATGGGGGAGATCAGGGTTGATCCCTGGGTTGGGAAGATCCCCTGGAGAAGGAAATGGTAACCCACTCCAGTATTCTTGCCTGAAGAATCCCATGGACGAAGAAGTCTGGTAGGCTACAGTCCACAGGGTCACAGAGAGTCAGATGCGACTTCACTTTCACTTTCACTTTGCTCCTTGAAAGAAAAGTTATGACCAACCTAGACAGCATATTAAAAAGCAGAGACATTACTTTGCCAACAAAAGTCTGTCTAATCAAGGTTATGGCTTTTCCAGTAGTTATGTATGGATGTGAGAGTTGGACTATAAAGAAAGCTGAGTGCCAAAGAATTGATGCTTTTGAACTGTGGTGTTGGATAAGACTCTTGAGAGTCCCTTGGACTGCAGGGAGATCCAATCAGTCCATCCTAAAGATCAGTCCTGAGTGTTCATTGGAAGTACTGATGTTGAAGCTGAAACTCCAATAATTTGGCCACCTGATGTGAAGAGTTGACTCATTTGAAAAGGCCCTGATGCTGGGAAAGATTGAAGGTGGGAGGAGAAGGGGATGACCAAGGATGAGGTGGTTGGATGGCATCACCGACTCAATGGACATGAGTTTGGGTAAACTCTGGGAGTTGGTGATGAACAGGGAGGCCTGGCGTGCTGCAGTCCTTTGGGTTGCAAAGAGTCAGATACAACTGAGTGACTGAACTGAGTGATGGATGCATCTCATCATCTTGCCACCTCCATTGCTCTTAGGATGAAGCAGCAATTGCCTCATGTGACTGACTAGGCTTGAATGAGGTGGCCTATCTCACCATCCTCCTCATAGGCTGCTCTTATCTTCTGCAGACAGACTGACCAACCACCATCTTTTTATTCCCTCTAACAGAGCTTTTTCTTCTCTTCAAGGCCTTTGTAATGGCAAAGTTATAGAGATAATTAAATTAAATGAAGCCATGAGGATAGGCTCTAATCTAATAGGACTGATATTCTTGTATGAAGAGGAAACTGGGACACACAGACTGCCGGGGTCCTGCCCCGGCTGATCCAGGGTATTCGAAGCGGGGACGGCGTCAGCGACCTATTTATTTAAATATTTTATCAAAGATATACAGAGTAATAGGATGAGGATAGCTCAGTAGGAAAATTCAGTGGAGAAAAGAGGCTGAGTAGCTTGGTTTACGCGGGAGACCAATAAAACTTCAAGACAAGAAGTTTGCACCACTTACGTAGGCCGCAGGCGTCCTTCCGTTCTCCCGAAGGAGAGGAGACACTGAGGCCTCCCCGGTCGGATCTTAGAAGCCCAGGCATAATTAGTAAGCATGGCGGGTTCCGCGCTCCAGATGGAGACTCAGCCAGAGTGAGAGAGAGAGCGACATGGGGAGACCAGTATTTCGAGAAACTGATCCCAATTCTTTATTTTCCAGAGTCTGTTTTTATACACTGAGATGTTATACAAAAGTCACGTGGGGACAGCAGTCCTGACTTTTATCAAAGTCAGGTGCTTCACACAAATGCATACAGAGGTCTTAGGGGTGTTACATCATCTTCTGGCCAGGGGGGCCTGCTGACAATTTATGACCCTCTCCTTGTGACAACAGTCAGTCAACCAGGACACTTATTTCTCCAGGGGTGATTATTCTTAAAACAGATGCCACCCAAATAAAGTTACATTCCTATAGGGTGAGGGTGTAGTGGGTTTTAGTTAAGGAAAGAATTTACTTAGCCTAAGGTCTAACGTGATTAATATAAAAGGTTAATACTTATTTCTTCTATATATTCATTAATGTGTGTAAGGGCAGGGGATGTGGAGACTTAGCAACAAACATTGGCTCAACAAATGAAAAACCCTTTACCAATACAATTTCTAATCAGCCCATTATACTTATACTAATAGTTTTCTAACTTTTCTAAGGAACCTGTTTTTAGAGGGTTTAAAGCATCTCGTGCCTCTCACGGTTGGGAGGCTGTGAGCAATCACATGTGGCCCGACAAGCCTGTCAGGCAGGCAAGAGAACCTTCAGAGGAGTTTGTAGGTTAAAACACTCTTATCACGCCCAGAAATTATTATTAACTGGAGCTCTAGGTTAACTCCTTCTCCGAAAGAGGTGGTGGGGGACAGCCCCCCGTAAAGTCAGAGATGTAGGTGAGAGCACAAAGTAGTGAAGTAGGCAGGCTCTGATTATGGGGGTAGATGCTTGAGGATTTCCAGGGGGACTCCTGAGGCTCGATCCTGCCTTTGCGTATGTCGAGCCTCCTTCCTCATGACCTTTGTCACGGGCGGAGTGCCTCACTCTGGCCCCCAACAACAGACTAAAGACTATGCAAAGATACAGAGAGAAGATGGCTATGTGCAAGCCAGGGAGAGAAACCTCAGAAGAAGCCAGCTCTGCTGACACTTTGGTCTTGGACTGCCAGACTCTGGAGCTGTGAGAAAATGAACAATTTAATTATAACAAGGACAACATAGATAAATAGACTTTTCATTGAAGAAAACATACAGGTTGCAAGTAAGCAAATGAAAAAATGTTCAACATCATATACCATCATGGAAATGTTAATTAAAATGCCAACAAGGTTTTGCTACACATGTATCAGAGTAGCTAAAATCAAAAACACTGACAATGCCAAATGCTGACGTGGATGTGCAACAACTTGATCACTCATACATTGCTGTTGAGAATGTGAAATAGTTTGGCCATGGTGGGAAACTTTTTTTCTCTTTCTTAAACTAAATGTGTAATTACCACAAAACCCAGTGATGCATTGCTGAGTACTTATTTCAGAGAAATAAAGAATTATGCTTACATAACAAGTATGTACACAAAGTTTGTAGGAACTTTATTCATAATAGCCAAAAAATAGGTCCAACTCAGTTGCCCTTCAATCTGTGTGTGTTAGAACAGTGTTACAGTCATACAATGAGATACTAGTCAACAATAAAAACAAATGAAATATTGATACATGCAACAACCTGAATGAATCCCCAGGGAATTTTGAACAGTGAAAAAAATCCTATCTCATAAGGTTACACACTGTATCATTCCATTATATAATATTCTTGAGGTGACAAATTTATAGCAATGGAGGAGATATCAGTGGTTCCAGTAGTTGGAGAAAGTGTGAGAGAAGTGAGTATGATTATAAAATGGATCCTTGTGCTGATAAAAATGCCCTATGCCCTGATTTATCAATATCAATGTCTTGGTTGAGATAGTCTGTTATTGTTTGGGAGATGTTAACATTGAGACAAACTTCCTTTTCTGCCTTATGGGCCATTTTCTATTTTATTTCAACACTTGAAGATTTATGATTAGGGCATTCTCTCTGTTGCAATAGTATTTTTGATAAGATCTTTCCTTATCTAAGTGCCATTTTGCTTTAATTTGATAGCTATTTTGCCAGCTGGAGACTCTCAATTTCAGAAAGACAGAAGAAACAGCTCAGATAATAGCCTGACCTTTCATTTAATTGGGAAAATTTGATAGGGAAATTATTTACCCCATCTCTACCTCTTGTTTACTTAAAATCATCATCTGGCCCCAAGTATGTAAAATATATCATCTGGTCTCAATTAAAGTAATCAAATTATGGAGGGCCAAGAGAGGGAAACCATTTCAAATTTTGGCAGGTTCTAAAAAAATATCAAACTAGAAACAGAACCATAAGCCAAGTTTTATATTTTGCAATTTAGTGGGCATATCCTCAAACCCACTGCATGCTCATTCTTGATCTCAGCTGCTATTGCAAATTAGCTTACAAATATTTTCTTCACTTTGGTCAGGATTGACTAGGGGTCAAAGAGTCTTCACCTATAGGGGAAAAGCTTCAATGCCTATATTTGAGCCATCTGAGAAATTAAGAAACATAACTAAAAGATGCTAAATTTTAGCTTGAAAGCAATTTATGAAAATGTAGACACTAGTCAGTTCATATATACATGATCTTAAATCAATCAATAATAGAAGATTTATTATAAGAAGCACACTAATTTGTCATCTCCAGGGGCTTCCCTGGTGACTCAGCAGTAAAGAATCTGCCTGCAATGCAGGAGACGAAAGAGTCGTGGGTTCGCTCTCTGGGTTGGGATGATGCCCTGGAGAAGGGAATGGCACCCCATTCCGGTATTCTTCCCTGGAGAATCCCATGGACAGAGGAGCCTGATAGGCTACAGTCTGTGGGGTCTCAAAGAGTTGGACTCAACTGAGGCTACTGAGCATGCATGGCATTGCAGTTGTGAATTCATGTGAAATGTCATCAAGCCATTGAAAGTAGGTGAAAGTTTATATGGACACAGGGAGACATTGTGCAGTCTTTGCCTACGTTCCTGTTTCATGGTTTCTTCTGGCAAATTTCAAGGGTGCCGTCTGAAGGAAAGTGTATTTACTCAACAGAGATCAGTTTCCATTTTGACCAACTTAAATTTCAAAGAATTCAGTGAGGCTTATATTCTATTCATCGAGGGGGTGATCTGGTTCAGGTCAGAATTTTTAACATCCAAATCAGAGTAGTTCAGTTCACTTCAGTCACTTAGTCATGTCCAACTCTTTGGACCCCATGGACTGCAGCATGCCAGGCTTCCCTGTCGTGCATCACCAACCACCACAGCTTACTCAAATTCATGTCCGTAGAGTCGGTGATGCCATCCAAACATTTCATCCTCTTTAAATTTCTCTGCACTTTTACTAAATCCTTCCTCCAACTTTTTTTCCTACACTACTTCTTCTCCTCATCAGGCAAAAGTAAACTCCAAACCTAAAACATCCTTTCATCACCCCTCTCTATCAAAATCTTTTTATCTTTTTTATGGAAGTTTAGAAGTAACAGTAACACTATGACTTATTTCATATGCATACTTTTAAAAGGCTTAAAAATATACTTAGGGATACATGAGAGAGGACAAAAGAGAAGGAAACAGGGAAATATAGCTGACACAATCATACATTAAATGCTTTGAGTTTTTTTGCTTTTATTATTTCATTTAGAATGCTAGTATTTCATATATTTCCCTGAAATTTGCTGTTTTCATTCAATAGTATTTTTGGAATTTCCTGTTTCATGCCTCCATTGGTGCCATGGTACCTTGTTTTTCCCAGAACTTGCATCTCATTGACAGATTCTTGTAATTTCTCTCTTCAGTACAGCTCCTGTCTTAAACTTGATACAAGGTCACAACCTTAGTCTCCAGTGACCTTGATTTACTTCCTATCTATGTTACCCATCCCCCTAGAGGAGGAAATGGCAACCCACTCCAGTGTCTTTGGCTGGAAAATCCCATGGACAGAGGAGCCTAGTGGACTATAGTCCATAGGGTTGCAAAGAGTCAGACATGACTGAAGCAACTGAGTATACATGTTACCCATCCAGTAGACTTTCCATGGCTTCTTCAATAATACAAAATGTGTTTGCAGCATATATGTTGTATCTTCTTCTTTGGTATTATAAATATATAATAAGAAAGTGATTGCCCTTCAAAGGAAATAAGACCTTTAGAGTATTCATGCACTAGAACAACTGCTGAGTTAAAATAAAATACTGTACCCTTTGATTATATTCAATTGAAAATTCCCATGAAATCTTAAGTAACTTTATAAAGTAGATGAGATTTTCAAAGAAACTAGTTTTCATATGCATTGCATTCACTTGGGTGCTGAGAAAATGTCATAAAAAGAATGGAGAGGTTTTTCTTTTTTTGCTTAACTTGACAGCTTTGCCTTTCTACAGGAAGATCTCGGTACAATTTTTTTTCTTTTTAGTTTTATTATGTTTTTAATTAAAAAGGGTAAAGAATTACCTTGATATTTTGCCATCCCAAATATTGTGAATAAAACTTATATCCAACCTTCTTTGAGATATTAGAACACTCTGATCAATTATTTAAAAGGAAGTTATTAATTTCAAAGGTCAGAACTTTCCAATATGCTTGGCATTTCTAGACTATATTAGAAAAATACAACTGGAAAAATAGGATCCAGTGGAATAAATTTTCAAATAATCAGACTCTCTAAAGATAGATTGATGTAAATTAATTAATATAAAATATAAAATTAGAAGGAAATACCTAAATTTTCATGCTATAGGAAATTAAAGTGGCTAACCTTTCACTGTCCAGTTCTAAACAATGGCTATTCAAAGTTATTTACTTTTATGGAATATTTTATGGGGAAACAGTGGAAACAGTCAGACTGTTTTTTGGGGCTCCAAAATCACTGCAGATGGTGATTGCAGCCATGAAATTAAAAGACGCTTACTCCTTGCAAGGAAAGTTATGACCAACATAGATAGCATATTCAAAAGCAGAGACATTACTTTGCCAACAAAGGTCTGTCTAGTCAAGGCTATGGTTTTTCCAGTAGTCATGTATGGATGCGAGAGTTGGACTGTGAAGAAAGCTGAGCCCCAAAGAATTGATGCTTTTGAACTGTGGTGTTGGAGAAGACTCTTGAGAGTCCCTTGGGCT
>NW_011494794.1:184050-188072 GCF_000754665.1 Bison bison bison | reverse complement strand
GCAAGGAGGTCCAAGCAGTCCATTCTAAAGGAGATCAGTCCTGGGTGTTCTTTGGAAGGAATGATGCTAAAGCTGAAACTCCAGTACTTTGGCTACCTCATGTGAAGAGTTGACTCATTGGAAAAGACTCTGATGCTGGGAGGGATTGGGGGCAGGAGGAGAAGGGGACAATAGAGGATGAGATGGCTGGATAGCATCACCGACTCGATGGATGTGAGTCTGAGTGAACTCCGAGAGTTGGTGATGGACAGGGAGGCCTGGCATGCTGCAATTCATGGGGTCTCAAACAGTCGGACATGACTGAGTGACTGGACTGAACTGACTGAACATTGTCAATTTTTGAGATCTATTTGTTTTTTAAGAGACTATGGTAAATACTGAAGTACGATGATATGACAATGGATTGCACAAGACGTGCCATAGACTAGATACTTGCATGAAAAGACTTCTTAGAAGGGCACTGAGAGTCTCTTTATACCCACAAAAACTCTTCCACAAATGCTCCAAGTCTAATGAGGCTATCATTAGTATCATGCTTTAAAGTGAAAGCCTAATCTCAAGAGGACTACTGTGGGAGCTACATTTCCCTGGATAGAGAAGCAGGGGTTATTGTGTGTGTGTATGTATAATTATAGATTAGATAACTTTTAGCTACTCCTTTGGAAAGTACACTTGGTTCTGAGAGAGTGAAAATATTGGCAAGTTTTATTGGCAGGAAGGTCAGAACGAGTTTGACATGGCTCCTAGAGGGCTTGCTCAGGATGATTCCTCCATGGCCAGGAGGACACAGAACGACTGGTAGTGGCCTTGAATATGTGTGTGTATGTGGGGAGGTAGGGGTGGGGACAGGGCACTGAGACATCATGGCAAAATGTGGGCAGGGAGACTTGAAGATCCATTTCATTTTGTCACATGTGCCCTTGAATTGATATTGGAATTCACTAAAAACTTTCAGAGGAAAATGACATATATACTTCAATCTAGTTCTTAGACACAGCAATGACAGTAGAGACATGAGAATGGCATAAATAGTTCAAAACTATTGTCTAAGATATGGGGTGATAAAGGATATTACAGTGACCCAAAATGCATTTTTTTAAATTGAGGTATTTATCTAAACGCTTTAATTTAGACATTTAAGTTTTAAATTTTCCATAGAGACACAAAGTATCTAGAGTAGTAATATTTGATTAGGGGGAATAAAAATTATATATAATTGTTGGTTGATTTTGTTACATGTTTTGTTCTATAGAATCAGTGCCTACCAGGTGGCAAACATTTACAAGTTCATTGCCAGAACTGGACAAATATGCAAATGCTTTAAACGATTTTTAATAAAACCATTCTATTAACATGTAGCAAATAAAATTATGTTAATAAGAGTATTATGCTTTAATTTAAATTTTTAATTTTCTTTAAATCACTTTAACTTATGAGCTCAAGCTTGTGGCTTTTGTTTTAGAATTTGGAGATTTTAAACACCACACAAGTGATGGCTTTTCTTTTTAAAATCTTTTTTAGAATTCCTTTATTATAATATAACATATATGTAAAAGTTTATATACCAGATTCCCTGTAGCTGGTAGAGTTTTCTCAAACTGCATAAACTTGTGTAAAATATACAATCTATTTTATCCCTTCTACTACTGATTGACATTTGAGTAGTTTCAAGTTCAGGGCTAGTTTAATTTGTGCTGCTATAAACATTCTAGTATTTGTCTTTAAGAAAACACGTGTATGCAATTCTGTTAGTTGTATACCTGTATGTAGAATTGTTGGGTCATAGCTTATTCCTATGTTTGGTGGTAGCTCCAAACACTTCTTTAAACTTTTTTGTTGTACCAAATTATTCTACCAACTGATACATCCTGTCAATATCATTGGAGAATTGTGGTTGTTCCAAAGCTTTCTAATAGAATTTTTGGATTTTCATCCTTTTCATTTTATCTGTACTCTAGTCCAAATGATTCATTGCCTTTTATTCAAAACACCATATTTTCTTCCTTTGTATTTCACTTTCTCCTTGGATTCCTGGAAGCTGTTCTCTTCCCTGGAGAGTTCATCTATTCATATACAAATAGCACAGCCTTAATTACTTCAGTTTTATAATAGATCTTAATTTCAAATATTCCTTTTGCTTCATTTTTTTCTTAAATATTTTTCAACCATTCTTGACCTTTGCATATACTTATAAATTTTAAATCCAGCTAGTAAATTTCTGCATAAAAGCAGCAATGAAATTAAAAAATTAAATTGCACTGTATATACAGATCAGTTAAATAAATTGATATCTTTAAGTTATTTGGTTTTACAAAGTAAGAACCTAGTTTAGCTTTTTGTTTATTTAATTTTTTAATCTTTTTTCAGTTTCTCACTTTTTGCAGCTGTATTTCTGTTGTTGTTGTTGTTCAGTTACTAAGTTGTGTCCAACTCTTTGCAACTCCATGGACTGCAACACAACAGGCTTCCCTGTCTTTCATCATTTCCCAGAGTTTGCTTAAACTCTTGTCCATTGAGTCAGTGATGCCATCCAACCATCTCATCACCTGTCACCCCCTTCTCTTCCTGCCCTCAATCTTTCCCAGCATGGGGGTCTTTTCCAGAATCGGCTCTTCACATCAGGTGGCCAAAGTATTGGAGCTGAATATTTGCTATAAAAATACTATTGTAAAATATATTTTTAAATTTATAATTTCTGTTACTGGTATGTAAATGAGTATTTTTTATATATTGTCTTTATATACAACTACCTTGATAAATTTGTTTATTTCCATCACTTTGGACTTTTTAAACCACATTTTCTGTAGCAATTCTGTGACTATTTTGCCTTTTGGCTTACTGAACAGACTAGGTCACTCAGTAGAGGTTTTAATAGAAGTGGTCATGATGAAACGGAAATCCAAGTTCTTGTTCGTGGAGCTGAAGAATGAGCTTTGCAAACATGCAAACACTCATGTGTTTGCAAATACTGTAGCAAGCAAACAATATTCATTTCAGAGAGAAGGTACAAAGCTCTCAGCATAGAGAGGGTGTAAAGTGCCCTGAAAAGGTGAGACTTAAAGCAGTTTATATCATTGCTAGTATTGATTTATACACATTTGATTGGGTCTTACTTTTAACATATGTCATTTCTAACCAATCAGCTTAAAGGTCATGATGTTTAACTTGACATTTTTATGGCTTCTTTTGATCCTCGGATTCTTAGTTTTCTTAGACATGAAGTCACCATCCTTGCCATTTTCTCATGACCCCCAGCCATTTTACAATGAACCAGATGTATGGGCTAAAGATAATGATCACTAACTGTTTTTCCCTCAGGCATATGGAAAAAAAGTTAATTACTACCCTCTCCTGGATCTCAGTTTTGATTATTTGTTGGACCAGACACATTCCTCTGAGAGCCAGGAATTTGGGATAAAGGGTATAGTTTTAGGTTAATGGAGTGGTGTATTTATTGAAACAGACCAAGGTCTCAAAGTTCCTACACTAACAGTCTAACAATTTCTACCTCAATTTAGGTGTCCTTTTTTGATTCTGTGCATAGAAATTTAATCAGCTGATGTAAAAAAGAGTTGAGGCAAAATGAGGATTATAACACAAGAAGAGCATCTTAGAAAGCTCTGAGAACTATTTCATTTGTTAGAAGTCAAGACACAATTTATATAAGTTTTTTTGAGACAGACTATACATTTAATGACATATTATTGATAATTAACATAATCTAGATTTAAGCTACATGGTGGTGAGTCATGTGACTATTTTCAAGCTCAAGAAGGAATGTTATCTTTAAGGAGTTGTCTTGTTGATACTAGGAGAATGTAACTGTTTATGGATGAGCAGATATTCCTTCCTATAGGGAAGCTTTGTTTAATGCAGATACACAATGTACAGTGCAGGGGAAGGGGAGGCCAAAGGACAGAGAAGAATATTTTATGTTCAAATTGTTCTTGTCTTGCCATAAATATGAATTTTATATCACAATTCTAATCTGCAGAGAAAGTATTCAACATTTTACCATTGAG
>NW_011494794.1:159825-183950 GCF_000754665.1 Bison bison bison | reverse complement strand
CCCCACTACAGCACTCTTGCCTGGAAGATCCCATGGATGGAGGAGCCTGGTGGGCTGCAGTCCATGGGGTCGCTAAGAGTCAGACAAGACTCAGCGACTTCACTTTCACTTTTCACTTTCATGCATTGGAGAAAGAAATGGCAACCCACTCCAGTGTTCTTGCCTGGAGAATCCCAGGGATGGGGGAGCCTCGTGGGCTGCCATCTATGGGGTTGCACAGAGTTGGACACGACTGAAGCGACTTAGCAGTAGTATTCCCCTCCCCCCAGCCCCAATGGATATTCTTTATCACATTGAGATGTTTGTTCTCTACTCCAAGTTTGCTAAGATAATTTTTCAAAGCCATGAATTTGTTACCAAATGCAAGTTTGTGTGCCTGATGTGTAGTGAGGTCAAACAGACTGAAACGTAAGAGTTTGGATCAGAGAAAGGTTTATTGCAGCACCAAGGAAGGAAAACTGGTGGCTTGTGGTCAAAAATCCCAAACTCCCTGATGGTTTAGGATTGAGGCAAAATTTGGGATAAGGACTGCAAGGTGTGTGACGTTCTTCTGATTGGTCAGTGGTAAGGCAACAGGACTTAATTGCCTCTTTATAATGCTGCTCCTCATTAGGGAGAATGCCCACAACTTTTCTCTTCAGGTGTGTATCCCTGCCTTGCTTCTGTCTTAAATAAATGAGCTTTTTCTCTGTGTGCTCTCCCACATGTTGTGCTGTGTCTATAATAATCAACTTTGTACCTGTTTTTACAGTTTTTCCCTCCTTGAAACATTCTTGCTTTCAAATGGGGGCAAGAACGAGAGGAATTTTGCTTCTGTCTTGTAGCACTTGCTGGTCTAGTGGCTAGGATTTCTAGTTTTCATCCAAGCTGTGTGAGCTAAGTTGTTTCAGTTGTATCTGACTCTTTGTGACCCCATGGACTATAGCCCACCAGGCTCCTCTGTCCATGGGATTTCCCAGGCAAAAATACTGGAAAGGGTTGCTGTTCCCTTCTCCAGTGGATCTTCCTGACCAGGGATCAAACCCGGATCTCCCGCATTGCAAACAGATTCTTTATCCAGGCTACCTGGGTCCAATTCCTGGGTAGGGAACTAAGATCTTGCTTCAAGTCACTGCTTACTACTCTCTCCTTGAGATCAGAAAGACAGAATGTAAACAGGAAATTGCTAAGATGTTAGTGCTTCTGTTTGAATTTTAAGGCAGTTATTTACAGGCAATAGTCATAGTGATGATTTTGCAAAATAATCTGTACGGGATTTTGCAGTAAGATTTTGAAACCTGTATCTTGATTTCAAGAAAAAGGGGAAAAAAAATGCTAACTGCAGTTTGGAATTTATATTTACCTATTGCATTACTTTGCCAACAAAGGTTTGTCTAGTCAAGGCTATGATTTTTCCTGTGGTCATGTATGGATGTGAGAGTTGGACTGTGAAGAAAGCTGAGCGCTGAAGAATTGATGCTTTTGAACTGTGGTGTTGGAGAAGACTCTTGAGAGTCCCTTGGACTGCGAGGAGATTCAAGCAGTCCATTCTGAAGGAAATCAGCCCTGGGATTTCTTTGAAAGGAATGATGCTAAAGCTGAAACTCCAATACTTTGGCCACCTCATGTGATGAGTTGAGTCATTGGAAAAGACTCTGATGCTGGGAGGGATTGGGGGCAGGAGGAGAAGGGGACGACAGAGGATGAGATGGCTGGATGGCATCACTGACTCGATGGACGTGAGTCTGAGTGAACTCCGGGAGTTGGTGATGGATAGGGAGGCCTGGCGTGCTGCGATTCATGGGGTCGCAAAGAGTCGGACACGACTGAGCGACTGATCTGATCTGATTGCTATTCTTTGAAAATGTTACTAAATATTTGGGCTTTTAAGTTCTCTGTCCTCTTTTCCCATTTGAAAAATGTGGATAATAGCAATATCTTTCTCATAGAAATACTTTGAGATTAAATGAATTAATACATGTAAATGTGTGCAACTGGCATATGCACTATGATCAATTTATGATATGAATCATTATTTTTATTAGCTTTATTTAGTGTCATGAATTCCTAATGGAAAAAATGAATGTTTCACAATTTTAATTTTTATTTGTCCATTTTAATATTTTGTACAAAATCACTGATACATAATATGAAAATGAATAAATGAAATGTATGTATGAGGAACTCTGCATTAAAAATAAATTCTCTTCAGTGCTAGATACAGAAAAGAAACAAACAAAATTATTTTCACATTTATAAACTATGTTGTCTGACTCAAGAATTCTGTGCAATTGTGTGGTGTAGTCTCTATATCTTCTGATTCTCATTTTCCCCTTATAGCAAGGGTTGAAACAATCAAGGTTTATTATGAAAACTTAGATGTAGTGGATTTGAAATTAATATTCAAACTAACAAATACTATGTATTGTGGCTCCTTTAATTTGCTTTTATAAATCCCGTGGTGTAAAATGGAGAAATAAATCTCTGGGCCCGAAGATAGTAATAGATTGTAAATTATTTACGCCTTTAACTTTCTTTGTGTTGTGTCAACAAATGGGCAAAATAACTCAGAACAATTAGAACAGTTTATCTCTTGGGGTAACCATTAACTCTACCATAGAGCCACCAGAACTTACACAGGACTGGGGAAACAGATTCCTGGAAGGCACAAATAAAAACCTTGTGTGCACCAGGACCCAGGAGAAAGGAGCAGTGACCACATAAGAGACTGACCCAGACTTGACCATGAGTGTCCAGGAGTCTCTGGCAGAGGCCTGGGTTGGCAGTGGCCTGCTACAGGGTCTCAGGCACTGAGTGCAACAGTGCATGCATGGGACCTTTTAAAAAGGTCACCATAATCTTCATTACCTCCACCATAGTTTGGCCTCAGATCAAATAACAGAGGAAACACAGCCCAACCCATTAACAAAATTGGATTAAAGATTTACTGAGCATGGCCCCACGCATCAGAACAAGACACAGTTTCTCCTTCAATCAGTCTCTCCCATCAGGAAGCTTCCATAAGCTTCTTATCATTATCCATCAGATGGCCAATAGACTGAAAACCACAATCACAGAAAACTAACTACTCTGATCACATGGACCACAGCTTTGTCTAACTCAAAGAAACTATAAGCCATGCTGTGTAGGGCCACCCAAGATGGACGGGCCATGGTAGAGAGTTCTGACAAAACATGGTCCACTGGAGAAGTGAATGACAAACCACTTCAGTATTCGTGCCTTGAGAACCCATGAACAGTATGAAAATAAAAAAGTTCAGATACTGAAAGATGAACTACCCAGGTCAGTAGGTACACAATATGCTACTGGAGATCAGTGGAGAATTAACTCCAGAAAGAATGAAGAGACAGAGCCAAAGCGAAAACAGCACCCATTTGTGGATGTGATTGATGATGGAAGTAAAGTCTGATGTTATAAAGAACAATATTGCATAGGAACCTGGAATGTTAGGTCCATGAATCAAGGTAAAGTGTAACTGATCAAACAGGAGATGGCAAGAATGAATATTGACATTTTAGGGATCAGTGAACTAAAATGGTTGGATAGCATCACCACTCAATGGACATGAGTTTGAATAAGTCCAGGAGTTGATGATGAACAGGGAGGCCTGGCATGCTGCAGTCCACGGGGTCGCAAAGAGTTGGACATGACTGAACGACTGAACTGAACTGAACTGAACTAAAACGGACTGGAATGGGTGAATTTAACTCAGATGATCATTATATCTACTACTGTGGGCAAGATTCCCTTAGGTGAAATGGAGTAGCCCTCATAGTCAACAGAAGAGCCTAAATGAAGTACTTGGATGCAATCTCAAAAACGACAGAATGATCTCTATTTATTTCCAAGGAAAACCTTCAATATCACAGTAATCCAAGTCCATGCACCAACCAGCAATGCTGAAGAAGTTGAAGTTGAATGGTTCTATGAAGACCTACAAGACCTTTTAGAACTAACATGCAAAAAAGATATCCGTTTCATGATAGGGGACTGGAATGCAAAAGTAGGAAGTCAAGAGATACCTGGAGTAACAGGCAAAATTGGCCTTGGAGTACAAAATGAAGTAGGTCAAAATCTAACAGAGTTTTGCCAAGAGAACACACTGGTCATAGCAAACACCCTATTTCAACAATGCAAGAGAAGACTCTACACATGGACATCACCAGGTGGTCAACACCAAAATCAGATTGATTGTATTCTTTGCAGCAAAAGATGGAGAAACTCTATATAGTTAGCAAAAATAAGACCAGGAACTGACTATGGCTTGGATCATGAACTCCTCATTGCCAAATTAAGGCTTAATTGAAGAAAGTAGGGAACACCACTAGACTATTCAGGTATGACCTAAATAAAATCACTTACAATTATACAGTGGAAATGACAAATACATACAAGGGATTAGATCTGATAGACAGAGTACCTGAAGAACTATGGACAAAGGTTTGTGACATCATACAGTAGGCAGTGATCAAGACCATCCCCAAGAAAAGAAATGGAAAAAGGCAAAATGGTTGTCTGAAGAGGCCTTACAAATACCTGGTAAGAGAAGAGAGACTGAGGGCAAAGGAGAAAAGGAAAGATATACCCATTTGAATGCAGAGTTACAACAAATAGGAAGGGGATATAAGAAAGCCTTCCTCAGTGAGCAATGCAGAGAAACAGAGGAAAGCAACAGAATGGGAAAGACTAGAGATCTCTTCAAGAAAATTAGAGATACTAAGGGAACATTTCATGCAAAGTTGAGCACAGTAAAGAACAGAAATGGTATGGACCTAACAGAAGCAGAAGATGTTAAGAAGAGGTGGCAAGAATACCCAGAAGAATGCAACAAAAAAGACCTTCATGACCCAGATAATCATGATGGTGTGATCACTCACCTAGAGCCAGATATCCTGGAATGTGAAGTCAAGTGGGCCTTAGGAAGCATCACTACGAACAAAGCTAGTGGAGTTGATGGAATTCCAGTTGAGCTATTTCAAATCCTAAAAGATGATGTTGTGAAAGTGCTGTACTCAATATGCCAGCAAATTTGGAAAACTCAGCAGTGGCCACAGGACTGGGAAAGATCAGTTGTCATTCCAATTCCAAAGAAAGGCAATGCTAAAGAATGTTCAAACTACCACACAATTGCACTCATTTCACACCTAGCAAAGTAATGCTCAAAAATTTCCAAGCTAGGCTTCAACAGTACATGAACCATGAACTTCCAGATGTTCAAGCTCATCTTAGAAAAGGCAGAGGAACCAGAGATCAAATTGTCAACATCTGTTGAATCATAAAAAAAAAAGAGTTCCAGAAAAACATGTCTCTGCTTTATTGACTATGTCAAAGCCTTTGACACTGTAGATCACTTCAAACTGGAAAATTCTTCAGTAGATGGGAATACCTGACCACCTTACCAGCCTCCTGAGAAATCTGTATGCAGGTCAAGAAGCAACAGTTAGGACTGGACATGGAACAACAGATTGGTTCCAAATAGTAAAAGAAGTACTTTAAGGCTGTATATTGTCACCTTGCTTATTTAACTTATATGCAGAGTACATCATGTGGAATGCCAGGTTGGATGAAGAGCAAACTAGAATCAAGACTGCTGGGAGAAATGTGAATAACCTCAGATATGCAGATGAAACCACCCTTAAGGCAGAAAGTGGAGAGGAACTAAAGAGCCTCTTGATGAAAGTGAATTAGGAGAGTGAAAAAGTTGGCTTAAAGCTCAACATTCAGAAAACTAATATCATGGCATCCAGTCCCATCACATCATGACAAATAGAAGGGGAAACAATAGAAACAGACTTCAATTTGGGAGGCTCCAAAATCACTGCAGATGGTGACTGTAGCCATGAAATTAAAAGACGTTTGCTCCTTGCAAGGAAAGTTATGACCAACCTAGGCAGCATATTAAAAAGCAGAGACATTACTTTGCCAACAAAGGTCTGTCTAGTCAAAGCTATGGTTTTTCCAGTAGTCGTGTATGGATGTGAAAGTTGTGCTATAAAGAAAGTTGAGCATAAAAGAGTCCCTTGGAAAGCAAGGAGATACAAACTAGTCCATCCTAAAGGAAATCAGTCCTGAATATTCATTGGAAGGACTGATGCTGAAGCTGAAATTCCAATACTTTGGCCACCTGATGTGAAGAACTAACTCATTTGAAAAGATCCTGATGCTGGGAAAGATTGAATGTGGGAGGAGAAGTGGATGACAGAAGATGAGCTGGTTGGATGGCATCACAGACTTGATGGACATGAGTTTGAGTAAGCTCCGGGAGCTGGTGATGGTTAGGGGAGCCTGGTGTGCTGCAGTCCATGGGGTCACAAATTGCTGGACAGGACTGAGACACTGAACTGATATTGACATCTCTTGAGGATTTGTCTCTGACTGGATAGTGGAGATGACATGAATGATTAGATTTCTTTTTTAAAAAGAGGTCATTTAAAAAAATTTTCTTCTTTTTTATATGACCTTGACGTCTTTTCTCCAAATCTTGCATTGGTTTGTTCTAGGCAGAATTCAATAATGGAGCAACAGAGGTTTAAATCTCTGTTGTTCACTGTAGCTATTATGTTGTTATAGAATCCTTTCAGTTTTAGAAAAGAAGCAAATAATTTTTCAATAGTGAAGCTCAAAGAATTGGAAGAAAAATTTCACATCGTAAAGTAGTTTGTGTTTATTACGTCATCCAAAAAAAAGGTTATCCTTTGGAAAATTGATATTACCTTTAATAGCCACAGGAGTTATCTATAAAATAATAGAGAACACTTAAACAACTAGAAAAAGTAAGAATATATGTATGCTACCAATAATAAATGAGAGAAAAACTGCTTTACTGGACTTTAAATTCAATTCATTCAAACAAATCCTATGAAAATCTGATATTCTGCCATTCAAGGACAGATTATTGTGTGACCCGGGAACAGACAGAATTTTTCTCTGGGAACAATTTTTTTCTGTATAAGAATTGCATAAATCTCAACTATCCATGAGATAGCTATTGTTTCCTCTTTGCCTTTTATCTTATGAGCTTTCTTGTGGATAGAGCTGCATATTATGTTTTGTTTATTTAAGCAAATGTTTACCCTTTCATTTTACATTTTGTGAAGAATGAAGGAATTAAGTCAGGTGGGTATTTCATTGAAATGTACTAATATCGATAAATGAAAAAAAATATTTAGCAATTCTCTCTGAGACATGTTCTCCTCTAAGTGACTGTGCGTGCTCCTGTTTGCTAAATGAAAATAAACACGTAGAATCTATTCTGGTATTTGTTGGATTTCTTTTATTTAAAAACCAGAAATCAACAAAATTGGTTTCACAATAAAAAAAAATGTCAATGAAAAATTAATCAGTTGATTTAAGAAAGAAATGGAAAATTTTCTTCAAGCAAAATTGAGAATCATAACCCAGGAATAGCCCCTCAGAAAGCTCTAAGAATAGTTCTGCATAGTCAAAGCAGAGTCAGAGACAGAGTTTTGAGACAGAGGGCTGTATATTAGATGTATTACTGACAGTTTATATTATGCAGATTTGAATGTACAAAGTGATGGGTCATTGTGACCCCCTTACAAGACCAAGAAGAAATGCTGCCTTTAAAGAGTTGTCTTGGTGCTACGAGAATGTTGCTCTTTAAGGTTGAGCAGCAGTTTCTGTTGATGGGGGAGGTTTGGTCAACGCGTAATGCAGATACACAGCGCACAGTAGAGGGGACAGAGGAGGACAAAGAGACAAGACAAAATTTATGTTTAATTTTTTTTCTTGTCTTGCTATTAAATGTATATTTTATTTCATAGAAGTAACCTAAACCTATCTCTGCCTCATATGTAAATTAACTTTAAATATCTTCTCTTTTTGAAAGTCATTAGCTTGTATTGTGTTTTTGGTGCAAATAGAACACGAGTCATATGAAGTCTTGCTAAATTATTACTTTTGAAAGAAAAATGCTGTATGTATAGATGAATAGCTACAAACCTGCTTTAAAAAATGAAACTCCATCAGAAAATTAAAAAAAATAATGATACTGTAGTCAGAGACTTCAGATTCTAGCAAACTCAAGTTTCTTTATTCTCCTAGTTGTAACATTGCCTCTTATGATCACATTCTATTAGGCATGGCATTTTGCTCATCAATTTTTCTCTACCTCAATAGTTCCTGGTACATAATGGGTATTCCATTTACAACTATTGAAAAAAATGTAAATTATTGTAATGCAAGTCCTTAAACCTATTTCCCTTTGACGAAAACAATTTTCACTGCAGCCAAGTTATAACATATTTGATTTCCTAAATACATTGTAATGTTTACCCTTTCTTTAAGAATCTTACTTGTGTGATTCAAAACTGCACATTAGCTTTCAAACACATGACCAGCATTTGTTTTCACACTTGAAATGTCAACTAAATATTACATCAGATTATTGCTTTATTTTAATTAAACCTTTATTTTTAATTAAAATTTATTTTAAGTGTATGTTCACATGAAGCTGTAAAAATAATAGAATTCCTATGTATTCTTTTCCTAGTTGTTTCCTATGGCAACATCTTGTGAAACTATAGTATATTATCACAGTCAGGATATTAGCATCAATATAGTCCAGACACAGAACATTTCCACCACCACAGAGATCTTTCATATTACCTTTTAGGACCATACCCATTTCACTCACAATCACCCTGTTTTTGATCCCCTGGAAACTACTAATCTATTCTCCATTTCTATTTCTCCACACAAAAATGCATCCTTTCAAAGAGTGTTTTATTAATGCAATCATATAGAATATAACCGGCTATATATATTTTTTTCACTTATGATACCTGTGAAACTGAGCAGGACCTTGTGGGACCCTCCCAGATACAAAAGCCTTTCCATATCCTCCATTTCTTGTTTGTAGAAAAATAGGTTTCTGGGACTTCCCTGCTGGTCCAAGGGTCAAGACTGCACTTTCAATGCAAGGAGTGTGGGTTCGATCCCTGGTCAGGGAACTAAGATCCACGTGTCACAGGGCATGTCCAGTTTAAAAAAAATAAATAAATAAAAATAGACTTCAGCCTCCATCCTTTCCTCCCGTTCTAAAGGGAAGATTTAAACAGTTGCTAATTAGGGAGAGAATGCAGAGATAAAGGGCAATCAAGAAACAATAGTAGAGCAATAAAACATTTTTTCTGGTTCCTCATCAAGGGATATTTTGTTGTTGTTCAGTCTTTCCCTGACTCTTTGTGACCCCATGGACTGCAGCATACCAGGCTTCTCTTCCTTCACCATCTCCTGGAGCTTGTTCAAACTCATGTCCATTGAGTTGGTGCCAATGGACATTGATGCCCTCCAACCTTCTCTTCCTGCATTGAGTTTACCAGTTTCAGGGTCTTTTCCAATGAGTCAGCTCTTTGCATCAGGTGGCCAACGTATTGGAGCTTCAGCTTCAGCACCAGTTCTTCCAATGAATATTCAGGGTTAATTTCCTTTAGGATTGACTTTGATCTCCTTGCAGTCCAAGGGACTCAAGAGTCTTCTTCAACATCACAGTTCAAAAGCATCAATTCTTCAGTGCTCAGCCCTCTTTATGGTCCAGCTGCCACATCTATACATGAATACTGGAAAAACTATAGCTTTGACTGTATGGACCTTTGTTGGTAAAGTAATGTCTCTGCTTTTTAATATTCTGTCTAAGTTGATCATAGCTTTTCTTCCAAGGAGCAAGTGTCTTTTATTCATGGCTGCAGTCACCATCTGCAGTGACTTTGGAGCTCAAGAAAATAGAGTCTGTCACTGTCACTGTTTCCATTGTTTCCCATCTATTTGCCACGAAGGTATGGGACCAGATGTCATGATCTTCATTTTTTGAATGTGGAGTTTAAAGCCAACTTTTTCACTCTGCTCTTTCACGTTCATCAAGAGGCTCTTTAGTTCTTCTTCACTTTCTTCCAAAAGAGTGGTATCATCTGCCTATCAGGTTATTGCTATTTCTCCCAGCAGTCTTGATTCCAGCTTGTGCTTCATCCAGCCCATCATTTCACATGATGGACTCCACATATAAGTTAAATGAGCAGGGTGACAATATACAGCCTTGATGTACTCCTTTCCCAATTTGGAACCAATCTATTGTTCCATGTCCAGTTCTAACTGTTGCTTCTTGACCTGCATCAGATTTCTCAGGAGTCAGATAAGGTGGTCTGGTATTCCCATCTCTTGAAGGATTTTCCACAGTTTTTTGTGATGCACACAGTTAAAGGCTTTTGCATAGTCAGTGAAGCAGAAGTAGGTATTTCTCTGGAATTCTCTTGTTTTTTTCTATGATCCAATGAATGTTGGCGATTTGATCTCTGGTTCCTCTGCCTTTTCTAACTCCAGCTCAAACATCTGGAAGTTATCTGTTCATGGACCGTTGAAACCTAGCTTGGAGAATTAAAATGAGTGCCATTGTGCAGTAGTTTGAAGATTCATTGCCTTTCTCTGGGATTGAGATGAAAATTGGTCTTTTCCAGTCCTGTGGCTGCTGAGTTTTCCAAATTTGCTGGCATGTTGAGTGCAGCACTTTCACAGGCATCATCTTTTAAGATTTGAAATAGCTCATCTGGAATTCTATCACCTCCACTAGAGATATAATAAAGGGATATAGTCATTAATAAATCTTTCAGTTCTATAGAAACTAAGGCCCTCACCCATTCAGGAGATGGCAACTTCAGACTGAGAACAAGATTCTTGGATCACTGCTTTGTTACCTCACCACCAATGGATCAGAAGAAAGTCACACATCCTGCAGCTCTCCAAATTTGTCTTTAGAAACTCTTCCCTTCAAATCATGAGGAAGTTTGAGGTTTTTGAGGAAAAGCCATCCATTCTTCTTGCCTGACAGTAAACTTTTCTCTGTTCCAAACTGCAACATTCCAGTTTGGCCTCATTGTAAGTTGGGCATACAAATTTGGGTTCAACAACACCTGGAAATTTGCCATGTTATTGTTTATATCAATAGTTTATTCCTTTTTATTGCTGAGTAATTTTTCATAGTATGGATGTACCACAGTTTGTTTAACCAAACACCCAGTGAAGGACATCTGACTTGTTTTTCGTTTTAGACTATTACAAATAAAGCTTCTATAAATTTTATGTACAGGCTTTTTGTATCACCATTAGTTTTCATTTCTCTAGGATAAATGCCTAGGAACGCAATGGTTGTATGATGATGCATGATTAGTTTTTTAAATAATTGCTGTTTTCCAGACTGGCTCTTCCAATTTACATTCCCAACAGAGATGTATGTGATCAAATCGCCCTGTACGCATGTCAGCATTTGGCATTGACAGTATTTTTTATTTTAGCCATTTAATAAGTGTGTAGTGATATCCCATTGGGATGTAATTAACATTTCTCTAATTGGGGTTACCCAATAGCTCAGCATAAAAATAATCCACCTGGAGTGCAGGAGACACAGGAGATGTGGGTTAGATCCCTGACTCAGGAAGAACCCCTGAAGAAGAAAATGGAAACTCACTCCAGTATTCTTGTCTGAAAAATCCCATGGTCAGAGGAGCCTGGTGGGCTACTGGTCGCAAAGAGTCAAACGTGACAGAGTAACTGTGCACAAGCAACAAAACACAAGTTGCCATTGGTATATCCTCCTTTGTGAAATACATATGCATGTATTTCTAACTGAATTTTTCTAACTGTGTATTTTACTACTGAGTTTTGAGAGTTTATCAAGTATTCTAAATTTTAGTCCTTTGTAAGATTATGTGCTTTGCACATATTCTCCACCAGTCTATAAGTTTCTTTTCTTGTTCTAAACAGTCTTTCACAGAAGAAAATTTTAAAATTTTGCTGAATTCTGATTTATTATTTTTTCCTTTTATGTATCGTGTTGATGTCAGATCTAAGAGCTCTTTGCCTAGCCCTAGATCACAAAGATTATCTTTTTTTTTTTCTAAAAATTATATGTTTTGCATTTATGTTTGCAATTCATTTTGAGTTAATTTTTGTATAGATTTGAGACTTGGATTGAATTTAATTTTGGGTGGGCATATGAATGTACAATTGTAGCAGTACCATTATTTGAAAAAGCTATCTTTCCTCCATTGAATTGCTCATGCATGCTAATCAAAAATTTGTTGGGTATATTTATGTGAGTCATTGTTGCTGTTTGCTGGAGTCCAACTCCAGCAACCAGGGATTCAACCTGAAGAGATGATGGTGTCTGTCAATGAGACAGCCTCTCATTTTTCTATGGACTGCCTGTTTATTCCAAATTTAAGATTCTCTTTTATACTTCTACAAAAACATTAGGCCAGAGATTTGACATTTTCAGTTCCCCCTCTCCCAGATTTATTATCTCCATAAATCATTGTTGCTCTTCAAACAGAGTTTCTGCGTCAGTGATTCTCTCGGAATAAGCCTTATCATCTATTATCTACCTCCTCTAATGTGTCCTCCTCCTATAGTTAACTTGTGATTATATTGTAACTCATGCTACATTCCTCAGTTTACTACTTATCTTCCTAAATCCTGTTTGCCCCTAACATCCTGAGCTCACTATCTCTCAAAAAGGCTTCTAGCTAAAATGTCTCTAAAAAATTCCTAACTTCTGTCAGTTCAGTTCAGTTCAGTTCAGTCGCTCAGTCATGTCCTACTCTTTGCGACCCCATGAATCTCAGCACGCCAGGCCTCTAACCCTAACTTCTATAAGCTATAGTAAAATATGCTAACTTTACAACATTCCTTAAATCTTTAACTTCTAACTATTTTAATTATTTCTAAGCCCTAAATTCAGTTAACTCCTTTGCCATAAACTTTCTCCTCACAAATAGGCTTCAGATATCAATCCCTCTTATGGCCTCAAGCTACAGCCTATGTGCTCATCCGGGAACACTCTTTTGTAAAAGTCCTTGAACAAATGTCAATGATTAACTTTATGAATTATTTTCTGAGCACAACTGCAGAAGGCTTTGTGCCTTCTCATGCTCCTCTCAAGAACAATAAGCACCTTAATATTCCTTTTCAGTCAACTCAGCCAAGGAGAGGAAAGGGTAAGTCAGAATTATAAGGCCTAACTCCTTCATCCCGGGATCCGTGCCTGCGGAATGAGGAGAGGGGGCTGGGGACTATGCCTCCAGTTTGTCAGTAATGCCTAACGCGGCTCCCACCAGTTGTTCTGTCGCTAAGTTGTGTCTGACTCTTTGTGATCCCATGAGCCGCAGCATGCCAGGCTTCCCTGTCCTTCACTATCTCCCTGAGTTTGCTCAAAGTCATGTCCATTGAGACAATGATGCCATCCAAGCATCTCATCCTCTGTCACCCCCTTCTTCTCTTGCCCTTAAACTTTTCCAGCATTAGGGTCTTTTGCAGTGGGTTGGCTCTTCGTATCAGGTGGCCAAAGTATTGGAGTTTCAGCTTCAACATCAGTTCTTCCAATGAATATTCAAGGTTGATGTCCTTTAGGACTGACTGGTTTGATCTTTTTGCTGTCAAAGGGAATCACAAGAGTCTTCTCCAGTACCACAGTTTGAAGGCATCAGTTCTTCGGCACTCAACCTTACTTATGGTCCAACTCTCACATCTACTAGAAAAACCATAGTTTTGACACTATGGAGCTTTGTTGGCAAAGTGATAACTCTGCTTTTTTAATACACTGTTTAGGTTTCCCATAACTATTCTTCCAACAACCAAACGTCTTTTAATTTTGTAGCTGCAGTCACTGTCCACAGTGATTTTGGAGGTTTGCTTCTTGACCTGCATACAGGTTTCTGAGTAGACAGATAAGGTGGTCTGGTATTTCCATCTCTTTAAAAATTTTCCATAGTTTGTTGTGATCCACACAGTCAAATGCTTTAGTGTAGACAGTGAAGCAGAAGTACACGATTTTCTGGAATTCTCTTGCTTCTTCTTTGATATAACGGATGTTGGCAATTTGATCTCTGGTTCCTCTGCATTTTCTAAATCCAATTGTACGTATGGAAGTTCTTGGTTCACATACTGTTGGAGAATAGCTTGAAGGATTTTGAGCCGTTATCTTGCTAGCATGTGAAATGAGTGCAATTGTGTAGTATTTGAACATTCTTTGGCATGGCCCTTCTTTTGGATTGTAATGAAAACTGACCTTTTCCAGTCCTGTGGCCACTGTTGAGTTTTCCAAATTTGCCAGCATATTAAACCAGCATTATCTTTTAGGATTTGATATTGCTCAGCTGGAATTCCATCACATCCACTAAGTTTGTTCATATTGATGCTTCCTAAGACCCACTTGACTTCACACTTCAGAATGTCTGGCTCTAGTGACCACACCATCATGGTTATCTGGGTTACTAAGACCTTTTTTTGTACAGTCCCTCTCTGTGTTCTTACCACCTCTTCTTAATCTCTTCTGCTTCTGTTAGATCCTTACTGTTTCTGTCCTTTATTTGGGTCTACTTCTAAGTTTTTTACATTGCACTGACTGATAAGTGTATCTCTATATCAGTATAAAGTGGTTTTGATTATTACATCTATAAGTCTCAAAATGAAGTAGACTATTTACTACTGCTTTATTCTTTTCCAAAATTACTATAGCAATTTTAGTTCTTTTACATTTCTATATATGTTTTAGAAGAGTCTTTTCTGTATCTACAAATAATCTTGCTCGGATTTTGAAAGTAAAGATGTTAAACCTGTATAGCAATTTGGTGAGAATTGATGTCTTAACTGTGTTGCATCTTCAGATTCATTAACATCATATTTATCAATTTATTTAATTTAAAAAAATTTTTCATTAGCATTTTCTAATGATCAGTATACAGATTTTGTGCATGTTTTGTTAGACGTACATGTTATTTCATTTCTTTCTGAGTAATTATAAATTTTACTGCATTTTCAATTTTGTTTTTTATGTATATATCCATTGGGAATATATAGAATACAACTGAGTTTTTAAATGTTTATCTTACATCCTTATCTTACATGCCACCTTGCCTAACTTACTTGTTAATGATTGATTTTTCTTGTGAATTCCTTAGAATATTTTACATAGACAACTGTGCATCAGAAAATAAGGACATTTTTAATCCCTTCTTTCTCATGTATAGGTGCTTATTTGCTTTATTGCCTTATTTTGATAGCTTAAACTTCAGGTTTTATTTTGAGTAAGAATGTTGAGAGAAGACATCCATGAATTGTTCCCAGTCTTAGAAAGCATTAAGTTTTCCTGTATTAGATGTGATGTTAGCTTTTTTTTTTTTGGTACATATTTTTTTTATTAAGTTGAGGAAGTTCTCCTCTATAACATGTGTATAACATGAAATTTGTCATTGCTTTTTCTTCATAGTTTTATATGATTATGTGATTTTTCTTCTCCAGTTCATTAATTTGACAGATTACATTGATTTGATTTTGAATACTGAACTAGCTTTGCATCCTTGGAATAAACTGTACTTGGTCACAGTGTTGAATTCTTTCTATATGCTGCTGAATTCTTCTTATTAATATTTTGTCAAGAAATTTTTCATTTATACTCAGGAGAGATATTGGAGTTCTCTACTTTCTGTTTTTTTGAAAGTGATTATATAGAATTAGTGATAATTCTTTAAGTATTTGGTAGAGTTCTGTATTGAAAACTCCTGAGCATGAAGATTACTTTTTTTGGGAATTTTTGAATTATGAATTCAATTTCCTCTTGTTAAAGGATTATATAAATTATTTCATACTGGAAATGTTGTAGTAGTTTTTGTTTTAAGAAATTGGTCCATTTAACCTAAATTGTGAAACTTATCTGTGTGGATTTGTTAATAATATTCTATTATATTATCACTTCTCGACCTTTTGACTAAGATCAAGTTAGTATTCTGTTATATTTTTTCTTTTTCATCATTTTTTATATTAGGAGTATATCGTGATCTGATTTTATTTCTGAAATTGGTACTTGCATCATTTCTCTGTTAGTTTACTTGAAGTTTGGCAGTTGTTGATTTGTTCAATATATACTCCTTTTCATTATCTTTTATTTTGATTTTCAGTTTTTTTCAATAGCAAAAATATTGCTATTATTTCTTTTCTCCTGCTTGCTTTAGGTTTACTTTGGTGTTCTTGATTCTGCAAGTGGAAGTTTAGATTATTGATTTGAGACTTTTCCATTTTTCCAATGTATGTATTGTGCTATCATTTTTTTTCTCAGTACTGCTTTAGCTGTGCTTAATCTTTGAATCAAAGTTGTTAATTTTCAAATTATGATGCTATATTTTTATATTACCTTAGTTCAATTAATCTTTAAATTTATGTGTTGAAATTTTTAGAAATTTGTTGTCTAGTTTCTACATTTTTAGAAGTTTTTTTTAATTGTGTTTCTCTTATCATTTGACTCCATCATGGTTGAGGAACACACTTTATGATTTCAATTCTTTTAAAATTTTTTGAGATTTGTTTTATAGCCCAGGATTTGGTTTGTTTTTGGTGTATGTTCTGTGGACATGAATAAAACTTGTGTTCTACACTAGTCATGTGGACTGCTTTATAAGGGTTAATCAGATACTGTTGCTTGATAGTGTTTTTAAGGTATTTTTTACCCATGCTGATTTTATGTTTAGTTCTACTAATTTTAGGAGAAGAATGTTAATATCTCCAGTAATAAATATGTATTCATCTATTTCTCCTTTCAGTGGTATACATGCTTCATATTTTGCCAATTTCTTGTCTGATGCACATACATTTAGGATTGTTGTGTCTTCTTGGTGGATTGACCATCTTATCATTATGTAATATCCTTCTCTATCTCCAGCATTTCCCTTTGTTCTGAAGTTTACATTGTCAGACATTAATATATTCACTGCGTCTACCTTTGAGTTGTTATCTATTTCTATCTTTTTAACCTGCCTAAATTGCTATATTTGAAGTGAGTTTCCTATAGATAACAGATAGCCAGTTCATGTTTATTAATCCACTCTGACAATTTCTGTGTTTTATCTAGTGTATTTAAACAATTTACATTTAATGTAATTATTGATATATTGAGCCTATAGTTTGCCATACTACTTTTATTTTCTGTTTGCTTACAATTTTTTGTTCATTTGTTTTCTTTATTCTATCTGCCTGTGGCTTAGTTGAACAATTACTTAGGATTTCGTTTTTATCTTTAGTGTTTGGAGGCTCGTTTATAGTTTTTTCAATGGTTGGTATAGGTTTCATAGTAGATATGTATATGTCACTTTATCAAAGTCTACTTGATATAATTTTACTAAATAGAGCAAAGTATATAAATCTTATCTCCTTATGTATCTTTTTACTTTCCTTATTTAGGACATAATTTTCTACATCCAGAATCACATCAATGTTACAATTGTTACTCTGATCATCAAATACCATTAAGAACACTCAAGATGAGAAGAATCATCTATAGCATCCACTCGCTGTTTTGCTTTGTATGTCCTTTCTTCCTTCCTATGTTTTAAGGCTTCTTCTTTTATAGTTTCCTTCCTGTTTATAGAACTTTCTTTAGTCATTTATTAGGGTAGATATACTGGGAACACACACTATTAATGTTCCTTCAATTGAACATGTTGTGATTTCTCCTTCATTCCTGAAGGATATTTTCATTGGATATAGGGTGCTGGGTTGACAGTTCTTTTCTTTTGGTACTGAAAACATTTTATATCACTTTCTTCTGAGCTCAGTAGTTTGCGGTGAGAAATCTGCTATAATTAGAATTGTTGTTTTCTCCTATAAGTATGATGACACTTCTCTTTCACTTCTTTTTAAGATTCTCTTTTCATTTTTAGTTTCAAGAGTTTGACTGTGGTGTGTATTGGTATGCATTTATTTGAAATCAGAATTTTAATTAAGCTTTTTTCTGTTTATATCTATTGGCATTTTAGGATTACCAGTTTTTTCAGCTCTAAATCTGAGATGTAGGAGACAAAACAAAACCTATAGAATCTTTGTATCTTGGATTCCATGGTCCTTGACCAGACTGCTTTCTTCAACTCCTCTTTCAGGGTCTTCTATGTTTATTTTACATATATTCTATTTTACATATATTGTTTTTAATTGTGCATAGCATGAGGAATAAAAAGAAGCAAATCCACTACCCCCTTCTTTTTTTTTTCTGAAAGTATGCTCATCTGTGCTTAAGCATGAGAGTTAAATAATTCCACAGATTAAGGATGAATTTCCTCCATTAATGGACAGTTAGTCACTATTGAAAGGACTGATGCTGAAGCTGAAACTCCAATACTTTGGCCACCTGATGTGAAGAACTGATTCATTGGTAAAGATGCTGATGCTGGGAAAGATTGAGGGCAGGAGGAGAAGGGGGCAGTAGAGGATGAGATGGGTGGGTGGCATCACCGACTCGATGGGCATGAGTTTGAACAGTCTCTGGGAGTTGGTGATGGACAGGGAGGCCTGGTGTGCTGCAGTCCATGGGGTTGCAAAGAGTTGGATATAACTGAGTGACTGAACTGAACTGAGTCACTAGGACTTTAGTGCTTACAGATTGTTATATAAAATTTCAAGATGTTTTTGATGACAAGACAAAAGACACTGACACTTGGTTAAAGGAAAGGCAGGATGCTCTTTTACTTGTCACTCCAAACAGGAGAAAGCTGTCGGGCAGGACCACACAGGGAGTTGTGACAGAGATAGCACAACAGCAAATGTAGCTTCAGTATCAATTGTGCATGGCAAGTGAGAAGGAGTTAGCTGGGTTCCCTGGGTTCTTAATTTGAATTAGGGTAGGTTGGCTAATTTGAATGATTTCCTGGGCTCTAGGGCAAAGGGACTGTCCTTACTTATTTGATTCTTGGCTTTAGTGCCTTAAGACACGTATGTACATGGTAGTCTAGAGTGTGAAGACTCGATAAAGAAGTGATTGAAGTGTATACTCAATCAGTTGTTCAAGATTAGCCAGGATCTCCAACTCTAGCCAGACCTCAACACTGGGTTGAGACCATATTTTTTTAACTGTATTTCAGGGACCCATCTAGTTCAGTAGCAGGAAATGATGTCCAGTAATTAGTTGTGGTTTCTTGTTGAAAATACCATTGTGTACACAATATTATTCAGCAGAGATGACTATTATATATACATTTGTGGCTTCTTTATTTTTCTACCTATTTATTTACTTATTGGTACTCACAGTTGTTTGGCCTTTGTGTAATAATACATTTTCATATACTAGTGAAAAAACTTTAATTCCTTCCTTTGTTCCCAAGATTACCAGGATATAATTGTTGCAGCTTTAATAGAAAACTTAACATAAGGAAAGCTTGTGATGAGGTCTAGTCTGCTCTGAAAGGCATTAGAAAATGAAATTAAAAGTAAAATTAAAGTATATTATTACTTGAAAGTTTCCATTAGTCGCAATTCTCCTTGACTCTCACTGAATAACGATAGTTCTTTACTGAGTAGCTTTCACCTGTGAAAACCTCTTGAAATGCTGTTTGAATAGTGACAGGACTTGCTTGTTTTCCTTATTTTGTATTGAGGATTTGGGAAATAAATTTAAATGAAGAGTTCTCCAAGTGTCACTGTCTTATCTGTGTAGTTAAAAAGGCTGTATTTTATAAAAGATGGTCATATCATTTCAATTGTCATTATGAATAAATATGTTGGCCATAAGTTAACTCTGAGAATGACATACAGTTAATTGAGTTGGCCAGAGAAAATAGATTGGTTATACAGGGGCCCGTGTCATTGGTAGTTGCACATGTTGCTTTTGGTTGTATTTGTACAATTGCTGGAGTGACCTTGAATTTCAGGTGCTTTCCTTCTTTCTTTCTTTTTTTTTTTTTTTTAATTGTCAAGACCATAAAGGTTTGTGTTGGTCACTCATTGTTCAGTTACCTCATACACAGTTGTTCTGAAGACCAAAACTATTGATGTGGGCCAAAATTCCTCACAGCTGTCAAAATGAATGTTTTTTTTGTGAAGTACATGGAATGCAAATGCTAAAGGAAAGAGGTAAAAACAAACAAAAAACAACCGCAAACCCCAATAAAACCTAAGAAAATGTTGAGAATAGATGCTAGTACCATCTTCTTTCTGGCCACCTTTCTCTTCTCATTACTCTTTGCCTTCCTAAAAACTTTTTCTTAAAATATTATGATAATATTAGCAGTGATCAGTATGTTAGCTTGAAGAAGTGTATAATTGTAAATGACTATATACTGCCAGATGAATGTATGATTTGTACAGGAAAAAATTCTGTAGACTTCAGGAGGAGTGATGAAATGGATCTCTCTGAAGTTCTAGAGAAATCAGATATGCTAAAAAAAAGTCTATACCATACTGTGGAAAGTGTTCTTTATTTCTTTATCGAGGGAAATATATATATATATTTTCTGATGTAAAGCTTATTGCTGAAAAAAAGCTTCACTGGGAATTGCTTCTACTGAAGGAATGTTGTTGCTGGTGTTGAGTTCCTAAGTTGTGTCCGACTCTTTGTGACCCCATTGACTGAAACATGCCAGGCATCCCTATTCTTCGCTATCTCCTGGAGTTTGCTCAAACTCATACCCACTGAGTCAATGATGCCATCCAACAATCTAATCCTCTGCCATCCCCTTATTCTGAAGGAATAAGATGAGTTTGTGGAAAATTTTGAAACTCTATTAAAATGTTAAGCATCAAACCCACATCTCTTGTGTTTTCTGCTTTAGCAGATGTATTCTTTACCACTGTGGCACATGAGTTACTAGTCAACAACCTAGAAGTCTAAATTAGAGGAGCATTTGCCTTCTGAAACTTGCCTCTGGAATATGTTTGCGACCCAATTTTCAGAACTATAAGAATTGCCGTATTAGTCATTTTGAGGGTAGTTTAAAGTCTGTGTAATATAACGATTGAGATTAATGATCTGAAAAGTTAAGAATTACTAAAAATTCTCCTGCACACCATGCATGAATAACACATTGATTTGCTTTCAGTGTTACTCAGCATTTAAACTTCTATACCATCTTTTTGAATATTAAAAGAATAGATGGGTCCAAACCCAAAACTTAACATTTTCAAGCATAACCAAATTATTGTAGCACCATGAAAACAGTGTATTACAATCGTGTATTTCCAAACTATCCAGAAACTATTTTGCTGTCTCAATCTGGAGGTTTTTTTTTTTTTTTTGTAATTGAAAAGCAAGTACAAAAACAAACATAAAACCAGTTGTGCCTTTTATAATATGGAGCCAGAGGTTTCTAGGGTTAAGCTATTCTGAAGCTCTCCCAGTTCCCTGCTTGCTGATGTTTGACCTCAGTCTCAGCCTTTGATGGGTAATAGAAATCTTTACTTAGGGCACAGTGAGAAGGGACAGTTTTACTCCCACGAGGCTGATAGTTTAAATCCATACTGTGTTTGGCCCATACTGATTTCTCAGCTACTATCATTCTAGATTTCCTGTTCACATGATGCACAGTGAAATGGAAAGGGATGTGGTTACTGTGGGATAGCATTACTACTGAAAAAATTCAGACATGCAGGCACAAGGCATAAATATTGATGCCACCAACTGTAAATGCTACCTTTATGCTCCAGGTTTAGCAGAGATTTCAAACGTGAGAACCAACATGCAAAATGGTGTCATGTAATTGTTTAACCCTGATGAACAGATTTTAAAATGATATACATGAACCCTTACTACATAATACTGCTCAGTAAAATGTTCCTAATTATTGATTTTATCATGTTACTTCCTAAATCAAATACCTTTAATAGTATTTCTCGTGTCCTGTAGGAATACACTGTAGCATCTTAGAAAGAGCAGGGACTGTGGGATCTGTGGATGATAAACTTGTGTTCTTACTTACCTAGGTATTTGAAGCTACACAGCTTACAAGGTCTCTGAGTTTAAATTTTCTTATTTGTGAAATTGGAAATACTGTCCTAACTTGTCCAGAGCGTTGTGGTGAGGGCTAATATAGATAAACATTGTCAACTCATAGTTGTGTTTCAGCACAGAACATTAAAAACACATAATATTACCGTATTGCAATTTCTGTTTTACACTTGCCTTTAGTAAAAATTTTGCCCACTTGAAAGGCCAAACCACATATCATTATTACTTTAGTTTGCATTTATGTAACTACTGTCAGTGTTGCTTTTTCCCTTTTCATATGTGACTGGCATAAATATATATATATTTAATTTTCCTGTTCATGATTTTCCCTATTCTTGTGACTTGTTTTCATTATAGATGTTGATCTGTCCTCTATTCATTTTTTATCATGTCCCTTTTTATTTTACTTGGATATATTTCACTTAAAACATCTTAAGATTTTAAGTAGCCAACTCTGTGGTGGTGGTTTAGTCACTAAGTCATGTTCGACACTTGTGACCCCTAACCCAGCAGCCTCCTCTGTCCATGAGATTTTCCAGGCAAGAATACTGGAGTGGGTTGCCATTTCCTTCTCTGAGCCAACTCTATATAACTCATTTATTTATTATATCTGCTTATAGTTTCATCCTCATAAAGAAATTTCCATATCCCAGCTGTATATATAACTGCGTAACTTGTTTTTATTCTTTTATAGGCTTTCATATATTTAATTCTTTAGGCACTTGGAATATATTTGAATGTACTGGGTGTGTGGTAGATCTTTTTTCCCCAGTTTCAACAAGATTTAGTTTGTTAATTGGATAATTTACTCTCCTTTATTGGTTATAGTAACATGTTTATCATACAGTACGTTCCTATATAGCTAGTATGATAGTTTCATTTAGCAAGGGCTTTTGTCACCGCACAGGGTCTCTAATGTAACCTTTAGGTAAGGGGCAATGGCACCACTGTTGCTGTTTCCCCATTTTGCTGGTCATTGATTGGCATGTGCTTTTTCTTCCAGTAGACATACAGGGGAGCAGTTGGCCATCAGTGATGAGGGAAGAATGTGATACCCTCTTCCACATCTTCTGGATGTTATTTTCTCTATTATTCATGAGACCTTATCTAGTGTACATCAGGCAATGCTTAAGCATTCTTCGTATTGATTTGGCCAGGAAGTTCATTTGGGTTTTTTATCTTAACATCTTACAGAAAAAACTGAACAAATCTTTTGACCAGCCCAATAAAAGAAGTTATAAAGTACTGATACTGTACAGAGCTGGGACTAGAGATTCGATGTGCCGTGAAGTGCTTTACTCTCTCCTACTGCATAAGGAATAAGGTCCCTAGCCTAGCCTGGTGAAGGAAGTTTCACAGAGTCACCTCCACCCCTGGTGTCTCATCCATGCAGCTTCCTTAGTTACTGTTCCTTTCTCTTCCCTTTCTTTCTGTGATTTCTTCCTCTAGGCTCCTGCTCTTCATTTTTTATTTTTCTGTTATACTATGATAAGTCATCCCTTCCAAAAAGAATAATCAAATCTCAGTATCTTTGAATTTTGCAGGTTTTACATCCTCAACTTATGAATTTCAGTGGCTTTTCTCTTTAGCCTAATTTAGTGTAGCTCTTCAGAGGACAGTCAGATTTGTATAGGACGTAGAAGCTGACTCATTTGAAAGGGCTCTGATGCTGGGAAAGATTGAGGGCAGGAGGAGAAGGGGACAACAGAGGATGAGATGGTTGGATTGCATCACTGACTCAATGGACATGAGTTTTGTATACTCTGGGAGTTGGTGATGGACAGGAAGGCCTGGCGTTCTGCGGTTCATGGGGTTGCAAAGAGTTGGACACGTCTGAGTGACTGAACTGAACTGAACTAGAAGGCAAAGAGGTGAATTCTGACCCTTAAATGAGTGAGGACTTTCCAGTCTGGCATGGCTTATTCTCCTCTATTAGATTTAAATTTTTACTTTAATAAAATTTTGTTGAAACTGTTTAATTCCTCCAAGAATTAGCCCTCATCCAGAAAAATGCAGTTATCATAATAGTGCTTTTGTTGCCTGTACTTCTGGTGACATATCCATAAAATCATTGCCAAGACCAAAGTAAGATGGTAGGCACTAGACTGGCCATGAGGAGATAGGCCACATCCAAGGGCAAAGGAGAAGCTCTAGCAAGATGGTAGGTGGGGCGAATTTGCATTTAGAATCAAACCCTATTCCCACCAGAGATGCTAAAAGGGTTCAGACAAACCTTGTGTACATCAGGACCCAGGGACCCCACAGAGACAGAGACGGAACTGTTTTTGAGCATCTCCTGAGGAGGTACGGGTCAGCAGTGGCCTGCCGCAGGGGCAGGGGCTCTGGGTGCACT
>NW_011494794.1:137267-159725 GCF_000754665.1 Bison bison bison | reverse complement strand
CTTCAGCAGGGGCAGGGGCTCTAGGTGCACCAGACTCGGGTATGGCATAAGCCCTCTTGGTAGAGGTCACCATTAACCCCATGAGAGAGCTGCCAGAACTTACACAGGACTAGGAAGTAGACTCTTGGAGGGCACAAATTGGACCTTGTGCAACAGGACCCAAAAGAAAGGATCAGTGACCCTACAAGAGTCTGACCCAGACTTGCCTGTGAGTGTCTAGGAGTCTCCAGCAGAGGTGTGGGTTGGTGGTGGCCTGCTGCAGGGTTGGGGGTCCTGAGTGTAGCAGTGCATACATGGGATCTTTTGAAGGAGGTAACCATTATCTTCATTACCTCCACCATAGTTTGGCCCCAGGTAAATAGCAGGGAGGGAACACAGCTCCACCCATCAACAGATTGGATTAAAGATATACTGAGCATGGCCCTGCCCATCAGAACAAGACTCAGTTTCACCCTCAGTCAGTCTTTCCCATCAGGAAGCTTCCATAAGGTTCTAATCCTTCTTCATCAGAGGGCAGAAAGACTGAAAACCACAATCACAGAAAATTAACCATCTAATCACATGGACCATGGCCATATCCTATTTCAATGAAACTATGAGTCATGCCATGTAAGGCCACCCAAGACGGATGGGTGATGGTGGAGAGTTCTGACAAAATGTGGTCCACTGGAGAAGGGAATGGCAAACCATTTCAGTATTCTTGCCTTGAGAACCCTATGAACAGTATGAAAAAGCAAAACTATAGGACACTGAAAGGTGAACTCCCCAGGTCAATATGCTACTGGAGATCAATGGAGAAATAATTCCAGAAAGAATGAAGAGATGGAGCCAAAGCAAAAACAACACCCAGTTGTGGATGTGACTGGTGATGGAGTAAAGTCTGATGCTATAAAGAACAATATTGCATAGGAACCTGGAATATTAAGTCCATGAATCAAGGCAAATTGAAAGTGGTCAAATAGGAGATGGCAAGAGTGAACATCAACATTTAGGAATCAGTGAACTAAAAGGATTGGAATAGTTATATTTAACTCAGATGACCATTATATCTACTATTGTGGGCAAGAATCCTATAGAAGAAATGTCATAGCCATATTAGTCAACAAAAGAGACTGAAATGCAGTACTTGGATGCAATCTCAAAAACAAAAGAATGATCTCTGTTCATTTACAAGGCAAAACATTCAATATCACGGTAGTCCAAATCTATGCCCCGACCAATAATGCTGAAGCAGCTGAAGTTAAGTGGTTCTATGAAGACCTACAAGACCTTTCAAAACTAACACCCAATAAAGATATCCTTTTCATTATAGAGGACTGGAATGCAAAAGTAGGAAATCAAGAAACAGCTGAATTAACAGGCAAATTTGGCCTTGGAGTACAAAATGAAGAGGGCAAAGGCTAACAGAGTTTTGCCAGAAGAACACACTGGTCATAGCAAACACCCTCTTCCAACAACACAAGAGAAGACTCTACACATGGACATCACCAGATGGTCAATACCGAAATCAGATTGATTATGTTTTTTGCAGCTAAAGATGGAAAAGCACTATAGATTCAAAAAACAAGACCAGGAGCTAACTGTGGCTCAGATCATGAACACTTTATTGTCAAATTCAGACTTAAATTGAAGAAAGTAGGGAAAACCACTAGACCATTCAAGTATGACCTAAATCAAATCCCTTACAATTAGACAGTGCAGGTAACAGATAGATTTAAAGGACTAGATCTGATAGAGTGCCTGATGAACTATGGACAGAGTTTCGTGACATTGTATAGGAGACAGGGATCAAGACCATCACCAAGGCGGGGAAAAATGCAAAAATGCAAAATGGCTGTCTGAGGAGTTCTTATAAATAGCTGTGAAAAGAAGAGAAGTGAAAAGCAAATGAGAAAAGGAAAGATATACCCATTTGAATGCAGAGTTCCAAAGAACAGCAAGGAGGGATAATAAAGTCTTCCTCAGTGACCAGTGCAAAGAAATAGAGGAAAACAATAGAATGAGAAAGACTAGAGATCTCTTCGAGAAAATCAGAGATACCAAGGGAATATTTCATGCAAAGATGGGCTCAATAAAGGACAGAAATGGTATGGACCTAACAGAAGCAGAAGATATTAAGAAGACGTGGGAAGAATACACAGGAGAACTGTAGAAAAAGAACTTCATGACTCAGATAACCACAATGGTGTGGTCACTCACCTATAGCCAGACATCCTGGAATGTGAAGTCAAATGGGCCTTAGGAAACATCACTATGAACAAAGCTAGTGGAGGTGATGGAATTCCAGTTGAGCTATTTCAAATCTAAAGGATGATGCTGTGAAGGTGCTGCACTCAATACGCCAGCAAATTTGGAAAACTCAGCAGTGGCCATTGGAATGGAAAAGTTCAGTTTTCATTCCAATCCTTAAGAAAGGCAATGCCAATGAATACTCAAACTACCTCGCAATTGAACTCATCTCACATGCTAGGAAAGTAACGCTCAAAATTCTCTAAGCCAGGCTTCAACAAAACGTGAACCGTGAACTTCGAGATGTTCAAGCTGGTTTTAGAAAAGGCAGAGGAACCAGAGATCCAATTGCCAACATCTGCTGGTTCATCAAAAAAGCAAGAGAGTTCCAGAAAAACATCTATTTCTGCTTTATTGTCTATGCCAAAGCCTTTGACTGTGTGGATCACAATAAACTGTGGAAAATTCTGAAAGAGATGGGAATACCAGACCACCTGACCTGCCTCTTGAGAAATTTGTATGCAGGTTAAGAAGCAACAGTTAGACATGGACATGGAACAACAGACTGGTTCCAAATAGGGAAAGGAGTTTGTCGAAGCTGTATATTGTCACCCTGCTTATTTACTTTATATGCAGAATACATCATGAGAAATGCTGGGCTAGACAAAGCACAATCTGGATTGAAGATTGCTGGGAGAAATATCAATAACTTCAGATATGCATATGACACCACCCTTATGGCAGAAAGTGAAGAAGAACTAATGAGCCTAATGAAAGAGGAGAGTGAAAAAGTTGGCTTAAAGCTGAACATTCAGAAAACTAAGATCATGGCATCTGGTCTTATCACTTCATGTGGAGTAGATGAGGAAACAGTGGAAACAGTGGCGACTTTATTTTTTTGGACTGCAAAATCACTACGGATGGTGAGTGCAGTCATGAAATTAAAAGACACTTACTCCTTGGCAGGAAAGTTATGACCAACCTAGACAGCATTTTATAAAGTAGAGACATTACTTTGCTAACAAAGGTCCGTCTAGTCAAGGCTATCGTTTTTCCAGTGGTCATGTATGGATGTGAGTGTTGGAGTATAAAGAAACTGAGTGCCAAAGAGTTGATGCTTTTGAACTGTGGTGTTGGGGAAGACTCTTGAGAGTCCCTTGGAAAGCAAGGAGATCCAACCAATCCATCCTAAAGGAGAGCAGTCCTGAGTGTTCATTGGAAGGACATATGTTGAAGCTGAAACTTCAATACTTTGGTCACCTGATGTGAGGAACTGACTCATTGGAAAAGACCTTGATGCTGGGAAAGATTGAAGGCAGGAGGAGAAGGGGACGACAGTAGATGAGATGGTTGGATTGCATCACCAACTCAACGGACATGAGTTTGGGTAAACTCTGGGAGTTGGTGATAGACAGGGAGGTCTGGCGTGCTGCAGTCCATGGGGTTGCAAAGAGTAGGACACGACTGAGTAACTGAACTTAACTGAAGATCAAAGTTATGAAGCTTTTCCCCTGTTTCTTCTACGAGTTTTAAATTTCATGTTTAATATTTAAGTTTTTAATTTATTTTGAGTCAATTTTTGTGTATCGTAAAGATCAAGTTCCAATTTCATTCTTCGGCATGCAGATATTCAGTTTTTTCAACCTGAATTGTTGAAAAGACTGTTCTTTCCCTATTCTGTGTTATTGACATTCTTGTTGAAAATCAATGACCATATTATCTGTGGAATAATTTCTGGGCTCTTTTTTTCTGTTTTATTGTTGTATTAGTCTATATCCCTGTCTTACTGCCAGTTCATACTTTTATTTAGTTTTGCTTTGTAATTACTTTTGGAGTAAACATGTGTGATGCATCTAGCTTTGTTCTTTCTCAAGACTGATTTGTTTACTCTCGATCTTTTGCAGCTCCATGTGAATTTTAATACCGCTTTTTCTATCTCTAAAAAATTCCATTGGAACTTTGCTGTGGATTGCATTGAATCCATGGGTTTTTTTGAGCAGTTCAATCCATGAACATGAACTCTCTTTCTGTTTTTTTGTCTTCTTTAATTTCTTTCATTAATGTTTTTTAGTTTTCAGTATCCAAGTCTTTCTCTTAGTTTATTTCTAAGTATGTATTCTTTTTGGTGCTATTTTAAATGGGATTATTCTATCTAATTTCCTTTTCACATAGTTTACTATTAATATATAGAAATAAATCTGAATTTTCTATGTTCAAATAGGGCTTAACTCTATGTTTCCTGGAAATGAGCCAGCTGAAATGGGTGGTTTGCCTGTGAAAGGCATTTCCAAGAGCCACAGTTGTGTATTATTTACCCAGTAATAAGCGTGCTCCTACACTTGCCCTGTAAGGAGAGAAGAGGGAGTGGTGGGAGAGGAAATCAAGAGAGCAATGACATACCATTGAAGTAATAATCTTAGAATACATCTTGATAATGGGTGCACAAAATAATTGGAGCTAAACTACAGATGCTTACACATACAGTTCAAAGCTATGGTTGCTTGAGGCTGAGATTGAGTCTAGTTCCCAGAGAAGGAGCTTGGTGGTGCCACTCACTGCTTGGATCGGTGCTGCCTCTATAATGACTCACTGCTAAACAAGTGTTGAGTGCTATTTTTGTTTTTCACCTTGGATTTCTTTCAGTTTGTGAAAACAGTCACTAATGTAATTTTTTTGGAGAAGTGAGTTGATGTAAGTCTATCAAGTCAATGTATGGTTCTCTTGAACTTTCAAAATGTTATATATGTTAATTTTTTCTCAAAGTTGGGAAAAAAGCATAAAGAAAATAATGAATAGCAGCCAATGAACAGTAATTACCAAAAAGTAATTTCTGTCATACTCATTTAAAAAACTATTTTCTGAATGTCACTTTTCTAGGCAATTTTATTCACATCTTTGAATTCATTCATGTAAATAGTTTGAGAATGTTATTTTCTTCCATCAACTAAGGATAAAATAAAGCAGTAGAGCTTCTAATTAAACTGGTAAGCCAACAAAAACAAGGTTTTTTTTTTTTTAATGTAAGGAATTTCTATAAATCAAAAGTGAAAAAAAAAAAAAGATCTAAAGATTGAACAGACATTTCTCCAAAGAAGATATATAAATGACCAACAGGCATATGAAAAAAACAATTAACATCACTAATCTTCAGGGAAATGTAAATCAAAACTATAATGAGCTATCACATGCCACCTGTTAGGATGCCTGCTGTTGAAATGACAAGGACAATAGTGCTGGCAAGAATGTAGAGAAGTTGACGCACTTGTACATTGTCAGTGGGAATGCAAAATGGTATAGCCACTATAAAACACACAGTATAGAGATGCTTCAAAAATAAAAACTATCATATAATCCAGCAATCCTACTTCTAAGAATTTATCCAAAATAATTGAAATAAGGATCTCAAAGAAATGTTGACACTCTAGTGTTCATTGCAACATTATTCCTAATAGCCTCATTGTAAAAACAGCCAAAGGATCCTTTGGATAAGTAGATAAAGAACATGTAGCTTATATACAGTGGAATATTATTAAGCCTCAAAAAAGGAGGAAATCTTGCAATATGTGACAACATGGCTTTGAAGCCATTATGCTAAGTGAAATAAGCCTGTCATAGGAGGGTGAATATCACATATACATATATGAAATAGCTAAAACAGTCAGTTTCATAGAATCAGAAGGTAAGATACTGGCTGTGAGGCACTGGGAGTATGGTGAATTGGGGAGTTGAAATGGGGAGGATGGTGAAATGGGGAGTTGCTGATCAAGGGGCATAAGTCTCAGTTACTCAAGACAAATAAGATCTAATTGTCTAGGTATCTGCTGTACAACACCGTTTCTATAACAACAGAATACTGTAATTTTATGAAGAGGGTAGATCTCATGTTAAGTGTTCTTATAACAATAAAATAAAATTTAAAAAAACGAATGTAGTAACCTTTGGTGTTTGAACATAAGGTTCTTCAAGAAGTAATTAAGTTAAAATGAGGACATGAGAATGGACCTAATCCAATATCAACTGGTGTCCTTAAAAAGAGGATATAGGACACAGATAAACATGGACAAGAAGAGAAACTTAAGAAAATCCAACTGTATTGACACCTTGATTTTGCACTTCTAGGCTCCAGAGCTGTGAAAATATAAATATTTGCTGTTTAAGTGACTAGTCTATGATATTTTATTTCAGAATCCCTAGCAAACTAATACACTTACTTTATTTCTATTTACTTCACCTGAATAGTGACCTACATTTAGTATATATTTGGTAAAATTTAATTTGAAGTTGGTAGGTCCTAAAAATTTGTCAGCATACTTTTGTACATCTGAAATATACTTGTACCCTTATAATTATGATTTTTAAAGTATTAAATGCAAAAGACTGTCTTGATCTAATTGGGTTTCTTTAAAAATGTTTTTTGTAAAATACCAACCCTAATTTAATAATCTATTTGTTTATCTTTCTCGTTAGCCATCCAGATGCTAGTGAAACCAATTTTTTATGGAATCCATAGATGAAAAATATCTGAGAAATGTAATTAACGGATAAGTGTGTGATCTTCTTGGGAGTCACTTAAATGATGAACACCTGTCTTGTCGTTAGCTTAACAGGCTCTCATTATGGAGAGTATCAACAAAATGATAATTGGTGGCATTTTTTATCATTCCCATTGAACTAGTGGGAATACTGTAGTAATGAGTAATTGACATTTACCTTGTCCTAAGATGCTTTCTCTTAATAGAACAGAGATATAATGGTAACTTTTCTCCCTGATGTGGAAATTACTTTGTCGACAATGACTTTGGTAACTCTCGCTTAAAAACCATTACATACAGATTATTAAGTTAATACCTTCATTTATAGCTACAAAAGCAAAGAAGAATGGAAAATAAATCTAAAAACATTAATACCAATTTGCTGCAGCATACACAGATGAGTAATGACTACTTGCTGAAACTCAGAAGCATTTTTTATTTTAGTTGTACTCTTTATTTTAGTTGTGTGTCTTCTCATTGTTAAATCAGATTGATGTGTGGATCATGAAATTTCTCTACTCTCACATTTGTTGATAATTTTTTTTCTAGTGGGTAATTTATTTTATGTATTTACATCAGTGATTTAATTTCCTTGTCTATCTATTCCTTCAACAAGTATTTGCCAAGTGTAGAATGAGTATTTGGGAAAACATAAAGCAACTTTGGCAATTCTTTAACCCCTGAGGGTGAGCAAGGGAAATCCACAACATAGTTATAAAATAGTGCAGAGTTTTGTTTGGTATCCACCTTGTTCTCTGTTTAAGCATGTGCAATTTTAATTCTAGATCTCCATGGTATCTTCTGCCACAGGGCTGCATAGCACCTCCCAATACCAATTCCCCTATTGGACCTATTCTTGACATATTATACTCTAGAAATTCACTGTCCAATATAGGAGTCACTTGCCACATATAGCCATTCAAATTTAAATTAATAGCATTAAAAATACATTTCCTCATTGACACTAGACACATCAAAAGTATATACAAGTCATATGTGGCTTCTGTATTGGACAATGCAGATGGGCATTTCTATTCTCATAAAAAGCTCTATTGGAAAGTACTAATCTAGAACTTCTCTGTTCTCCAGTCTCCAATCAAAATTCAGCAAAGCTCTATCCTGGTCTGTTGATAACTTATTCCTTTGCTTTGCATGTTATCTAATGGAAAACTTGTGCTTAGATGCTAATTATTTAAGCGATATAATACTAAACTTTCTAAGGAGCTTTGGTACAGTCCTGTTATACAGACATTAAATAATAATTTTAATTAATTAAATTTTATTATGGAAAATTATTGATAAGTGATGAAAAACTGTTAGGTTAAGACAAGTTGATTTTTCTTATTTTGCAATGCAAAGTAAGTATAAGAGTCTGAGGAAGTCATGACTCGTATTTTCCAAAATGATAAAGGAAAAATCATAACAAAATTTATTATGAGAAATTATTCAGAAAGTAAGAAACAAGCACATGAAAAGGCAGAATTCCTTAAAGACATCATGCTTCTGAGTTTGAGGAAGTAAAAAGTGATAAAAATATTCATCAAATGTTTAAAATTATTGATAATGGTAATTGAAATTTGCAAAGTACAAAACACAATTTTATTTAATATATACTCTTTCTTTTTAATCTATTGTATATTGATTACTTTTATAAAAGCAGGTACTTCTAATAACAGGATTACTCATAAGTTTCATACTTCTTCCCTTGATTTGAGATACAGACATTTAAAACTACTGGGTAAAATACCTTTTAGCATTTCTACTATTTCCCTAATTCCATTTAACACTATTGGGCATGTTAATGGGCTCTGTGTTGACAGCTATAGGAATACACAATTGAGTAAGGTATGGTCTTGGCCACTTAGGAGCCTGCATTTCAGCAGAGAATGCCATGAATATTCAATAATGATAAAAACTGTCCTGTAAAATGTGCTATGACAGAGTTCTGAGTATATATTTTTGGAGCTTAAAAAATATATATATTCAGAGCAGGGAATTAAGGACGTTTTTTGGAGGGGTTGGAATTTGACCGAAAGGTCTATAAAAGAGCATGGAGAAGGGTACATTTGTCAGAAAGCACTGTTGAAATACAGGATATGTGATTAGGAGTAATGGGACTTAAAGCTGAGCAGGTGGACTGGGACCAGATTATGGACACTAAAAATGCTAGGGTGGTGACTTTAGACATTATTCTCTGGGAAAATGAGAGTCACCAAATTCTAATGCAACATTTTAAGATGAGGAGCCATATAATATAATAAATATAAAGACATTTCCAATCAAGGAAAAATTATTTCAAGTATTTGACTAAAATTGGGACTGGTGACAGTTTTGTCACAAGACAGGGTCAGTGTAATGTCACTCCAGATGCTCTTTTTTAAAAAGAATAAGATCTAATTGAAACATTTACCTATATTTTCCTCCATTTTCCATAATTATTTAACATAGGTATCAAGTTCCTGTGGTGTTAAAACATTTATATTTGATTTCCAGCTCTTGCACCTTTTCACTGGGTAATGTTGGGCTAATACAGAACCTCTCTGGGGCAGTTTTCTCATTTGTAAAATGTAAATAACAAAAGGACCTCATTCACTTGTTGAAAATTAAATGTGTTAATGCAAGAAGGGTGCCTATAATAGTTCTTAGTACTTAGTTTATAGTACTTAGTAAACTGTTTAGTTCATAGCAGTTTCCTAATAAATAGTGAATAATATTATAATAATTGGAAAAGACTCTGATGCTGGGAGGGATTGGGGGCAGGAGGAAAAGGGGACGAGAGGATGAGATGGCTGGATGGCATCACCCACTCAATGGACCCGAGTCTGAGTGAACTCCGGGAGTTGGTGATGGACAGGGAGGCCTGGCGTGCTGCAATTCATGGGGTCACAAAGACTTGGACACGACTGAGCGACTGAACTGAACTGAGTATAATAATTGTTAATTTGGTAAATAATGGCATTGAATGCCTCAAAGTTGAGCTTTAAAGGTTGTTACATTATGAAAATTCTATTAATCTCTCAAATTTCCCCATAATCTATTTTTTCAACATTAAACATATTCATATTGATTTGATGATTAAGTGAATTATTAGTTCATTCATCTATTATTCCAGTAATAGTTATGTTAATTCTCAATCTGGAATAATTTAAGTATCAAAGGGGAAAAGTTAATTTTGGCTTGAGTTTCACAGTTGAATTCACAACGAAGTTACAATTTAGGCATCACTTATGATGCCCTGGTTCCCCTTCACTCATGATCCACTACATGACAGGCTGGAATTTTGGGTGGGAATTGACCTATCTCAAGCCCCAGAGGTAGCCCTAGATGGGCCCAAGGCCCTCATTTTAATCTCATCTCTTTTGCTACAGTACTTGGTACAAAACTGGGCACCTGTCATAAACGATCCATATTAGAATGAAGTTCCCATTTTTTTTCAGTAACTGGAAAAATCAAGCATTCTCTTTTTCCCATTTGATATGAACAAAGGAGCATACAACTTCTAGCCCCCATTTGTGCAACCGTAGGGTAGAGCTGCCCTAGGAATAACATCAAAACTGAAAAGGAAGAGTTGGGAAATACAAAGATGAAATCAGGACCGGATCACATTGTTTCAGCTAGGATAAAGCCACATTTGGAGAATCTTCAGTAAGATGAGCCAAAGGACACCCTGCTATGTAATCCTTTCTTAAGATCATAACTCTTGCCCCATAGTCTCTACAGAGTTGTGATTCTAAATCCTTTCACATGCTTCCCAGAATTCTTCCTATCCTGGATATTGTACCTGATTTTTGTTGTTCCTTATAACTGGACTTCCTGTCTCCTCTTTGACTTCCCAGATCTTCTGTAATCTATGAAACTGATGCTATATATTACATTATCTTCCTTTGAAATTCCTAGTGATATCTGTTTTTCTACTAAGTCATGGTTGATTTGGAGCTCCACAATGGAAAGATTATATTCTCTTCTTCAAAGTTTTACACTTTCAGTATTTGCAATAGGAAGAAAACAACTTGTATGTGTGTGTGTGTGTATAATTTTACAGTGGTTTTTATGCTTAATGCAATTTATCCAAGTATGAATCTGTGATATTGTTTATATGATCACCACACTCTTTGTTAGTGGAATTGGGCTCTTGGAGAAAATTGGTTTGTGAAGGTCAAATATAAAGGCAGGCATTCTTAGGGAAAATCAAATCATAGTCGCTTGTGGTGATGCATGCTAAGTCAATAATGGTGCCAGAGACAATATCATAGTAGAAGTTTCCTAAGAGTGCTTTGTCTTCCAGGGAAGGGCGGTTAGGCACTGCTCAACAGGACTTTATACAATTCATCCAGAAAAACAGCTTTGCTTGCTTATTTCTAGGTTTTCATTTTAAAATACTCTCTCTGGAATAAAGTTTGTAAAGAGAAGCTCACCTATATTTTGTACTTATCCTCAGAACATATTTTCCTATATAAAGCAACAAAAGATAGAAAACAGGAGCCCCAACCATAAAATATGTGACAAAAAAGGAAAGGTATGAAGGTGACAAAAAAGGAAAGGTATGAAGGAGACAAAAAAAAAAATTCTAATGCCTCTCATGTTTGATTCATTTGGATGAAGTAATGCCTTATCCAACAGGGTAAATAATCTCTGACTCTTCTATAGGCAGAGATGAGATTTATGGTTTGAACTTGCTCAATGGTTGTCATTGGTAGTATTTTGACTTGAAGTTTGTAGTTATAGTAATTTGGCCCTTGCTGTAAGTAATTCCAGCTGTACTCTAAGACTCTATGGAGGTGACTTAGAAAAGTGAAGAAAGAGTTTTTCAAACTGAATGATAATTAACTCCTTAATGCTCTATGTCTCTGGTCCTTGATCTAAATAATGTCAAATTATATAGATGGTGACATGGATCGATTTGTATTAGTCTTTTTGTTTGACAGTTCTCATTACCCTTGAATAGAAGGTAAGTGAGAAGTTATATAATCTTGTTGACAGTTAAGACAATGGGACATTTTAAGTTCAGTTTTAAGGAGGATATTAAAATAAAGTTGGAGTGGCCTACCAGGTTGATAGATATTCTAACTAGGTCTTAAAATGAAGGCTGGTTATGTTCATCCTGGAGATATATAAGAAAGAAAGAGAACAGATGTCTTCAGACTTTTTCTACACTCTCATTGAAACAGATGCCCATAATTATATGTAGTCTTAGAAGGGAGAGTTAGAATCACGTGGATGCTTGGGGCTGGTGCACTGGGACGACCCAGAGGGATGGTGTGGGGAGGGAGGAGGGAGGGGGGTTCAGGATGGGGAACACATGTATACCCGTGGTGGATTCATTTTGATGTTTGGCAGAACTAATACACTTATGTAAAGTTTGAGAATAGAATAAAATTAATTAAAAAAAAAAAAGAATCAAAAGGCATAATATTAGAGCAATGGATTTTCAACTAAAACAAAGATAATTTTCCTAATAAACTGAAGTGCTAATATTCACAAATGAAGTACATTGTCTTATGAGAAATTTAGTTTCTGAGCATTACAAAATTTTAACAAGGAAGAAAATAAATTTCAGGAGCACTTTTATTTTTTAAAGTTGAGAATGTAATACACCCCAAATAAAGATTTTAATATTCTTTCCCCTCTTTTGTAGCCTAATCCATCCCTTTAAAGTCTCATATCAGTAAATATACTTTTATCTCTGTGAACCTATTTAAGCCATCTCACATATAGATTACCTACTTTAAAAAAAAACAAAAACATTCTTACCATTTTTTAATGACTGAAAAATTTTTAAAAGAATATTAGATGATACTTAAAAGTTACATGAGATTCAAATTTCCATGTCTGTAAATAAAGTTTTATTCCAGTCCAGCCAAGCTCATTTATTATATATTGTCTATGAATGTATTATCTGCTACAATGGCAGAACTGAGTAGTCATTATCTTCCGGCCCACTACAACAAAGGCTTGCTGATCCCTTATCTAGACCATTCAAACAGTTTTTTGTTAGCCTCCTGGCTTCTATCTTTGAGCACAATAATCTGCTCTGCACATGGCCAGCAAAGTAATTTTTCAAAAATGTAAATAAGGTCATTTTGCTCTCCCGTTTAAATTCTCCAGTGGCTTTGTGCTGAACTTGGGATAAATTTAATACTCCTTATCATGACTTATGAGGCCTTACATGATCTAACCTTGCATGCCTAGAGATTTTGCTTCTCATTGTACCATCCTCTCCTTCATCCATTAAAATCTACAATTAAAATTGTACCATCCTCTCCTTCATCCATTAAAATCTTCATCCATTGATACTCCATCAATTTATAAAGCGTGACAAAATGTCAGACTTACTCTTCATGAAGCCTTTGCCCACTCCTTCTTCTGACTAGAAGGTACTTATCTGATCATTGATCAAGAGATGTTTTCTTATACTTCAGTTTGCAGCATAAAATGTGACCTTGTCTCATCTATTAATATATAAATTTCACCACTCTCCCCATCTCTATCATATTACCTTCTTTTATTTTAAATTTTACGTTAATTATTATTATTGCCTCACCCACACATTAACTTGCAGTTAGCTTAAGCAGATAAACAGTGTATGTATCTCTAATGTTTTTGACAGCTGCTGCTGTTCAACAGTTGTAAAATGAATGATCTCACATTACTATTTCATTGCTTATATTACTATGGCCTTTGCTGTAAGTAGGGAAAAATGATAGAAAGATGGATATTTCCAGGAATCTAAAGTCTATCTTCCCTGGTGGCTCAATGGTAAAGAATCTGCTTGCCAAAGCAGGAGATGCAGGTTCCATTCCTGGTCTGGGAAGATCCCACATGCTGTGGAGCAACCAAGCTGGTACACCATGACTATTGACTATTTAGCCTGTGCTCTAGAGCCTGGGAGCCACAGCTACTGAGCTCATGCACCACAGCTACTGACCCATGTGCCCTAGAGTCCGTGCTCCTCAACAGGAGAGGCCACTACAATGAGAAGCCCGCACACTGCAACAAGGACTTGCTGTCTGCAACTAGAGAAAAGCCTACACAGCAACAAAGACCTAGCACAGTCAAAAATAAATAAAGAAAATTTAAAAATACGTAAAGTCTGAGAAAAATGTGCTTGCCAACCTCTAAAATCATTAAGTTACACGATAAAGGGGCTGCATGGCTTCAGGGATAAGCGTTTTGGAGTCAGACTGCAGGAGTTTGATGCCCAGTGGCACCAAGCATTAGCTTTGTGATCTAGGACAATTGATGTGACTTTTTCGTGCTCAATTATTAAATCTGTAGAATGGAGGAAAAAGTATCTTTCTAATGGATGTTTTGTAGATTAATTGTGTTAATAAATGTAAAAAAAGTTAGTTCTGGCACATAAGAAAAACTGCATCAATGTCTGTTGAGTTAGAAATTGAGTTGCTAAGAGTCCGTTATGGGTACCCAGTCCAGGAAGTCTTGCCTGTACTAACAGCTTGTTGTTTATTCGAGGACTCTAGGAAAGTTTTCCAATAAAAATGCATTGTGATTAACATTGTTTCTAGAAAGATGAATATGTTGCAAAGAAAAGTTAGGAGGGAGATCCACAGTTAAAGGAAGAGTGGCTCCTGCATTGGTTCAAAGAAAAAGTAATGAGAGGCAAACTTAGAAAGTGGAAAGATGAGGCAGGAGACCAGAGGGCTTCAGAGCTGGAGTTAACCATATCTGAGTTTGAATCAGGGATGTCTTCCCTATTTTGTGATCAAGAGCAAGTGTTCTCTGAATCTTCTCAGTTTCTTCACTTCAGATATCTTCTCTATGGTGCCACTTAGAAGGTTAAATGATAATTTGCAGAAAATGCTTCATATAGTTCTAATTGGAAAATATATGCCAAGAATGGTGGTATTGGTGGGGGTACTTGATAGTATCCTTGTTGCTATCATTGTCTTATCATATGAATAATATTGGGGAGGTAGATGAAAGGATTTGGCAACTCATTAGCTACAGTGAATCATAGAGAAAAGCACATATAAGTCAGCTTTAACATTTTTAGACTACATCCCAGGAGGAAAGTGGTCCTGTTAATTGAGATAGGAAACCAGGAAAGGGAAACGATTTAGAGAGAAACTTCCATGGAGCCACATCTTGAAATATAGAGTAGAGACTTGGCTAATAGAGTCTTTCTTGGATGATGGGGGAGGAAATTTATTGAATTAAATGAGCTGTCCCAGAATGAAAAGGGAGAGAAATAGGAAAAACAAAACAGGATTTAGGGGAAGGATTGTTAAAAGAGTAGCAGAAAAATAGGTAAGAGTGGAGACCAAGGAGTACAGGAGCAAGGTTAAGGAGTAGAAAAGAATGAAGTGCAGTGTTTTTGAAAGTCGAGGAGAGTTTGTGGAAGGAAGCAGTGATCAGCAGAGAGGTGGCAGAGGCTAAGACTGAGGACAGTCTGTGGGGATGCCAGAATTCATGATGGACACCTGAGAGTCTACTGAGTGAACTATAGGTGGGAAGTCATGTCCACTAAGAATATAGAGTTTGAAAATAGCTGCCTAGTAAGAAGGACATATTTAGACATTTATCATCATTTAATGTAATTATCATGAAAGAACTGCAGTTTAACACTTCTAGAGTGAGCAAGCTTCTATTTTTGAAGAGATGGCCATCAAAGATTCTTTTGGAAGTGAGATATGCTTGAGGATTAAATTATCAGGTTTATAAGTGGTCTGAACTTGAATATTCTGAAATGGAACTGGACTCTGGTGAGAGAAGCAAAGCAGAAAAGAATTTTGTCTTCATCAGTTATTAGCCAGATAACTCTGGGTAAGTTGCCTAACCTTTATGAGCCCCTTTCACCATCTAAAAATTGGAATCCTATCATTTCCTTCTTGGCAGGCATGAAAATAAAGCACACTAAATTTTTGAATGCTGGCATAGATGTAAGGTTGTTTTTATCTGACTCTCTGTGCTCTCAGCAAGCTTCCTGCCTGGGTACATTTTTTACATATACGGTAAAGTTAGTTAGACTAAAGTCAGTTCTGTGAAGGCCAAGACTCACTGATAAGAAACATTTTGATTAATGTCCCAATTTCTACTAATGGCACAACTCTCCTTCCAGAGACTCATCTTCAAAGCTTTGTCATCTTTCACTTTTCCTCTTCAGAATAATAAATTATCTAATTTGTAGTTGTTCATAATGCAGGTTTAGAGTCAGAAATTATGGATTCAAATCCTGCCTCCACTTATCATTACTTATGAGAGGTTGCACAAGTTGTTAAACCTCTTGGAATCTCCATTTCCTCATTGGAAAGATATAGATGACACTTCTACTCATGATTGTAGCTTAGTGATAATAATGTATAGTGCTTAGTCCAGGGCTTGGCACATAGTGCTGTTGTGCAATTGTTATGTCATGTCTGACTCTGTGATACTCCATGGACTGCAGCTCGCCAGGCTTCCCTGTCCTCTACTATATCCCAGAGTTTGTTCAAGTTCATGTCCGTTGAGTCAGTGATGTCGTCTAAATGTCTCATCCTCTGCCATCCTCTTCTCCTTTGCCTTCAATCTTTTCCAGTAGCAGGGTCTTTTCCAATGAGTCAGCTCTTCATATCAGGCAGTCAAAGTAGTGGAGCTTCAGCTTTAATATCAGTCCATCCAATGAATATTCAGGATTGATTTCCTGTAGGACTGACTGGTTTAATCTCCTTGCAGTCCAAGCGGGTCTCAACAGTCTTATCCAGCATCACAATTTGAAAGCACCAATAAATTCAATAAATGTTAGTTACCATGTTAATATTAGTGTCATCATGTATTAAGATTTTCCCATGATATCTTGCTCCTCATCCTCCTCTGTGCTCAACTATAACTTGCATAGACTTTCCTAATAAATAACTAAACATATGTCCATCCTTAATTCACCATTTCAACTGATCACCCCTACCAACTTGCTGGTGTACTCGACTTTGAAACACAGTGCTGTTAATATCATTATACTATTAACTACCCTTGGTTTCCTATAGGATATGTAGCAATTTTAGGATAACATTTATTGCTCTCCTCTATGATTCTCTGTGTTTCTAACTTTACTTTTTTCTGTTCCATTTTCTGGATCTGATGCTGACACTGCGTGAACTACTCATTCCTCTCAGAATTGCCAGTTCTCTACCACTGTAAATGGGAACACTGTACATAATCATTAAATCTACTTTCTCACACTAACTGAAGATGAAAATAAACCTGGGCTTGTTCTCATGTGGAATTATCCTAGAAGGACGTATGCCATGCATCTTTATTGTATTCTTTTTTTTTTAAATCAAAGTTTATATTACTGAGGACCATAATTACTTTCAAAAACATCTCTTGTCCTTGTACTGAAACTATATTAGGAAAACACTGGAAAAGAAATACAATCATTTCAAGATAATTCACATTTTAATGGCTCTATTAAACACTACATTAATAGCTTATTTAAATTGATTTGCACACTTGAAGACATATTTTTAAATGAGAAAAATGTGTTTGATTGCTTTCTGGCATTGAGGAGAATGTTTCATACAGGAGAAAATGATTTTTTATGTTGATAAACATGTGTTGATTTATAAAAATAGTAAGAAATTATAATCAATGTAGAGGAATCATCTATAAAATTTTTGAAACAAAATATTAAGTGCATTTTTTATTCTAAGATATTTGTTGTTCACTATTTAAACAATCTTCTAGTATTGGTGAGGGATAGAGAGTTCTGGCATGCTGCTGTCCTTGGGTTTGCAAAAAGTCGGGCATGACTTGGTAACTGAACAATGATAACAAAGTAACTACTGAAGAATTTAGAAGAAAATACAAAAATATTGGATATAGATATTACAATTTTTAGTGGCCACTAGAATCAACTTTATCTTTTTGAAGTAGAGAAATATTTGCAAACTTATTTTTTGTTTTCTAAAGATTAATCTATACAGCTTTGTGTTAAAAATAGTTTATTCTGTGTTTTGATGAAAAGAGAGAAACTTTCCTGGGATACACAGTTTATGCTTGCATTTTTATCTAATCAGGCAAACAATTTTAATTAATTCAGACAGTTACCTCTATGGTGTCTATGCCCTTTAGGGACTCTTTCATTACACATGCAAATGTGTTTCTAAAATAATGAGAATGTCATTATCTTGCTTTATTCATTTAGGTGGTCAGGAAGAGAACAAAAAAATCATTTGGTGGTGAGGTAATTCTTTTAATATACGGTAATGGCATTAACTTTGGTATTTCTCTGTCTCATTTTCTTGATCATTCTCAAACAATGCTCCCCTGTGCAAGATAGTGAAGGTGATGAGGGCAAGGATGCCAAGAAAACAGGAACTGAGAATCTTTGTATTTCACACTGTCAAAACATAGATTGGGACTTACTTAATTTGCATTCATTAGAGAGTAAGTCCCTGCCAGTCTAAGCATGTAAATTGCATAAAAATACTAGTTTAAGAAACTAGGCATTTTAATAAAGAGTTTAATTTTTAAAATTTTAATCAGGTTTCTAATTATGAAATTTATTGCTATTATTCTTAGAAAAAGACACCCACAATGGAGATGAGTAATGTCTAGTGTATTGAGTCCCTTCAGGTCCACTATGAGAATCTGTGGAAAAAAATTTTTGTCACAAGGCAGAACTTACTTATGAAAAGTTACTCCAATGCAATGCTTCATCCCTCATTTACACATTCATTTATTTGCTAAAATTTCCCTGTGTGCTTATCATGTGCCAGAGGGGGAAAATAAATATAGAAACTAGTCCAATAGAGTTCATGTTATCATAACAATCTAAGTAATGAGTGTACAAAGGAGAAAACCAAATATTTAGGCATAGGAAGCAGAGTGTACAGAGCCTAAAGAGAGTATCATCCATTTGGGAAACTGCTACAAATTATTGAAACCTGGATATCAGCTAGAGACGATGCTGCAGAAATGCCTTGCATGCAGAACTTTGATTTTTTTTTTCCTATAGTGAGAAACAGAAATTAAATATTGAAAAAAATTTACTGTGAAATAAAAGTTGCAGTGGAGCACAGGGCTGTTTCAACCCAGTTGTTCTCTTCCTAGCAAACCTAATATAATCATCAAATTAAGCATGTCCCAGAAGGGATAGGCTACCCACTCCCTTATTCTGGCCTGGGGAATTCCATGGACTGTATAGCCCACGGGGTCTCAAAGAGTCGGATACAACTGAGCTACTTACACACACACACAAACCAAACACATCATCTATTTCAAAACAGTAGCCTCTGCCCTTTATCCCTGGCTTCCTCATCCCACACCTGAATGGCTCCAGTCATGGTTATTTAATCTCTTTGACTAGTCTTAAGACTATTCTTCACACTATACCTAGACTAGTAGTCCTAAAGTTCTGTGATTTTATAGCTCATTCATATCCTTCACATCAAGTCTGAATGTCTGTATGTCAGTCAGCTTCACAATCTGTCCCTATTTAAGCTTTTAAGCCCCTGATTATCAACTACCATTCTCCCAGAGTGTTTATGTGCTATCCACCCAAGTATCCAATTTTCTTAAGCAATATTTGCTGTCATCCCTCCATTCTCATATAATGTATATGTGGTATTTATTCCACAGTGAATCCTCTCTCCCCATGAAAAACTTTTTTCTTTCAAGCCTCAACTCAAGTATTGTCCCTATATGAAGTTTTCTCTGATAGCCAAAGACAGACATGGTCCCTCTCTACTTGGAGGCCTCACAGTATTTACAATTTTCCTTAATTAAAGTGTTGTAATATTTTGTTGATGTTTATACATCTGCCTCTCCCAACCACAGTACAGACTTCAAGGATATAGAAATCATATCTTCTACTCTCCCCAGTTCCTGGTATAGTATCTGGCTCCTGCTAGATGCTAAATAAATGTGAACAAAGTATATAGCACATGAAAATAAAACTTTACCTGTGTTATCAAGTGCTGGTTTTGTGAAGTATTAGAATTACAGAGGGCTTCCCAGGTGGCTCAACAGTACAGAATCCACCTGCAATGCAGGAGACGTGGGTTCAATCCCTGGCTCAAGAAGATCCCTGGAAGAATGAAATGGCAACTCACTCCAGTATTCTTGCCTGGGAAATCCCATGGACAGAAGAGTCAGATGGGCTATAGTCATGGGTCACAAAAGAGTCAGATATAACTTAGTGACTAAACAGCAGCATGATTGCAGGTGTAGAGACTGAGGCTCAGAGATATTTGACTTGCCCTTTGTTACATTGCTAGTAATTAGCTGAGCTGGGAATCAAAATCAGGCCTTCTAACAAAACATAAATTTTTCCAATCTTAATATAGTTTTCTTGGTAAATCAATGATATTCAGAAGAATGTTTAATGTTTATAAGAATTTATATTTAAAGCAGGGAATTTCTTTTTTATTGGTATGAGTTAAGGTATATTTTTATGATATGAGACTGCAATTAGTCTGATTGAGGATCAAGAATGAAACTTTGGAGTGTCCCTAAAGAATTAAGATCTTTACTGAATTTTAGCTGAATTAAGGGCTTATTCTTACTTTCTTTCACTGCATGCATGCTCAGTCATGTCTAACTCTTTGCAGCCACCAGGCTCCACTGTCAATGGGATTCACTGGAGTGGGTTGCCCTTTCCTTCTCCAGGCTTTCTGCCAGACCCAAGGCTGGAACCCGCATCTCCTGCAGCTTATTGCATTGGCAGGCAGATTCTTTACCACTGAGCCACCTGGGAAGCCCAAAGAATTAAGGTCTTTACTGAATTTTACCTGAATTAAGACCTTATTCTTACTTAAGGTTATCACTTTTTTTTTTTCCCCAAAGGCATGATCTCCTCAAATTACACATAGGTGGCTTATACCTCCTTGTCAGATATACTGAGGTACTGAGAGTAATAAAAATTTTTAAATGTCAGAAATTGTTGGTTTTCTAAATGCATTTTTATTTGATAATTGGATATCAGCACTACCTATCTTTCAGATACCAGAAAGCCTATAAAACTGGTCCAACCACGTCTCTTCTTTGAAATGGTTTCCCAGTCATGTCCATTGCATTTGGCTTTTTTGTGGGGCATTTTTTAGTCTGTGCCCTTTAAAATTCTAAGAGAAAGAAACATTTGCAACACAAACAGAAAATCAGTTGACCATGCCTCTCTGTTGCTTCATGATGCTTTGTTTAGAGGGAAAAGAAGAAAGAAAATAAACACCTTTGACTGATTTTTGTCTTTAGTTATCCTGACACTTTTGGTTCATTATAAAAATCAGTTAAGTCTAACAAAAAAAGGAAACCCCCCCTTTTGGCAGCATCATACCAGTGAAACTTGTGGGTTAAGACGGAAGTTTCTAAAACATCAAACCATGAAGATTTAACATATATCCCTGGCATATTCACTTTTATTTGATAAAGATTTAAACATAGATTTAAAACCTTTTATAGAAGTAGGTGGGCTTCTTTGGTGACTGAAATGTTAAAGAATCTGTCTGCAATGCAGGAGACCCAGGTTCGGTCTCTGGGTAGGGAAGATCCCCTGGAGTAGGAAATGGCAATACACTCCAGTATTTTTACCTGAAGGATCCCATGGACAGGAGAAGCTGGTGGGTTACAGTCCATAGGATTGCAAAGAGTCAGACACGACTGAGTGACTAACACACACACACATAGAATTAAGTTGAATTTTCAGTCTATAAATAAAGGGAGAGGAGGAACAATAACAAAGCAAGCAACAAGTCAACAGAAAATGTGCCAGAGAGAATTTTTCACAGAAGAAAATGAGGGAAGGCAAAGTGTTAGGTCCAAGTAATGGGAAACTTAGTGAGTATTTTAACTAAAATTGTCAGACTTTCAAGGATGACTTTGCATATCCTTGTTCTACTCTTTGTTTGGTTTAACCCATTGCTGGTAGCTTTGGCTACCGTGATCATAAAATATTATGTTGAAATTTGGAAGCACAAATTTCCCCAATAGTGATAAACTGGTACTAAAAATATTTGATTCATCACAAGCATTTTTTTTTTTATTGTTCTTAGAATTCACAAGCAAGAAAATAAAGTCAAGGTAAAGTTGGTCTAATGCAGTGTAGTGATAAAAAGTACTGTAGTGATGATCAAACAGTATAGCTGTGGTAAATAACATTTCATAAGGGAAAAAACCCACTCATTGAAATGAATTATTCAATAATTATGGGCATAATACACAGGATAACTACATTTCCTTTTGTGATAACAGCCTTTCTAAAGGCATCTATTAAAACCAAACTAATAAAAACAACACAGGATTATAGAACCATACATTTGCAAAAAAATCTTTTAATTAAACTTCGTAAGGGTGTGATGAATTAAAAGGCATATATTTGCATTTATTTTTCCTCAAAAAGCACACTTCAGTGAAGTGATTTTTGAAGAGGTTTTAACTAAGAAAGAATATAAGATGGCAGAGAAATTAAATTCAAACAAAGAACCACTTCAATTTCACTTGCTACTTCCATCATTTCTGTGATTTAAAAGCCTATTGATCTGGTGTTTATCTCCATCAGATTTCAGTTGTTTCAGAGATCTGATTTTGTTATTGAACTTACTCACTTGGTAAATGTCTAAAGGGCAGCTCTACTAATGCAAGTCTCTTAACGAACGATTCTTGTTCTATCTGGCTGTGCTGTATTTGGAATCTGTTGAAATGGGAGGAAAAATGCAAGTACACAGGGCCATATGGTGTCGAATATAGGTAATACCTATGTGCATATTGG
>NW_011494794.1:117745-137167 GCF_000754665.1 Bison bison bison | reverse complement strand
TGAGCTTCTTTTGGTCAATCTTTTTCTTTTCTTTGACAGTCTGCAATAGCTGATTCAATTGGTAGAACTGATAGTCTATCAGTTGGAAGAAACCAGGATAAAACAGCAAGTGTGTTTACTTTACTTGCTAGTTTTAGTTCCATTGAAAATAAAGAAAAGGCTAGTTACCTAGTTTTTTTGCATATTGTGAATGAATGAAATTGAAACAAAATATAATAGACAATGTTATGGATAACACATTGAGATTGAACAGGTAAATACATTTGTGTTCCTTGCAGAGATATGATAGGACCTGTTAACATGAAAATTGAGTTTACCTCTCTTATATCTAGAGCAGATCCCTCTTAATTCACCAGTTACTTGAAAATAAATAAATAAAGAAAGAAAGCCAAAAGACCAAAGCTAAAAGCCAAAGCCAGAAGAAAGTGACCAGGAGAAGGAATCCAGTGGGTAGCATATAAAACACAACAGGCAGATGTGAGAACTTTCAACCTATATTAAAACATCATCTCCAAATATTCAGACTGCTGTCACCTCTGTCATCTATGTCCTTGGATTTGATCCATCAGAACTTTCTTCCTCTGGGGTGGAGTAGGGGGAGAGAGTGGCACTGAATGAATAATCCCTAGAGGTAACAGTAAGACATGGCATTGACCTCTATTGGCATAACTAGTCTTTTCCTTTGCTTCTAACAAAGCTGTAAACCCTTTGTTCCTAATTTACAGATTTGAAATTCATGAGCTTTGCAACATCTTCACATCAGGACAAATAACCCCCCTGCTGTTGAAATCACTTGCATAATTTATATCTTTCAAAATTGGAATTGCATCATTGCCTCCTGTGTAATTATCCTGTAGTCAAGGTTTTCACCTCATTGAAAGGTCTTTATTTTTTCTTGATTCATAAGCATTTCTACATTTTCATTGGGCATATTTGTATATCTTGGGATATGACAGTATCTGTTCTTATCTGTATAATAGTATAGAATTTTAACTATATACAGATTATGTTCAAATTTAAAGTCAAGCTCTTTGCAAATGTTACTTACATACCAGTTTATGTTGGAAAAAAATTAGCTAGTGAACTTTCAAAACAAATATTATCAATACTGAATAGAAAATCATTTTAAACTATGAATTTGTCATTTATGCTTCCAAAATGCTAGTATTTCTGTGCTAAAATTATTATTTTATAAAATTTCTTATTTGTGAATATCTTTCTAATTGGACCATGAGCTCCTTGAAATACTGGCTATATTTTATTTACCTATTTATTCCCAATGTGTAGTTTATTACCCAAAAGGTACTGTTTCGTTGTTATTGTTCAGTTGTTCAGTCATGTCTGACTCTTTGTGACCCCATGGACTGCAGCCTGCCAGGCTTCCCAGTCCTTCACCATCTCCCAGAGCTTGCTCAAATTCACATCCACTGAGTTGGTGATACCATCCAACCATTTCATCCTCTGTCATCCCCTTCTCCCCCTGCCTTCAATCTTTCCCAGCATCTAGGTTTTTTCTAATGAGTTGGCTCTTTGCTTCAGGTGGTCAGTGTATTGGAGCTTCAGCTACAGTACCAGTCCTTCCAATGAACACCCAGGACTGATCTCCTTTAGGATGGACTGGTTGGATCTCCTTGTAGTCCAAGGGACTCTCAAGAGTCTTCTCCAACACCACAGTTCAAAAGCATCGATTCTTTGGTGCTCAGCCTTCTTTATGGTCCAACTCTCACATCCACATGTGACTACTGTATAGCTGTGACTGTCCGTTTAGCTTTGACTACGGAACTTCGTTGGCAAAGTAATGTCTCTGATTTTCAATATACTATCTAGGTTGGTCATAGCTTTTCTTCCAAAGAGTAAGCATCTTTTAATTTCATGGCTGCAGTCACCATCTGCAGTGATTTTGGAGCCCAGAAAAGTAAAGTCTGTCATTCTTTCCATTGTTTCCCCATCAATTTGCCATGAAGTCATGGGGCCAGATGCCATAATCTTTGTTTTTTGAATATTGAGTTTTAAGCCAACTTTTTCACTCTCCTCTTTCACTTTCATCAAGAGGCTCTTCATTTCCTCTTTGCTTTCTGCCATAAGGATGGTGTCATCTACATATCAGAGACTATTGATGTTTCTCCTGGAAATCTTGATTCCAGCTTGTGCTTCATCCAGCCTGGCATTCTGCATGATGTACTCTGAATATAAGTTAAATACGCAGGGTGACAATATAAAGCCTTGATGTACTCCTTCCCAATTTGCAACCAGTCGGTTGTTCCATGTCCTGTTCTAACTGTTGCTTCTTGACCTGCATACACGTTTCTCAGAAGACAGGTAAGGTGATCTAGTATTCCCATCTCTAAGAACTTTCCACATTTTGTTGTGATCCACGCAGTCAAAGGCTTTAGTATAGTCAATGAAGCAGAAGTAGATGATTTTCTGGAAATCATTTGTTTTTTTTCTATGATCCAACAGATGCTAGCAATTTGATCTCTGGTTTCTCTGCCTTTTCTGAATCCAGCTTGAGCATTTGAAGTTTTCAGTTCATGTACTGTTGAAGCCTAGCTTAGGGAATTTTAAATTTTACTTTGCTAGTGTGTGAAATGTACTGTTTACTCAATAAATATTTTTTGGTTCATTTAGCAAATTTTGGTATATCAAAACAGCTAGATATCATTTATCATGTAAAGAAAATTGTGATGACAATGCTATTTCAGAGCCTAGTTTGATCTACCTTAGTAATTTTCATTGGCATATAACATCCTTGAAAGATGAATATCTGACCTTTTCTTAAAGATAACATTGAGTAGCAGGTCATTCGAAATGTGCTTACTCATTTTAGGTCAGTATTTCTTTCATCAAGACCATTTTCCATTCTTTGAAACATTGTAGAGTGAGTCTAAATTATCCTTTGAGAGTCCTTCAAATGTTTGAAGGCAGCCATAATTCTTCCTCTATCTCCTCTTTAGGTTAAACATCTGAAGTTTTTTTCCCTATTGTCAAATGATATCCAGATCTCCATTCTCTCTTAATTATTTAATTATTTGAGAAAAAAAAAAAGAAATGGGAAAAGATAGATGTTTCCAATGGTTCATACACTTTTTTATTCATTTTTCCTATTGGGAATATGTGTAAATGAAAAGATGAAGTATTCTCTTCTGCCTTTTCATTTTGCCTCTCACAGGTAACCATAGTCAACAGTTTGAGTTAAATTCTTCCATAACATTAGCTTTGCTTATTATCACGTGTGCACACACACATACACACACACAACCTAGGATGCATTTTGGAGTTTTGTTCTGTTTCAAAGAAAAACATAACTTGCTATAATGTCACTATTCCATTCTGTCTCCCACAAAACCATCATTAACTATGGTTCTCTTAGCTTTTATTTGTCAGTGAATCTCTTGAAATGTTGCACGTGGGACTAAATATAAATGCAGATATAATTAACTTTCATTAAGCATTTACTAGATTCCAGGCACTATATTTGGTACTCAAAATATTATTTTAATTCTAAAAACATTATATGAAATAGTATTCTAATTTTACACATATATATGTCTGTGCTTTGCTGTGCTAGTCGCTCAGTCATGTCTTACTCTGTGATCCCATGGGCTGTAGCCCACCAGGCTCCTCTGTCCTTGGGGATTCTCTAGGCAAGAATAATGGAGTGGGTTGCCATGCCCTCCTCCTGGGGATTTTCCCAACCCAGGGATCAAACCCAGGTCTCCTGCATTGCAGGCAGATTCTTTACCAACTGAGACACCAGGGAAGACCAAATATGTCTAAAGAGATGAGTTAAATTGTTCAAGATCATTCATAGGTAGTTGAAGATCTGTGTATTTGTTTGCTTATTTATACTCCAAGTTGATTCAGAAGGTATTTCAGACCTTTTCTCAGGATACACACATATAACCATATAGATTATATATAGAAAATAGAAAAAAGAAACAAGAAGAAATAATCAAAATTAAGAAAATGAAATTAAATCAAGAATAAGGCTAGTAAAAAAATGAAAATAATGTACTTGCTATAAATTGTCACAGGTATGATACAGATATTCTTAATGAATATGAGACAATGGCCAATTATTAGCTTAATAAAATCAATACAATAAAATAAAAAGTCAAGTTATTTTTAAAAATACTACTAGATTTGGCACTAAAAATGAAGAATTTCTAAAAAGAAAAAAGAAAGAATAAAACTTTCTGCTGTATACTCAAAAAAGAAAAAAAAAGACAGGAATATGAGGAGATGAACATTTTCATAAAAGATATAACAGTAAATTTCATAGGCTATTTTTTATAGTGTCTCTTGACGGGATCAATGTTGACATCAAACCTGGATTAAAAAGGCAGTTCTCTAGGAAACCAAGAGAACTTGGTTATGCTCTGGATACCCAGAGTTCTATTTGTTTATTTCTTTACTAGATCAGTGGTAAAGTTCAGAACATCCAGAGAAATAAATGGATTGCAAGTCTTTCTAGTAATATGTATATATACTGTAATTGAACTTTAGGTAATCATAGATAATAATAGGGTAAGTGGTTAAAAATCATGTGTCACTAGGACAGCTATTATACTTGTGTGTTAAATATAGACCTTAGACCTTGGAGTGGAATTGTGATAAATCTGTATTATTTCACCTCCAGCACTCTTTCTAGGCTGTCTGTAATTGTAGACTTCACGGTGCAGAGACAGAGGGATAATTCTTTGAATTGATCTGGCAATTATGCCTCCATTAATATTGACTAAGTTTATTATGAATAGTTAAATATGCCCAACCTGAATTACTTCTCTCCTGTTTTATTTCTACTGCTTCTTCCAAGCTTTATCCCCAAAGGAAAAAAAAAATCCAGCATTGGTCCCCATTGTCATTTCCCAGAGACCAAGAAACAAGCAGTAGGTAACTATCATAAAATGTCATAGTAAGTCGATATTTCTGGGCCCACAAATCTCCAAAAAATGAATATGTCTTGAGGGAGTGGAAAATGAACTGCTGAAGTCATTCTGCATTTTTTAGCAGGAATATCATTGCCAGGTTTGCCAAGTCAGAATGTGTAAACTCTCCTACATTATGGATCTCTGTTGGTGATAGCCACAGCAAGAAATCTTATGTAAACCAGTCCTTTCCTGTAAATGAAGTCACATGCTTTTTATTGAAATTAGCCCCAAATGCTGCCAGTAGCTGCTGTTCTTGGAGAGAATGGTGACTGTGGTACAGACTAGAATTGTTTTTCCCCTTTGCAGATAGCATAGGAGCAGCTCATCTTCATCAGCTGGTTGAACATGGAAACTGGCAAGGCAGATCTGAAACGAGATAAGAATCAGGCTTTATGTGGAACATGCCTGAAATAGGAGGCCTTAGTGGTGGTTATGGGAACCAAAGAAGACTGAAGACAAAGGCTTTGCCTCTATAGGTAGGCACTTTCTGGGCTGGTGTGATTAGCTGGCAGGTAGAAAGGAAGCTCGGAGAAGGCAATGGCACCCCACTCCAGTACTCTTGCCTGGAAAATCCCATGGATAAAGGAGCCTGGTAGGCTGTAGTCCATGAGGTCACTAAGAGTCAGCCACAACTGAGCGACTTCACTTTCACTTTTCACTTTCACGCATTGGGGAAGGAAATGGCAACCCACTCCAGTGTTCTTGCCTGGAGAATCCCAGGGACGGGGGAGCCTGGTGGGCTGCCGTCTATGGGGTTGCACAGAGTCGGACACAACTGAAGCGACTTAGCAGCAGCAACAGCAGCAGAAAGGAAGCTAGGATGCTGCTAAGATAGGCTGAACTGAGCAAGGCCAACCTTGTTCTACTTTCAGACAACTAAACTTTTGAAGTCAAATTAGCCTCCCTCCAGTAAATATAAATATTCAATAGAAAGTTTTTAAAAATCCAAATTTTTGGTTTTTGTGTTTATTCAGTTCACAGACTATGGGAACTTTGAGTGCGACAAAAACTAAATGAAACTATTGGAAAGTGTTAAACTAAATCTCATTTTGATTTTTGTTATTTTTGAAGGTATTTATAGATCCCCTGGAGAAGGAAATGGCAACCCACTCCAGTACTCTTGCCTACAAAATTCCATGGATGGAGGAGCCTGGTGGGCTACAGTCCATGGGGTCACCAAGAGTCAGACATGACTGAGTGACATCACTTTCACTTTCACTATAGACAAATTCTAATTGATCTAATCAGATTAAAAGTAAAAGGAGACGAAGTTCTGTTAGAAATGTTCATAGAAGGTTGGGTCTTAATTCTATTTAGAAGCAGTTTCTAATTCTTAAGCTGATACCATATAACTGTGGCCGTCTCTTCACTTTCTGGACTTCAAGTTTCTCATTCTTTAAATGCAAGTTTGTATTAGTCTGCCTCCAAGGACTCTTCTAGGAGCATATTTTATAAGTCTATATATAAAGACTTACTATTTTTTTTAATATAGAGAGATTTATTTCTACCCACATCTTCAATTTTATATCTTAAATAACAGTTGATAATTTTCCTCAAATCCCTCTGTCAGTTGGGAGTACTGACTCCCAGCAGCATTTACTAGCAGAGGATATGACTTGTTAGACCTTAAGAAATCAAGAGAATGTTGAAATTACTTTAATCTCCCTGTTGTGGACAACCAAGCTAAGGCATCTTGATTCACTTTATGGCTCTCTCCTCATCATGCTCTTTTATATTTTCATCTCTAAAGGTACAAAAATTCAGTTGAAATATATTACCTGCATAAATAAGAAAAATGAAAAACTAGACATAATTAATAGTTTTTATTGAACATTTTGTTTCCTGTGCACATTAACAACTATGATGATGCTCATTTTTCTCTTTATGGTCCAGCCACTGAAAGATAGACATTTTACAACTCTCTGTCTGCCTTATGATGTCTTTGATATTTACAATATAGGAAAGACTGTAATTTTCTTGCAATCAAAACTGCTCTTATTTTTCCCCTTAGAGAACTGTATTGATGCCCAAACTGAGCAATGCATGCTCTATATCTGAGTAGTCTGCATAAAGTTTACAACACATCACTTATAAAATTAAAGCATCCATCAGAATATTTTGTAAGTTGGGAAAAGCTTATATTTACTTACTGCATTTTCATCTGAAACTCTGATCTCAGTACACTGAAATGCAGACATCGTTCACATTACCCGTATGTTGAATTGTGCTTCATGTACAATACTACTCTGTTTCAAACAATGCAGTAGAAAAAGATTTTAAGAAAACTGATAATTAAAAGTTACTTTAAAAGGAAAAATGAATATGTTTTAGTAATTAAAGTGAAGTGAAAGTCACTCAGTCATGCCCAACCCTTTGCAACCCCATAGACTATACAGTTCATGGAATTCTCCAGGCCAGAAGACTGGAGTGGGTAGCCTTTCCTTTCTCAACCCAGGGATCCAAAGAAATAGAGGAAAACAATAGAATGGGAAAGACTAGACATCTCTTCAAGAAAATTAGAGATACCAAGGGAACATTTTTGCAAAGATGGGCACAGTAAAGGACAGAAATGGTATGGTCCTAACAGAAGCAGAAGATATTAAGAAGAGGTGGCACGAATTCACAGAAGAACTGTACAAAAAAGATCTTTATGACCCAGATAACTACAATGGTGAGATCACTCTCCTAGAGCCAGACATTCTAGAGTGTGAAGTCAAGTGAGCCCTAGGAACCATCACTGTGAACAAAGCTAGTGGAGGTGATGGAATTCCAGCTGAGCTATTTCAAATCCTAAAAGATGATGCTGTGAAAGTGCTGCACTCAAAATGCCAGCAAATCTGGAAAACTCAGCAGTGGTCACAGGACTGGAAAAGATCAGTTTTCATTCCAATCCCAAAGAAAGGCAATGGCCAAGAAGGTTCAAACTACTGCACAATTGCACTCAATTCACTAGGAAAATAATGCTCAAAATTCTCCAAGCCAAGCTTCAATAGTACATGAACTGAGAACTTCCAGATGTTCAAGCTGGATTTAGAAAAGGCAGAGGAACCAGAGATCAAATTGCCAACATCTGTTGGATAATAGAAAAAGCAAGGGAATTCCAGAAAAACATCTACTTCTGCTTTATTGACTACACCAAAGCTTTTGACTGTGTGGATCACAAAAAACTGTGGAAGGTTCTTCAAGAGATGGGAATACCAGACCACCTGACCTGTCTCCTGAGAAACCTATATGCAGGTCAAGAAGCAATAGTTAGCACTGGATATGGAACAACAGCCTGGTTCCAAATAGGGAAAGGCGTACGTCAAGGCTGCATATTGTCACCCTGCTTATTTAACCTATATTCAAAGTACATCATGAGAAATGCTGGGCTGGATGAAGCACAAGCTGGAATCAAGATTGCTGGGAGAAATATCAATAACCTCAGACATGCATCTGACACCACCCTTGTGGCAGAAAATGAAGAGGAACTGAAGAGCCTTTTGATAAATGTGAAAGAGGAGAGTAAAAAAGCTGGCTTGAAGCTCGTCATTCAGAAAACTAAGATCATGGCACCTGGTCCCATCACTTCATGGCAAATAGATGGGGAAACAATGGAAACAGTGACAGACTTTAGTTTCTTGATCTCCAAAATCACTCCAGATGGTGACTGCAGCCACGAAATTAAAAGACGCTTGCTACTTGGAAGAAAAACTATGACCAACCTAGATAGCTTATTAAAAAGTAGAGACATTACTTTGCAGCAAAGGCCCATCTAGTTAAAGCTATGATTTTTCCAGTAGTCATGTATGGATGTGAAAGTTGGACAATAAAGAAAGCTGAGCATTGAAGAATTGGTTCTTTTGAACGGTGGTGTTGGAGAAGATTCTTGAGAGCCTCTTGGACTGCAAGGAGATCAGTCCAGTCAATCTGAGTCCTGAATATTCATTGGAGGGACTGATCCTGAAGGTGAAACTCCAATACTTTGGCCACCTGATGCAAAGAACTGACTCATTGGAAAAGACCTTGATGCTGAGAAAGATTGAAGGCAGGGAAAGATTGAAGGCAGGAGAAGAAAGGACAACAGAGGATGAGATATCTAGATGTCATCATTGACTCAATGGACATGAGTTTGAGCAAGCTCCAGAAGTTGGTGAGGGACACGGAAGCCTGGTGTGCTGCAGTCCATGGGGTCACAGAGTCAGACATGAATTGACATCTTAACTGAATTGAACTAGTAATTAACATTTATATTTTTAGATATTTAAAAGGTAGACAATTGGCTAGAAAGTCAAAGATGAAATATCTATTTTAGGGTAATGGGTTGTAACTATAAAATAGCAGAGCTCTCTTTTCTGTTTTACAATTTTTATTGGAGTATAGTTGACTCACAATGTTGTGATACTTTATTCTGTACAGCAAAGTGAATTAGTTATACATATATACATGTCCAATTTTTAGATATTGGTCATTATGATCCCATATTGATCAACACAGAGTATTGAGTAGAGTTCCCTCTGCTATACAGTAGGTCCTTATTAGTTATCTATGTTATATATAGTATTGTGTATTTGTCAATCACAATTTCCAATTCATCCCTCCCCTCAGTAACCAAGCTTCCCTGATAGCTCAGTTAGTAAAGAATCCACCTGCAATGTAGGAGATGCCAGTTCGATTCCTGGGTTGGAAATATCCCCTGAAGAAGGGATAGGCTGTCCACTCCAGTATTCTTGGGCTTCCCTTGTGGCTTAGCTGGTAAAGAGTCCACCTGCAATGTGGGAGACCTGGGATTGATCCCTGGGTTGGGAAGATCCACTGGAGAAGGTAAGGCTACCCACTCCAGTCTTCTGGCCTGGAGAATCCCATGAACTGTATAGTCCATGGAGTCCTAAATAGTTGGACATGACTGAAAGACTTTCACTCAATAACCCTAAATGGTTTTCTACATCTATAATTCTTTTCTGTTTTGTAAATGAGTTCATTTGTACCATATTTTTAAAAGATCCACATTAAACGGTGCATGCTAAGTCACTTCCTTTGTATCCAACTCTTTGTGACTCTATGGACTGTAGCCCACCAGTCTCCTCTGTCCATGGGATTCTCTAGGCAATAATACTGAAGTGGGTTGCTGTGCCCTCCTCCAGGAGATCTTCCTGACCCAGGTATCAAACCCAGTACTCTTACATCTCTTTCATAGGCAGGCAAGTTCTTTACCACTAGGACCATGGTATCATATGATATTTGTCCTTCTCTGTCTGACTTACTTCACTCAGAATGACAATCTCTAGATCCATTCATGTTGCTGGAAATGGTGTTATTTCATTATGTACCACATCGTCTTTATCCATTGCTGTGTCTAGAGACATTTATGTTGCTTTCACGTCCTAGCTATTGTAAATAGCATTACAATGAACATTGGGGTTATGTTATCATTTTGAATTGTGGTTTTCTCTGAGTATAAGCCCAGGAGTGGGATTCTTGGATAATACGGTGGCTCTGTTTTTAGCTTTATAAGGAACCTCTATACTATTCTGCACAGTGGGTGTAGCTATTTTCAACAGTGTAGAAGGGTTCCCTTTCTTCACACCTCCAGAATTTATTGTTGATAGATTTTTTAATGATGGTGATTCTGGTGGGTATGAGGTGATACTTCATTATATTTTTGATTTGCATTTCTCTAATAATTAGTGATGTTGAGCATCTTTTGATGTGTTTTTTGGCCATCTGTATATCTTTTTTGGAAATGTCAATTCAGATCTTCTGCCCATTGAAATATTTTTAAAACATTTTATTTATTTAGCTAGTTATTTTTGGCTGCACTGGGTCTTTGTTGCTGCATGCGGGCTTTCTCTAGTGGCACCAAGCAGGGGTTACTCTGTGGTTGCAGTGCTCGGGCTTATTACAGAGGCTGCTCTTGTGGAGCATGGCCTCCAGAGTGCATGGGGTTCAGTAGCTGTGGTGCATGGTCTTGGAATTGTGACTTACAGGCTCTAAATGCAGGCTCAGTAGCCGTGGCTCACAGACTCTGTTGCTCCATGGCATTTGAGATCTTCCCGGTCCAGGGATCAAACTCGTGTCCCCTGCATTGCAAATCAGACTCTTAACCATTGGACCACCAGAGAAACCCTAGCCCATTTTTTTATTGTTTTTTGTTCTTGATATTGAGCTATATGAGCTGTTTATATATTTTGGAGATTATGCTTTGTTGGTTACTTCATTTTCAAGTATTTTCCACCGTTCTGTGGGTTGGATTTTTGTTTTGCTTATGGTTTTCTTTGATGTGAAAAAGTTTTTATATTTAATTAAGTCCTGTTTATTTTTGTTTGTATTTTTATTACTCTAGGAGGTGGGTCAAAAAAGATCTTGCTGTGATTTATGTCAGAGAGTGTTCTTCCTATGTTTTTCTCTAAGAGTTTTATAGTATCCAGCCTTACACTTGTCTTTAATCCATTTTGAGTTTATTTCAATGTATGGTTTTATCTTTGAATTTGGTAAAGTTTCAGGATACAAAATTAATACACATAATTCTCTTGTATTCTTATATATGAGCAATAAAATCTCATAAAAAGAAATTAAAGAAACAGTCTCATTTACCATTGTATCAGCATAGGATTTCCCTTGTGGTCCAGTGGCCAAGACTCCATGTTCCCGATTCAGGGGGCCTGGGTTTGACCCCTAGTCAGGGAACTAGATCCCACATGCTGCAACTAAAAGACCCTGCATGCTGCAAAAAAGATTGAAAATCCCATGTGCTGCAGCTAAGACCTGGCACAGTCAAATAAATAAATAAATATTTAACAACAACAAAAAACCCAAAGAATAAAATACCTGGGGATAAATCTACCTAAAGAGTCAAAGAACCTATACTCAGAAAGCTATAGGATACTGATGAAAGAACTTAAAGATGACATAAACAGATGGAGACAGAGATATACTATGATCTTGGGTTTGAAAAATCAGTATTATCAAAATGACTGTACTACCCAAAGCAATCTACAGATTCAATGTTATCCCTATTAAATTACCAATGGCATTTTTCACAGAATTAGATTTTTTATTTTAAATTTGTATGAAGCACAAAAGACCCAAAATAGCCAAAGAAATCTTGAAAAAGAAAAATGGAGGTGGGGGCATCAGGATCCTTAACTTCAGATTATGCAATAAAGCTACAGTCATGAAACAGTCTGATACTGGTTCAGAAACAGAAATATAAATCAATGGAACAGGATAGAAAATTCAGCTAAAGCCACACAACTGTGGTCAACCAATCTATGACAAGGAGGCAAGAATATACAATGGAGAAAAGAGGACTCTTCAATAAGTGGTGCTGGGAAAACTAGACAACCACATGCAAAAAATGAAATAAGAGCTCTTTTCTATCAATAAACAATGTTCATATAATTTTTTAAAAAGCAGTGGTCATATTCATTCAAAAATATTTTACTATGAAGTCCATGAGTGGTATATAAGAAATATGCACATGATTGAGGTATGGCTTCCTTTTAAGAATTCTACACTAACCTGGGAAATATTTAAAAACCACTAAGTATAAAGATCCATCCGTTGGATCATTGCAAAAGCAAGAGAGTTCCAGAAAAACATCTACTTCTGTTTTATTAACTACGCCAAAGCTTTTCACTGTGTGGATCACAACAAACTGGAAAATTCTTCAAGAGATGGGAATACCAGACCATCTGACCTGTCTCCTGAGAAATCTGTATGCAGGTCAAGAAGCAACAGTTAGAACTGGGTATGGAACAACAGACTGGTTCCAAATCAGGAAAGGCACACATCAAGGCTGTATATTGTCACCCTGCTTATTTAACTTCTATGGAGAGTACATCATGAGAAATGCTGGGCTGGATGAAGCACAAGCTGGAATCCAGATTGCCAGGAGAAATATCAATAACCTCAGATATGCAGATGACACCATCCTTATGACAGAAAGTGAAGAAGAACTAAAGAGCTTCTTGATGAAAGTGGAAGAGGAGAGTCAAAAAGTTGGCTTAAAACTCAACATTCAGAAAACTAAGATCATGGCATATAGATGAGGGAACAGTGAAAACAGTGGCAGACTTTATTTTGGGGGATCCAAAATCACTGCAGATGGTGACTGCAGTCATGAAATTAAAAAATGCTTGCTCCTAGAGAGAAAAGCTATGACCAACCTAGACAGCTTATTAAAAAGCAGAGACATTACTTTTCCAACAAAGGTCTGTCTAGTCAAAGCTATGGTTTTTCTAGTAATCGTGTATGGATATGAGAGTTGGACTATAAAGAAAGTTGAACACAAAAGAATTGATGCTTTTGAACTGTGGTGTTGTAGACGACTCTTGAGAGTCCCTTGGAAAGCAAGGAGATCCAACCAGTCCATCCTAAAGGAGATCAGTCCTGGGTGTTCATTGGAAAGACTGATGTTGAAGCTGAAACTCCAATACTTTGGCCACCTGGTGTGAAGAACTGACTCATTGAAAAAGACCCCGGTCCTGGGAATGATTGAAGGTGGGAGGAGAAGGGGATGACAGAGGATGAGAGGGTTGGATGGCATCACTGACTCAATGGACATGAGTTTGAGTAAACTCTGGGTGCTGGCTATGGACTGGGAGGCCTGGCGTCCTGCAGGGCATGGGGTCGCAAAGAGTCTGACATGACTGAGTGACTTAACTGAACTGAATATAAAGAAAAAGAGTTGGAAAAAGTAAATGCCAAAAAGAAATACAATAATTGTTATTTAAAGAAGATGAATATATTTTTGATTAGAAGAAGCCTCAATGGAAGAGGGGTCCTGTGAGTTAATCCATAAAATAAAAGTAAGGTTTTAGTAGGTACAGTGGAGAGGCTAAGTGTTGTGTTCTATTTAGATACAATAGAGTTCAGAGGTATATGAGAACAGGGCATATCCAGAGAATAAGTTAAATGTGAATATCAGTGATTCAGATGAGTTGATAGATGGAGTGGGAGGTAGCCCCTAAAAAATGAAGATAAAACCATGGAAAGTAATCAAACTACCAAAGGAATTAGAATTTTATTCTTTAAAAGAAAGAGACAAATTAAAGGTTTTTTCCAAAGGGGACTATGTGATTCAGTCTGCATTTTAGAAAAATAACAGAGTTATAGTTTGTAAAAGTATTTAAGACAATAAATCCAATGACATATTTCATAAAGATAAATAAATATTACATCAGATTGATTTTCATATTAACTATTTTATGTATTTTTAAAAATTTAGGAATGTTCTCAGTTTATAAATTGATAGGTTATTGAAACTTTAAAATCTGTGTTTTAATTTATAAGAAGAATATTTAAAATATTTCTTGGAAAACTGAACATTGACATAAACATTTATAGAAGAAAAGAAAGCAATAGTAGATGCTATAGACTATGTCCCCGTTACAACATAAAAACAGGATTAATTGAGAAAAAAATTTTTTATAAAGCACTGGAGGGAGAGCCATGGAAGCAGAGAAGATTAAATGAATGGAAATTCCAATCATTTCCTTCTCTGTGGTCACTTCTAGGCTCAAATTGGACTGGCAATTGGGAGTGCCAAAGCAGAAGAATCGGCTTCCCTGGTGGCTCAGATGGTAAAGAATCTGCCTGCAATGCAGGAAACCTGGGTTCAGTCCCTGGGTCAGGAAGATCCCCTGGAGAAGAAAATGGCAACCCATTTCAGTATTCTTGCCTGGGAAAACCCATGGACAGAGGAGCCTGGTGGGCTACAGTCCATGGGGGTCACAAGAGTTGGGCATGACTTAGCAACTAACAAGCAGAGTAATGTTACTAGACAGAGTATATAAACCATCAATGATTCTGTTTGCTGAGTGCATTATGGAAAATGTTAGGTCCTTAAAAGATCCGAAAGGCCCTTTTTTTCCCCCTACCATCTACCTGTTGAAGGATGGATCATGTAGGTTGTAGGGGGCTTAAAAATGTTGAAACTGAAATGTCCTGTGGTCTTCCATTATTTAGGAAAACAAATCCTACTTCAGGGATGTGCCTGTCTCAGACTCAAAACTGGTCACCTTTTCAAAATATTTGCCAAACTTTAAAGTAGTGTGGCATGTGGTAAACCAAAGAGCAAAACTCAAAACCTCTGAAAAAAATACTAAATTTCTCACAAACATTCTGTCTATGCAGTTTGAGATAACCAGGCTCTTATCAAAAACATGGAAAGGAAAAGCCTAAGATAAAGGAAAGAACCAGAAACCCTTTGGGTCTTATTCCCTGGTGCTCATCCAATCTGCCTGAAAGAGGGAAACAGAAGCCCTGAGTTGTTTCCTGTTTGGGACAATTGTGAATAAAATTACTATGAATATTTGTAGACAAATCTTTGTGTAAATGTGGTTTTTCATTTCTTTTAGAGAAACATCTAGAAGTGAGGTTGGTGGTCCTTGTGGTAAATGTGTATCCAACTTTATAAGAAATTGCAACCTGTTTTCTAAACTGTCTATATCACATTTCATTTATATTAGAAATATTTAAAATTTCTAGCTGTTCTGAATTCTTGCCAGTACTTGATATAATTATGCTTTAATATTAGTCATTCTCATAGAGATATATTGGCCTCTTCGTACAGCAAATTTTTCCCCCTCACCCCCAGCATCTTTTTTTTTTTTCACACTTAAAAATAAAATTTTTATTGGAGCATAGTTGACTTACAATGTTGTGTTAGTTTCAGGTACACAGAAATGTGATTCAGTTATACACATACATATATTCATTCTATTTCAGATTCTTTACCCATCTTCTTAACAATGTTTTATAAAATCAGAAATTAAAAAATATTATTAACTCCAGCTTACCCATTTTCACTTTTATGATTATTCCTTTTTGTGATACATCAAATAAAATAAATAAAACAACATTAGGAGTGTAAGAAGGCAATACAAGTGGGAGAAAATATTTGCAATATATATTTCTAATACATGAATCATATTCCAAATGTATGAAGGATTCCTACAAGTCACTAAGAAAAGGAAAACCCAATATAAAAAAGTGGTCCAAAATATGAACAAATAGTTTTTAAAGTGAAAGTGAAGTCGCTCAGTCGTGTCCGACTCTTTGCGACCCCATGGACTGTAGCCTACCAGGCTCCTCCATCCATGGGATTTTCCAGGCAAGAGTACTGGAGGATATTCACCTGAAGAGATGGAAGTTCATTAGTAACTAGGGAAACGTAAATTAAAACTGCAGTGGAATACTACATACTTAACAGAATGATTGAACTGCAAACCAGACAAAAGCCAGGCAGAAGCATACAGAGTGTTAGCAAGGACGCAGAGCAGTTGGAGCACTGATGCGCTGCTGATGGTAGTGTACATTGGTAAACTTTAGAAAACCTCTTGCCAACATGTGCTAAGGCTCAACACATACAGACTCTGTCGTCCAGCAATTCCTTTCCCATGCAAATGCCCATTAGGGATGCATACATATGTTCTCCCAAAGATGTGTAGTAAAATGGTCATAGCAATATTACTGAAAACAAACCAAACTGAAAAGTACCTGAATTTACATCTGTTATTCCAATATGGAAAAACAAAATGTGCCATAATTACATAGTAATGAGAATTAGCAATTTACATCTGCACTCAACATGTGTAAACCTCACAAATATAACGGTGAGTGGAAGAGGCCAGACACAAAGAGTTTAGACTCTGATTCCATTTCCATCAGAATAAAAACAGAAAAACTGATTTAATTTGTTAGAAGTCAAGCTGGTATTAAAAATGTGTGGGTGGGTGTTGTTTACATGGCTGTGTTAAGTTTGCAAAAATGTAGCTAGTTGCACCATTATGATATATGAACTTACTTTTATGTATATTTTTCAATGCAAATTAAAACTAACTCAAACACTTCCTCGTATGAAAAATAACAAGACAACAAGATAAAGATCCTAGAATATTAACCCCACTGTTATTTATCTTCAATAATTTTAATCTTCTGTATTTAAATTTGATAGCAAATTGAATGTCTAAATCAAAGATTAGCATTCAAATAAATAGTAATAGTGTTTGATAAATGATTCACATACATACATTTAAAAACTCTTAATAAAATGGGTTTATCTTAGAATATTATAAAAATTTCATACCAAAACATTGTTCTTGTCTTGATTCAGTTAATATTATGCTATTGTTGTCATTAGAAAAATTATAAATTAACACACTTTTCTTTACCTCATCAAGAAAGAGACAAAACAAACCTTTGGGACTTGCAGACTAATTACATTGCCCTGCTTCTATTTTCTGTGCTATTTTGAACTGGGACTGGGGAAAAATTGCAAGGAGTATTACCATTTATCTGTCTAAAACAGCACTCCATTATTATATCTATCTTTCTAACTTTGCTTTATAGTACTTCTTCTAGTTTGTTCTTATTCATTGTTTCTACTTTTTTCTTTATTGCCTGTTTACTGAGTCCCTCCCAAACATACTACAGTGTGAAAGTTACCTCAGTGTAGGAGCTTTGTTTTGTGTAGTATTATCTTAACCCAAAGAACAAGGTCTATCATGAATAAGCAACTCAAATATTTGTTGAATATAAGAATAACTTTTGATCCAGATTAATGGATTTCAAACTTTAAGTTCCTCCCTCTTCTTCCTTTTATAGGCATATCATAGTGGTGACAATTGTATTAATATTTAATCTAACATTTTACCAAAAAATATGGGCAGAAGTTGTTTCCTAACTTAAAAATGCATAAAAATACAATTCTGTTTTATTAAAGCAGGACATATAAAATTTTTCATTATTTATATTTAAAAATATGTATATAATTTGTTCTAGCAATTCATTTGGAAAATTTAACATTATATTAGTGACTGACTTCTATTAAAATGTAAGCTCCAAAAGGTGGTTAGTCTGCAAAATTTGGTGAAATTGTTTCTGAACTTGTGTTTTGCCTTCTACCTGAAAAATAATTCTGCCTAAAAGTTATCTGCTTGCATGCTGAACATAATAAAGATTTTAAAATTGAATACATTACCCCTAAAGTGTCAGGATAACAGACATTCCTTCACTACCTTTCATGTTGCTCATAGTATCTTGTATTTAATTGTTAGAACAAGGCAAAATAGCAGTAAGTCATGGACTATTTGTGTTGGGAAAAAAAATCAATTCTGGAATTTCAGAAAAGGTGATGTTTTCTTAAGAAATTGATATGATTGAAATAGATGATTGAATATGTCTTGGGGAACAAAGTAGTGTGTTAAATATCCTTTGTCATTTAAAAGTGAAAGGCACTGATTTTTTTAAAGACACAGTGTTTGAGGACATAATACCATTAATGGATATACTGCTTAACTTGGTCTCAATAATTACTTTTTTAGATCTGTTATCCATCTGAGGAGATCAATCTATCATATATGTTAGTGAAAGAGTAGAATAAAAAATACTTTGAAATTTGTGTATATATTGTTGTTGTTTAGTCGCTCAATTGTATCTGACTCTTTTGCCTTCCCCGCCCCACTCATGGATTGTAGCCCGCCAGGCTCCTCTGTACATGGAATTTTCCAGGCAAGAATACTGGAGTGGGTTGTCATTCCCTTCTCCAGGGAATCTTCCTGACCCAGGGATCAAACCCATGTCTCCTGCATTGGCAGGCAGATTCTTTACTACTGAGCCACCTGGGAAGCCCATCTGAAACTATAGCATAGTACAATAATTGAATGTGGTCACAATGCATATTCCTCAAGAAAAGATAAATCAATTTGCAGTAAGACTACTTACTCAGAGAGTGTGTAATACAGTCTAGAAATATTAAAAAAAACAGTTTAAAGAATAATGTATTCATTCTAAATATTGGCTTTTTCTTATTTACACAACAGTGTTCTCTAGACTGGCTGGATAACTGAATATAGAAAGTTTTACTGTAAGACCAAGATGTCAATAAAGTTTATACAAAAAGAGAAAGTTCTCTCCACAAAAAAACAAAATTTCATGATTAACCAAGAGTCAAGGATATGGGCAAGCATTAATCTGTGGAGACTTAACGGTGGTTGCAAGTTATTGCCTCTTACTCTGGATTTGATGGTTAAATATCCTTGGCAGGAGACTAATTTCTGACTAATGATTTATGAGTGCCATTCTATGCTTAGTTGCTCAGTCACATCCGACTCTGCAGCCCCATGGACTATAGCCCGTCAGGCTCCTCTATTCATGGGGATTCTCCAGGCAAGAATGCTGGAGTGGGTTGCCATGCCCTTCTCCAGGGGATCTTCCCAACTCAGGACTGGAACCCAGGTCTCCTGCATTGTAGGTAGATTCTTTGCCAGCTGAGCCACCAGGGAAGCCCAAGAATACTGAAGTAGGTAGCCTATCCCGTCTCCAGGGGATCTTCCCCACCCGGGTATCGAACCGGGGTCTCCTGCATTGCAGGCGGATTCTTTACCAGCTGAGCTACCAGGGAAACTCCATGATATATGAGTTGCTGCTGCTGCTGCTCCTGCTAAGTCGCTTCAGTCGTGTCCGACTCTGTGTGACCCCATAGACGGCAGCCCACCCGGCTCCCCTG
>NW_011494794.1:105251-117645 GCF_000754665.1 Bison bison bison | reverse complement strand
TGCTGCTGCTCCTGCTAAGTCGCTTCAGTCGTGTCCGACTCTGTGTGACCCCATAGACGGCAGCCCACCCGGCTCCCCTGTACCTGGGATTCTCCAGGCAAGAACACTGGAGTGGGTTGCCATTTCCTTCTCCAATGCATGAAAGTGAAAACTGAAAGTGAAGTCGCTCAGTCGTATCCGACTCTTCACGACCCCATAGCCTACCAGGCTCCTCCATCCATGGTATTTTCCAGGCAAGAGTACTGGAATGGGGTGCCATCGCCTTCTCCGATATGTATATGAGTAGAGGATGCTCATTGAAAGGAGAAATTAAGAGTATTGACAAATTCCTATATACATTTTGTGGTAGTCATGCAGGCACAGCAGTTGAGTGTTCCTTCAAGAAGAAACTTGGCCTTCCAGCTGCAAAGAATGTAGTTACCTGTCACCCTACATACAGAAGCTTCAGGATTCACCTCATTTTTTTCCCCGGTGGGTCCAACATCTTCCTGGTCAGCCAAACCAGGCATGATAGGGACAATAGAGCCAGACTTGTTCAATCTAATGGAGTGCAACTATAACTGACAAGCCTTATTATTCTTAACTAAACTGGCTAAGAACTTCTCTGGTGGCTCAGATAGTAAAGAATCTACCTGCAATGCTAGAGACCCAAGTTTGATCCCCGAAACAGGAAGATCCCCTGGAGAAGGGAATCGCTACCCACTCCAGTATTCTTGCCTGGAGAATTCCATGGACAGAGGAGCTTGACATGCTACAGTCCATGGGGTCACAGAGAGTTGGACCCAACTGAATGACTAACACTTTCACACTTCCAGACTGATTAACGTAATCAAGATCTGTATACAGTCCTCCCTACCCAATCCTGCTTTCTCTTGACATTCCTTTCACAGGTGTCAGATCTACATCATGGTCTGAACACTTTCTCTGTCCAAATCTACTTCCTCTCCCTTTTATTTTATTTCTCATTGAAGTATAATTGATTTACACTTTCCCTTTTATTTTTCATAGGCATTGCTTCTCCTCCCAAATGTTCTCATATTCATCACTACATTCTATCATCTGTTTCTTGCTAAAAATATATAAATTTGCATTCATATATTTTATTTAGGGCTGTTTCATATTGTGATTGTTAGTTATGTCAAAAGCCTGATAGCATGAAAGTTCAATGCTTTTTGTCTTGCTTACCATGCTTCTAGCAGCAACTGTATATATGTATTTTGGTTCTAAACCTCTACGTAGTGCTGCAGTAATCTACGTATTGAGCTGTGCTAGACTGTTTATACCCCAGCTAGCCTAGATCAGTGGCTATCTCTCCTAGTTTCATAATGTAGTCACTTGAGCAACCTATAAATAAATTGATGCCAAAAGCCCATACTAGAGATTCCTATGTATCAAAGATTGGTTCAGAGTGGAGCCAAGGTTAAGAAACATCATTTCAATGCTGAGAAAGTAGACTGTTTGGCTCTTACTTCACAAATCCACATCCTGATTTTAACCTTAGAATTTCATTATCCTTTAGCAAGATACACAGAAAGGCAAACACAGAGGTAAGCATTTGCATCAATCTCTGCCCATTTAAACTGGCTATGTAGCAATCTCTGCTACATTTAAATCTCTGCCCTAACAAAATCTCACAAGCTAGAGCTGAGTCTTAGTTTTTGTATTTTCAAATGGCATATTGTTGGCCTGTATCAGAAGTACTAATTAGTAGAGACTGTGAGTTCCTCCAAAGGTAGGGTGATGCCATTAAAACTGCTGATCAGATGCCAGGAAACATAATACAAGCTTTGAAAAAATTGATCTTTTCCTATCAACATGAACTTTTCTTATTATTAAACAATAAAATAGCATTTTTTCTTTTTATGTCATTTACTGTTGTGCTTAAATATCAACATTTTATTTGTTTTTTTTTTCTATTTTTAGTTTGTACCCATGATTTCATATGTTACTTCAAGCACTTTTAATTAAATAAATAATAAATTAAAAGACAAGGCTTAACTATGAGCACAAATCAAAATGATCCAATCCTCAGAATCTCAGCTCAAGCCATCATTTCCTGGTTTGTTTACTACTGGTACGCATCAGTATCAGCACATGTACAGACCCCACTGACACCAGTAAGCTTGTGTAGTTTAATTAAAAGGAAGAAATCTGCATCTTAATATGTAAAAGCTATTCATAATAATGGGTGATAATGGGATGTTTATTAGCGTATCAACAATTAAAAATTATTTGCCACTTACTCTTTTTTCAAGTTTATATGGTATAATTTACATGCTAATTTTATATTAGGCATAAGGCTTGACAAATTGCTGTTAGAATGCAGAGATTATAGTGATGGTTCTTTTTACTAATTCAATTTTATTAAACAATAATACACTGAAGAATAATTTAAAAGGGAATAAAGCAAACATTTTTATAAGACATACTGCCACTGCAATTTTGTATAGTTTTATATTATGAAACATAATATGAATATAAATATGGAAAACAAATTTTAGAGGAAATTTCTGCCTCTAGCTGTTACACTTTGTTGGATGGATTAGTTGGGCATGGTATATAAACAGACATACTATTTCCTGTCTCTAGAGATTCAGTGGCACCCCACTCCAGTACTCTTGCCTGGAGAATCCCATGGGCGGAGTAGCCTGGTGGGCTGCAGTCCATGGGGTCGCGTAGAGTCTGACACAACTGAGTGACTTCACTTTCACTTTTCACTTTCATGCATTGGAGAAGGAAATGGCAACCCACTCCAGCGTTCTTGCCTGGAGAATCCCAGGGACCATGGAGCCTGGTGGGCTGCCATCTGTGGGGTCGCACAGAGTCGGACACGACTGAAGTGACTTAGCAGCAGCAGAGATTCAATATGATTTTTCTGCAATTTATTTTTCATTAATAAAAATACTGACTACAGAAACTTAATTGCCCTATTGAGTCAAAATAAGGAGTATTTTTGTAAAATTCTACAAGTACTTTCTTTCACCTAATGAATAAAAGCCAAAACATACTGCTGACATATTGGTAGCTAAATGTATTTGGCTTAGTGCACCGTGTGCTGTGTCAGCAATAATTAATACTGTTATGTCTCAGTTTAGGTGGAGGATAAAAGTTACAATGTACAATCAAAGGCTGAAGTAATTCTGTTTTTAACTTGAACAGTATTTTTAAATAATTCAATTAGCTGTCCTGTTTAAAAACTGGGACATTTCACATAAAATAAATCAGAATCTGGCTTTTCTTGAAAAAGCAAAAGATTTCAAAGTGCTACTTCTACATTCATCCCGGGAAACAGTGGAGCCAAGTATGCTTGTCTTTTTTTTCAAATAATGAAACAAGTTATCCTACCTGCTAAAAGAAAGATTCCCTGAAAGTCTATAGAGAGACAGACGAACTGTCTTCAGAAAGAATTCTTCCTCATGAATACTACCAGTAGCAAAAAAGTTGCCCCTTATAAAAAAATTTCACTCCTGAAGAAATTTTGGTTGGAGGCGCTAAGTCTTATGTTTTATCGTGTCTCTTTCTCCCTGACAGATAGGAAACTCAAAGACAATATGAACTCCTGAAAGTCTCAAAACCATTCTTCTCAAAAATGTTCCTAAACCAAAACCAAATATCACTTTTCTTCTAGATGCTTAAAGTAACAAACTCAAGATCATTTTAAATACAAGTATAAGCTTATAAAATTTGTCTTTGTCTAACTTAACATAATGTACTCCAAGTCCATCTGTGTTGTTAAAAGTAGCAAAATTTCATTTTCTTTGTTTATGACTAATATTCCATTGTATGTATATACCACATCTTCCTTATTCATTCCTCTTTTGATAGACATTTATTTAGGTGGATTCCATGGTCTGGCTCTTGTAAATGGTGCTGTAATGAGGATCAGAGTGAATGTATCTTTTCAAATTATGGTTTTCTCTGGATTTATGCCCAGGAGTGGGATCATGCGGTAGCTATATTTTTAATTTTTAAGGACTCTTAGTGGCTATTCTCCATAGTGGCTGCACCAACTTACATTTCTCACCAATAGTGTAGGAAGATTCCCTTTTCTCCACACCTTCACCAGAATTATTTGAAGACTTTTTGATGATGGCTACTCTGACTGGTAAGAGGTGATGTCTCACTGCAGTTTTGATTTACAGTTTTATAATAATTATATTGAACATTTTTTCATGTGTTTGGCTATCTGTATGTCTTCTTTATATTCTGCCCATTATTTCATTTGGTCTTTTTTTTTTATATTGATCTGCATGAGCTGTTTATATATTTTGGAGATTAATGCCTTGATGGTTGCTTCATTTGCAAATAGTGTTGTCTTTGTTTATAGTTTCCTTTGCTGTGTTCCTTTTTTTCCTAATGAGTTTGGCTATAGGTTTATTAGTCTTGTTTATCTTTTCAAACAACCAGTTTTTAGTTTCATTGATCTTTTCCCTAATTTTTTTTAGTCTCTATTTTAATTTCTGCTCTAATGTTTAATATTTCTTTCCTTCTACTAACTTTGGGTTTTGTTTTTTTTTCTTTCTCTGGTTGCTTTAGGTGTAAATTTACATTGGTATTTGAGGTTTTTCCTGAGGTAAGCTTGTGTCACTATAAACTTCCCTTTTAGAACTGCTTTTGCTGCGTTCCTTGGGCTTCCCTGGTGGCCCAGATGGTAAAGAATCTGCCTGCAAAGCAGGAGACCCAGGTTTGATCCCTGGTTGGGAAGATCCCTTGGAGAAGAGATATCAATCCACTCCAGTATACTTGCCTGGAGAATTTCATGGATAGAGGAGCCTGGCAGGCTACAGTCCATTGGGTTGCAAAGAGTTAGACGCGACCGAACAACTTTCACGGTACTCCCTATACCATACAGGTTTTGGATCATTATGTTTTTGCTTAACTTACCTCTAGATAATATATTTTTTAAAGTTTCCTCTTTGATTTCTAGAGATTCAGTATGGTTTGAATGATCCATATGGTTTGAATGGATCCAACCAATGATCCATTGATTGTTTAGTAGCATATCGTTTATACCATACTCTTCTAAATCATTAGATTAGAAAGCAAAAGACTCAACATGTGTTACTAGCCTTAACTTAGGTGACACAATTGCATCTTTCTAAATCAATCCTCAAACAAATTAAGATCTTCAGATGACATAAAATTTTGTCATTAGAAAACAATCACAATGTAACTATAATAGAAAAATATTGTATAATTAAAACAAAATTTGATAGAAACAAAAATCAGTAGATATTTAATATTTATTATTTCTCATATTGATAAAGTAAAACAAGAACTGTCTATGTCTAGTAGTTGACTTTGAAGCTGGAAAATTTTATCTAATATCTCATACTGTTGTATTCATTTAAGCTTTCAAATTGGTTGAAAGCTTTTGTTAGTATCTTTCAGTATTTAATCTTTGCAGTTATTAAATGATTATTCCCTGTAAATTAAGAAGAAATAAAGCTTTTGAATGTCCTTTGTTTGAAACTCTACAGGTGAAAATTATAGCAATTATTCTATTTCCTAGATTCCTAAGACTTGTTTTTCTTTAGTCAGGGTAACATTGTCTAAAAATTAATCAGTCAACTTCCTTTTCTTTCGGGCACCCTACAGATGCCATTGTATTTTTTCTCTCAGCCAGTATTTCATGGCTTCTTATTTGGGTCATATTTTAACATATATAGAACATGGTATGATATCTGTAAAATTGGTATTGAAAATTATATTCTTCAAGGTAAAAGAGATTTTTTAAATATTTACAAATAAATAGATTTAAATGTTACATGCCTTTCCTTAATGTTCATCTGTTACTTCTATTTTAATATTGCAATTATATGAATCCATAGAGGAAATTTAAAAAATGAAACAGAGTCAATAAAACACACACATTGTTGTATCAAAGGTTTAGATCTGTGTATGTAAAGCCCACAAAGCTAAAAAATGTTGTCCATTGTGCCTCTACTATAGCCCTCTTTCTTTAAAAATAGCTTCGGACTCACTTATGTCTGCATTAGTATAGATCTGACTTACACATCATCAGTGGGAACTTTATACTTATCCCTAGAGATGTATGGAACCAACTATAATATTGACTGTTGGACAAAATAACAAGGAAGCATTTGAACTAATAAATTGCAGTGTACTAAGACCAAAACTTCCTTAGGGGCATCCTCTACCATCTTGTCTAAATTATTATAGTAAATATATTACTTGATGGTCTAAACCTGGTTTTTCAAATTACATGTCCTGGTGGAGAACTGGTAAGGACCTTATGGATGACCATCGGTCTCTCAGTAAACATGAGACTGAGACCACTTGTATTTATCTTAGCGATCTGTGATGTGTAGATTAAGTTTGTCCTGTGTGACTGAAAGGACTTTAGAAGCTGTGCTCAGATGCCTCATCCTGCCTGGTCTTTTCTTTCTCTTGCTGTATTGTATCCTTTGTCTTTATTAAAGGGCTACATTTGCATGCAGAGTGGTGTGTCATGAGTGTCTGCATTTTCTTACCCTCTGTAGTTGCTGCAATGTATGACTTCATTAAAAGAATCCAAGAATTAACTGGTCTGAGAACTGACCTTCCCAAGATTGTTTGGCTTCTCCAAGTACCAAGTTTGCCTTTCTTAAATCATTTTTAATATTTTCCTATTATTTTTGATGACTATATTAAACACACTTGAAGTTCTTCCAAGTAAATGTTCATGTAATGCATGTTCCCTCCCTAATTGTAAGAGCTGTGAATTTAGATAATGTTGACTTTGTCTGTTTTCCCCATCACTGGGGTCAATGTTCTGAAAACAGCCAAGGTTAAGAATAACAGTCAAGGCAACTACAAATGCTACAATCTAAATCAATTTATAAAAGTCAACAGAGGGATAAACACCATAATATTCCAGTATAGAATTCAATTGGCAGAACAGTTGACACAACCTGGTTTCTGAAACTTTATTTATTTATTCTGTGTAACCACAACACAGGAAGAAATAGCTGACATGACCACTCCCGCAAAGTTCTCCATCTTTCATGATCCAGGGCATCCACTAAAGACAAAAACTTCGTATGTTCTCAGTCACTGTTCCCTATCAGAACTGCTCTCTCATCCTGCTTCCCTTCCTTTCTCTTTGTTGTAATCACAAGAATTTACGTCTCTATCACCTGCATGTGCTCAAGTTTCACGCTGACACATTAATCTGATGAGTTTTCATGGTTTCCTAATCTTATTGGTTCTATCCATTCTATTTATTTTGGTTTAGTCAAAATAACAAATCAACATGGTCAAAAAGGCTAAAAAGTCAAATTATATTAACTTCGTAATGTTCGTAGCAAGACATGGCTTCATCCTTTCCTACTCCTGATTCTTACTACACTGAGGCAATTTCAGCTCCTTTTAGCTATTTCTCTTTTTTTTTACTTTTGTTCTAAGTGACACATTAATACAAATATTTCTTGAATCTTTCAATTTTACACATTTGTTACTGAATTATAAGTGATAATTGTAAGAAATTAGCTATCTTATAACCCTCATTTCAGCACACACTAATGCACACATTTCCTTCTGCCATTTCATTCCATCCTACCAATGTAATTAGAACATCGTTTTGCTTAATTCCTTACCTTTGGCTATATAAGTAGTTAGCTTTTTCAAAGCTAAACTACTAAAGAACTATAATTATCTGAAAGGGAGGATGAATGAAACAGAGACCTAAGGCAGAAATCAGCTAGGTGTTTTCCATCTCCATTTCTCATTTCTTCCTGGGCACATAACTGAACTACCCCCCATCCTTTCAGTTAGTTGAGTTGACATGTCCGTGTTTAAGAGAAAGGAATGGATAAAAGTGATGTAAATCACTTTGCAGCTTGCCACACACAGTCCTTCCTACTCTTTTCCTTTTATATAAGCTTACAACTGAGTGACTTCCCTTTCACTTTTCACTTTCATGCATTGGAGAAGGAAATGGCAACCCACTCCAGTGTTCTTGCCTGGAGAATCCCAGGGACAGTGGAGCCTGGTGGGCTGCCGTCTATGGGGTCGCACAGAGTCGGACACGACTGAAGCGACTTAGCAGCAGCAGCAGCGGCAAGACAAGTTTAGAAATCTTAGAAACAACCAGTTTTTGGTTGTTGGCTGAGTCTCAAGAAGGAGATTATTGTGACTGAGGAAGAGAGTTGAATGTCAGGAGCACCAATTTCAAGTCAATATACTGAATTTTAGGTTTGTCTGTTGCAGTTTTGTTAGGTAATACTTGCTATATTCTAAATACTTTTTAATGCACTGTACATGTATTAATGTAATCTGCTAACAAACTTATTAGCTGCCTATTTTCATTTTACTGAAAATGGATCTAGGAAAGTTAAAAAAACAAAACTTCTTTACCTGCATTTATCTGATAACTGGTGAAGCTAGAATTTTGCTTCTTGTGTTCTGATCTCAAGTCCAGCTTTATTATATTTCTTTCTAAAGAAAGATTCTAAGGCCAGATCTTGGGGTCTTCTTGCTGATTGCAAGCTTGTCCTAATATTTGCTGGCAATTCCTTTGTTAATACTTGCCTCAGAATTTCATTTTTCCAGGAGAGTGGAAGAACTTAAAATAGGTAGTGATCCTAAAGATCTATGCAATACTAAACCCATTCTCCCTTCTGAAACTTTATATTGGAGAAGCAGAGTTACTTTCTTCTGAAGGTGAATCTGGGTATATTAAAATGTATATTAAAATGACTTTTTTGGCATTCACAAAGCTGGAAGGAGAAATTCAGTGGGATTCAAGGTGTTCTCTAAACACAGCCAAGAAAGAAAATTTGAAAAGAGGTCAGTGATGTACATAGTAATATTTTACTGGGTCAGAATTCATATTATGACCCCACACACTCATAACAGCAATCACATTTCCTGTGCAACAATCGTAGTTACCAGCATTACATTACCGTAATGTTACCAGCACTTCATGGACACCATAGTGCTTCCGCATACCTGGCTTCATTTAGTCCACCTAATAAAACTGTGAGACAATATTTTTCATTACTGTTTTAAGGATACACATTTTATTGATGTATAACACATATGCATGAAGTGGATATTTTGGAAGTATATAACACAATGGATTTCCACATGAAAACATTGATATAGCAGTCACTCAGAATGAGAAATGAAAGATTGACAACACAATAGAAACCATGATGTCCTTCCTAGTCACTCAACTTCTCCAAATATAACTACTCTCCAAATATAACTACTCTCAAAATATAACGACTTTTGCACTGCACATTAATTTTGTCTGATTTAAAATTTAAAATTTATATTTGGAATCAAGTTGCTTATATTCTTTTGTGTCTTACTTTTTTCACTCCTAGATTCATCTATGTTCTTGCATATAGCTATATAGAACATTTGAATTATTAGGTAGTATTCCATTGCATAAATATACCATGATTCATTTGTCTGCCTTTGATTTGATGGTATTTATACTGTTTCCAGTTTTGTTTATTACAGTAGTGCTTCTGGGACCTCCATCTGCATGTATTTTGATGAATATGCACATACATTTCTATTAAGTTTTTATCTTTGAGTTGAAGTGCCCTGTCAAGTGTTATGCATGTGTTCAAACATAGTAGATTCTGTCAAAAAAGGTTCTATAGTGATGGTGTAGTATCAACATATACTAAAATCAGCAATATATGAGCATTCCAGTTGCTTCACACTTGCACTAACACTTGATATTCTTTTTCTAAATCTTCTTTTTAAATAAAATATTACTGTAGTATATTTGCTTTACAATATTATATTTGTTTCCAGTGTACACCAAAGTGAATCAGTTATACATATATATGCACGTCCTCTTTTTTAGCAGAGAAAGCAATGGCACCCCACTCTAGTACTCTTGCCTGGAAAATCCCAGGGATGGAGGAGCCTGGTAGGCTGCAGTCCATGGGGTTGTGAAGAGCCGGACACGACTGAACGACTTCACTTTCACTTTTCACTTTCATGCATTGGAGAAGGAAATGGCAGCCCACTCCAATGTTCTTGCCTGGAGAATCCCAGGAACAGGGGAGCCTGGTGGGCTGCCGTCTATGGAGTTGCACAGAGACAGGACTGATGCGACTTAGCAGCAGCAGCAGCCTCTTTTTTAGATTTTATTTCCATTTAGGTCACCACAGAACACTGAGTAGAGTTCCCTGTGCTATACAGTAGTTATCTATTAGTTACCTATTTTATAAATAGTGTGTGTGTGTATATATATATATATATATATATATATGTATATATGTCAATCCCAATCTCCCACTTTGTTGCACTCCCCACTCCCACCTTGGTATCCATAAGTTTGTTCCTTTCATCTGTGTCTCTATTTCTGCTTTGCAAATAAATCAATCTATATTTTTAGATTCCATATGTAACAATATTATACAATATTTGCTTTTCTTTTTCTGACCTACTTCTCTCAGTATGATAGTCTCTAGTTCTAAGCAATAGCACCCCACTCCAGCACTCTTGCCTGGAAAATCCCATGCATGGAGGAGCCTGATGGGCCACAGTCCATGGGGTCACTGAGTCGGACACGACTGAGTGACTTCACTTTCACTTTTCACTTTCATGCATTGGAGAAGGAAATGGCAACCCACTCCAGTGTTCTTGCCTGGAGAATCCCAGGGACGGGGGAGCCTGGTGGGCTTCCATCTATGGGGTCGCACAGAGTCGGACACGACTGAAGCGACTTAGCAGCAGCAGCAGCAGTTCTACCCACATCTCTGCAAATGACATTACATTATTCCATTCCTTTTGATGACTGAGTAATATTTTTCCATTGTATATATGTGCATCTTCTTTATTCATTCCTCTGTTGATGGACATTTAGGTTGCTTCCATGTCCTGGGTATTGTAAACAATGCTGCAATGAACATTGGGATGTATGGATCTTTTTCAGTTATGTTTTTTTCTGGATATGTGCCCAGGCATGGGATTGCTGGGCCATATGCTAATCTTATTTTTATTTTTTTGAGGACCCTCCATACTGTTCTCCACAGTGGCTGCACAAATCTACATATCCAACAGTGTAGGAGGGTTCCCTTTTCTCCGCATCCACTCCAGCATTTATTGTTCATAAATTTTTGATGATGCCCATTCTGACTGGTGTCAGTTGTACCTCCTTATACTTTTGCTTTGTATTTCTCTAATACTTAGCAATACTGAGCATCTTTTCATGTGCCTGTTGGCCATTTTCATATCTTCTTTGGAGAAATGTGTATCTAGTTCTTCTTCCAATTTTCTGATTGGCTTTTTAAAATATTAAGCTGTGTGAGCTGTTTGTATATTATAGATATTAACCTTTTGTCAGTAGCATTGTTTGCAAATATATTCTCCCATTCTGTAGGTTGTCTTTTTGTTTTATTTATGGTTTCCTTGGTTATGCAAAAGCTTTTAAGTTTAATTAAGTCTCATTTATTTTTGTTTTTATTTTCATTACTCTAGGAGACAGATGCAAAAAATATCGCTGCCATATAAGTCAAAGAGTGTTCTGCCTATATTTTGCTGGCTATATAGGTATTTAATAGTATCTGGTCTTATATTTAGGTCTTTAGTCCCCTTTGAGTTTATTTTTGTATATGATGCTAGATAGTGTTCTAATTTCATTTTTTGCATGTTGCCATCCAGTTTTCCCAAAATCACTTATTAAAAGAGGCTGTCTTTTCTTCATTGTATATTCTTGCCTTTGTTACAAGTTAATTGATCATAAGTGTGTGGGTTTATTTCTGGGCTCTTTCAACTGTTCCATTGACCTAAGTACTTTTGGGCCATTACCTTATTGTTTTGATGATTATAGGTTTGTAGTATAGTCTGAATTTAGGGAACATGATTCCTCCAGGTTTGTTCTTCTTTCTCAAGGTTATTTTGGCTATTTTGGGTCTTTCATGTTTCCATACAAATAAAATTTTGTTCTAGTTCTATGAAAAATGCCATTGCTGATTTGATAAGAATTACATTGAATCTGTACATTTCCTGGGGTAGTATGGTCATTTTAACAATGAGGATACTTAACAATATTGACATACAATAATCTGTTGCATTTCCATACACTAACAATGAAATATCAGAAAGAGAAATTAAGGAAATAATCCCATTTACCATAACATCAAAAAGAATGAAATACATAAGAATAAACCTACCCAAGAAGACAAAAGACTTGGGCCCCCAAAACTGTAAGATATTGATGAAAGAAATTATAGATGACACAAAAATGTGGGAAGATATATTGTGTTCTTGGGGTTCTTATTTCCCCCCTCCCCGGCCAAAACATTGATTACAAACTTATAATCACAGTCAGACACAGAAAACTAGAGTAGTTGGTGGTAATGTGGAAATTGAGAAATAGTAACATTAAATCAATGAAATCACTTCTGCCATTTGAGGGATGGAG
>NW_011494794.1:71289-105151 GCF_000754665.1 Bison bison bison | reverse complement strand
TATGGAGAAAAGGGAACCCTCCCACACTGTTATTGGGAATGTAAATTGGGCAGGGAGGGAGGGATAAATTAGGAATTTGGAATTAACATGTACAAACTACTATATAGTATATAGTATTATATGTATATATATAATAAAATTTATAATGAACATGAACTTACTTTATAACATAGGGTACTGCATTAACTTATTGACCGTATTAACTATATGTATATATACATGTATATATAAAACTATATATATTGTTTCCCTATGGAAAACGGTATGGAGGTTCATTTAAAAACTAAAATCAGAGCTACCATATGATGCTGCAAGTTCACTCCTGGGTATCTGTGTGTAAATACTAAGTTGCTTTGGTTTTGTCCAACTCTTTGCAACCCTTAGACTGTAGCCCCCCAGTCTCTTGTCCATGGGATTCTCCAGGCAAGAATACTGGAGTGGGTTGCTCTGCCCTCCTCCAGGGGAGCTTCCCAACCCAGGGATTGAATCCATGGTTCCTATGTCTCCTGAATAATTTAAATTTAAAAAGACACATACACCACAATGTTCATAGCAGGACTATTTATAATAGCCTGGGCATGCAAACAACCCGTGTCCATTGACAGATGAATGGGAAAAAAAAAAAAAAAGTGGTATACATATGCAATGGGATAATATATAGTCCTTAGGAATTAGTTTAGTTCTGAACCTAATTCAGGTGTCAAGAATCCATAATCAATCCAATGCAGTTAATGTCTCCATTGCAAATAGCTCTTTATTCTGAAGGAGCTGAAGGATTCCAAATATTAGGAGCCCACTTAATCAGTGGAATCAATTTGCATCTAAACCCATGTTGTAATAAATTTTATGGAATGTAAAAAAAATGAAGCAAATAAACAGAATATTGTCTATATTAGAGTGAAAGAAAAATTAAGAAGATAAACATAATGTATTGTGATGTGAAACTTCTGATGTTATTTTTTCAGGAGAGAAGGGAGAATAAATCTTAAAGAGAAATCAACTGTCTGTCTCCCAGATCACTTGTGAATCCTTTCAAATGCATAAATAGCTTCCCAACCACATCAGTGTTATTTTAAAAATTTAGACAATGAACTTGAATCATCTGCAGATGGCAAGTCTTTTACTAAAACAAGAAAAAAGTATGAATCCGGAGGGATATTATGACCCACTAACAGTAGGACGCAGACCTACATTGAATAATAATTTAGAGCTATTACTAGGATAATTAGGAAGCCAATCTTCTGCCAGAAGGGTTAGACCTTGGCTTCTCAATTTATTAAAAAACAGACTCTGATCTGTGAATGAGAAGAACCCTTAGTTCACTAATACCATAACCCCAACATCTGCCTGCCATAAAAAGATAATGTTTTAGTATAAATTAATTTCAACTCTTCAGGTAGCTCACGTTTTATCAGACAGTTATACATCATTGGCATTCATTTTCATATTGTATTACAACTTTAAATGTTTCCTGATGTTTGTTAAACAACAGATACTATGGGAAAAGCATTTTAGGAAAATAATTTTTTGTCTTACTTATACTTAGAGTTTTTATATATAATATCTCCAGATTTTACTGTGCTTCATTTACAAGAGCACAATAAAATTCTGAATCAAGCTAATACATCGATGTGGTTGTATAAAAACCACCATCACAATCACACTGAGCCCTTGTGAAAAGAATTCACATGGTTCATTTTACCAAGGCTTTGCAATCTATTTAGAGGTCAATAAGTTTACTTTTTCCCCTCCATATTTCTACTTTGTCGCAAACACTGATTTTGTTTCTGCAAGCAGAGCTTCTCTAAGAATCAAGTCAACTCTTGCCATGGGATAACTTAACACGGAGACAGTGTATACCTAATGATTATAACTGATGCCCTCCCCTTCATGCCCAATCATTCCTCCATCTTAGGACATTTCATTGTAGAGATAGCAATTCAAATGCCCCGATTCTTTTTCTATCAATAAAGAGATTTTAATGGCAAGATAGAGCTAAAACATTTTGCTTTTTCTTTAGTTTTTAGACTAACATTATCAAAACTCATGTTTGAATCAGTTCAGTTCAGTTCAGTCGCTCAGTCATGTCCAACTGTTTGCCACCCCATGAATCGCAGTAAGCCAGCCCTCCCTGTCCATCACCAACTCCTGGAGTTCACCCAAACTCACGTACATCGAGTTGGTGATGCCATCCAGCCATCTCATCCTCTGTCATCCCCTTCTCCTCCTGCCCCCAATCCCTCCCAGCATCAGGGTCTTTTCCAATGGGTCAACTCTTCGCATGAGGTGCCCAAAGGACTGAAGTTTCAGCCTCAGCATGAGTCCTTCCAATAAACACCCAGGACTGGTCTCCTTTAGGATGGATGGGTTGGATCTCCTTGCAGTCTAAGGGACTCTCAAGAGTCTTCTCCAACACCACAGTTCAAAAGCATCAATTCTTTGGTGCTCAGCCTTCTTCACAGTCCAACTCTCACATCCATACATGACCACAGGAAAAACCATAGCCTTGACTAGATGAACCTTTGTTGGCAAAGTAATGTCTCTGTTTTTCAATATGCTATCTAGGTTGGTCATAACTTTCCTTCCAAGGAGTAAGTGTCTTTTAATTTCATGGCTGCAGTCACCATCTGCAGTGATTTTGGAGCTCAGAAAAATAAAGTCTAACACTGTTTCCACTGTTTCCCCATTTATTTGCCATGAAATGATGGAACCAGATGCCACGATCTTCGTTTTCTGAATGTTGAGCTTTAAGCCAACTTTTTCACTCTTCTTTTTCACTTTCATCAAGAGACTTTTTAGTTCATCTTCACTTTCTGCCATAAGGGTGGTATCATCTGCATATCTGAGGTTATTGATATTTCTCCCAGCAATCTTGATTCCAGCTTGTGCTTCTTCCAGTCCAGCATTTCTCATGATGTACTCTGCCTGTAAGTTAAATAAGCAGGGTGACAATATACATCCTTGATGTACTCCTTTTCCTATTTGGAACCAGTCTGTTGTTCCATGTCCAGTTCTAACTGTTGCTTCCTGACCTGCATATAGGTTTCTCAAGAGGCAGGTCAGGTGGTTTGGTATTCCCATCTCTTTCAGAATTTTCCACAGTTATTGTGATCCATAGTGTCAATAAGCACTCTTAATTTCCTTGAAAATGGTTTTGTTGGTGTTGTTGTTATATTCTTACACTTTTGTAATTAGAGAAATTATAAAATTAGATAGATATCTAAACCAGCAATCAAAATACCCCATTTAACTCACAGTGCCACTGTGTTCTTTGACCTTGGACAGCTGGTCAAATCTTTTGAGGCATTATTTTTTAGTTTATCCAAGTGGAACATTTGAATTAAATTGCCTGCAAGCTATAAAATTCTATAAATTCTTATCGAAAGTAAAGGATATGAAATGATCTTAGTATTAGGCTGTGCTGGATTGATTTCTGTTCTTTTTTCTTTTTAAACTGTCCTGCAAATTTTAAAGGTTACTTTTCATTTATAGTTATTAAAAATTATTGGCTCTCTATCTTACACTCAGTAACTTGTATGTCCCATTTCCCCACCCCTATATTTCTCCTCCTGCCCTCCCCACTGATAACCACTAGTTTGTTTTCTATATCTGTGTCTGCTTTTTTTAAGAAAATATATTCACTAGTGTGTTGTATTTTTTAGAATCCACGTTGATATCATATAGTAGTTTGTCTTTCTCTGTCTGACTTATTTCACTAAGCACAATGTCCTCCAAGTTCATCCGTATTGCTGCAAAAGGAAAAAAAAAATCATCTTTTTTACAGCTTAGTAGTATTTCACTGTGCATGTATAAACGTACATATATGGATGCGTTTGTGTGAGTATGCCATATCTTCTTTATACATTTATCTGTTGATGAACACTAATGTTGCTTCCATATCTTGGCAACTATAAGTAATACTACTATGAATAATGGGGGTGCCTAAATTTTTTTGAATTACTGTTTTTGTTTTTTTCAGGTACCCAAGAGTAGATTTTCTTGGTCATATGGTAGTTCTGTTTTTAGTTTTTTGAGAAACCTCCATTCCATTTTCCATAGCAGCTGCACCAGTTTAAATGCCTACAAACAGTGTACAAAGGGTCCCTTTTTTCAATACCTTGCCAACTTTTGTTATTTGCATTCTTTTTGGTGACAGACATCCTGACAGGTGTGAGTTGATATCTCATTGTGGTTTTGATTTGCATTTCCCTGATAATTAGTGATGCTGAGCTTTTTTCATGTTCCTGTTGGCCATCTATATGGCTTCTTTGGAAAAATGTCTATTCAGTTCTGCCAATATTTTAATCAGGCTTTTTAAATATTGATTTATATGAACTGTTTTTATATGATGGACATTAATCCCTTATCTGTCAAGTCATTTTCAAATATTTTCTCCCATTCTGTAGGTTGTCTCTTTGTTTCATTGATGATTTCCTTTGCTGTGCAAAAGCTTTTACATTTAGTTAGATTCCATTTGTTTTCATTTTACTTTTATTTCCTTGAAGAGATATATCCAAAAATATTGCTGTTATTTATGTCAAAGACTGTACTGGCTATGTTTTTCTTTAAGAGTTTCAAAGTGCCCAATATTATATTTAATCCATTTTGAATTTATCTTTGTATATGGTGTTAGAGAATGTTTTAATTTCATTTTTTACATATTGCCATCCAGTTTTCCGAGAACAACTTCTTTTTTTTTTCTTGCTATTATAATGCATTTATTACATAGACACAAGCATACAAATACAAAATTATATATAGTTATGTTATATAGATACAAACTAAATGAAACTTAAAATATGCCATTATTTTATCAAATTAAGTTCAAAAAGAAAAGTAGCTGAATTCTATCATAGGCTTTATCAATTTAATTACTGAGTTTGACCAAATCTTGTCTTTCAATAACACACTCTTTAAATTTTCCTCCTTATTAAAGTTTAAACAGATAATTCTAGAATCAGATTAGTCCATTCAATGTATTTTTTTTTTTGCTTATATGATATTATACATTTTTTAATGTCATTCTACCAAATCATCCCCCTCCTCCCTCTCCCACAGAGTCCAAAAGACTGTTCTATACACCTGTGTCTCTTTTGCTGTCTCGCATACAGGGTTGTCATTACCATCTTTCTAAATTCCATATATATGGGTTAGTATACTGTATTGGTGTTTTTCTTTCTGGCTTACTTCACTCTGTATAATAGGCTCCAGTTTCATCCACCTCATTAGAACTGATTCAAATGTATTCTTTTTAATGACTGAATAATACTCCATTGTGTATATGTACCACAGCTTTCTTATCCATTCATCTGCTGATGGACATCCAGGTTGCTTCCATGTCCTGGCTATTATAAACAGTGCTGCGATGAACACTGGAGTACACGTGTCTCTTTCAATTCTGGTTTCCTCGGTGTGTATGCCCAGCAGTGGGATTGCTGGGTCGTATGGCAGTTCTTTTTCCAATTTTTTAAGGAATCCCCACACTGTTCTCCATAGTGGCTGTACTAGTTTGCATTCCCACCAACAGTGGAAGAGGGTTCCCTTTTCTCCACACTCTCTCCAGAATTTATTGCTTGTAGACTTTTGGATCGCAGCCATTCTGACTGGGGTGAAATGGTATCTCATTGTGGTTTTGATTTGCATTTCTCTGATAATGAGTGATGTTGAACATCTTTTCATGTGTTTGTTAGCATCTGTATGTCTTCTTTGGAGAAATGTCTATTTAGTTCTTTGGCCCATTTTTTGACTGGGTCATTTATTTTTCTGGAATTAAGCTGTAGGAGTTGCTTGTATATTTTTGAGATGAGTTGTTTGTCAGTTGCTTCATTTGCTATTATTTTCTCCCATTCTGAAGGCTGTCTTTTCACCTTGCTTATAGTTTCTTTTGTTGTGCAGAAGCTTTTAATTTTAACTAGATCCCATTTGTTTATTTTTGCTTTTATTTCCAATATTCTGGGAGGTGGGTCATAGAGGATCCTGCTGTGATGTATGTTGGAGAGTGTTTTGCCTATGTTCTCCTCTAAGAGTTTTATAGTTTCTGGTCTTATGTTTAGATCTTTAATCCATTTTGAGTTTATTTTTGTGTATGGTGTTAGAAAGTGTTCTAGTTTCATTCTTTTACAAGTGGTTGACCAGTTTTCCCAGCACCACTTGTTAAAGAGATTGTCTTTAATCCATTGTATATTCTTGCCTCCTTTGTCAAAGAAAAGGTGTCCATAGGTGCGAAGCTGTGCTCATAAAATAAAGATTTAAATCAAGCTTCCCAAAGCAGTTAGTACAAGTAAATTCATGTATTAGATGAAAATAATTTCCCCCTTGTCATATACATACCGGTATGAAACTATTGTTAGCTACTTATTTAAAATGACAGTGTTACAATCCTGCTACTAGGTTGTAAAAAATTATTACTTGTATGTATTTTGTGTATGTATAATTTATGATTCAATTATATTTCATACACAAAATATATTTTAATGTTTATTCTTAAAATTGATGGCATTTAACATGGTCTATAGAAGCAATTTCACCCTTCAAAAGGAAAATAAAAGCATATAACTTCAAGGTGGTAACTGAAATGCAGGTTAGGAAAGTATTTAAAGGAATGGAGGTAGATTTACAGAAGCTGCTGCTGCTGCTAAGTTGCGTCAGTAGTGTCTGACTCTGTGCGACCCCATAAAGGGCAGCCCACAGGCTCCTCCATCCATGGGATTTTCCAGGCAAGACTACTGGAGTGTGTTGCCATTGTCTTCTCCAGATTTATAGGAGAGGGCCCTACATTTGCATGTTTTCCTTTTATGTTCCATGACTTTTCCTATTCTCTATCATAATATTGATCATTAATGTCTACTTTATAATATTGATTTATTTATACTACAAATAGACATAATTCCTAGTGTCTTACCCTTTAATAATACTTTTACATGAAAGGCAATGTAAATGGTTGCTTGTATTACAAATTTAGTTGTCAATTAGTCTCCTGCTCCTAGTTATGAACTTGGAGATGATTACCTTGATAGTTAATTTTTTTAAGGAAAGTGCTCAACATGGTAATGTGCCTCAATCCTTTGGCAAATGCAGGTTTTGCCTTAGTGATCTGAGTTGCCAATATGTTTGCTTTAGTCTTTGAAATGTGGTCCTAGGAGTAGAAATGTGGATGATGAGGAAGGTAGGGGGAGGATAATAAAAAAAAAAAATTTTACAAAAAGTTATCCTTGAGATGTTCTGAAACTTTGTCTGTCTCAGAAATGACTCAGTCTCCTTGGAACCTTAAACCACACCCCCAAATACAGAAATAACTTGATTAGTAATTCTCTTGTACTTAATGATATCAATAGTCAGTGTAGACTACCACAGACATTGACTGACTGCTTATTGGGTGGTTCACATTATAAAAATTTTCTCTAGACATTCCACCACATAAATGATTCTTACAGCTGAATTATAAAACTATTCACTAAAATATAAGAGTTAAAAGAGTATTACATTTTGGTATCATAAAAATATTAATAATAACACTTTGAAACATTGTGTGTCAAATGTACTATATTCTGCATTTTTGATATATACCTTTAAATCTCAAGACAACACTTGAAAGAGGTTATCTTGCCCCTGTTTTACCAATTTTGAAACTGAATTTTATGAATTTTTTAGTAACTGTTGCATGGCTAACTGGCTGAAAAATAAATGTAATGCTCCAAATCTGTGTAATCCAAAGCCTATCCTTGATACAATAAACCATCTTGATAGTATCTTCCTACTTCATTTTCAACTCCTGACAGTAACTATTATTTGAAACTGATGTCAGGTAATGGAGGGGAATGCACCTTATTGCAAATTCTGAAACATCTTGAAATGTTCACAAACATGTTATAATTAAAAGCTATAACAAAATTATTTCTGATATAAAGTTAGATTGAAACCTTTGTCTTGTCTTCAGTTCAGTTGTCCCTCAGTCATGTCTGACTCTTTGCGACCCCAAGGACTGCAGCACGACAGGCTTCCCTGTCCATCACAAACTCCCTGAGCTTACTCAAACTCACATCCATAGAGTTGGTGATGCCATCCAACCGTCTCATCCTCTGTTGTCCCCTTCTCCTCCTGGCTTCAATCTTTCCCAGCATCAGGGTCTTTTCCAATGAGTTGGCTTTTCACATTAGGTGGCCAAAATATTGGAGCTTCAGCTTCAACATCAGTCCTTCCAGTGAACATTCAGGATTGATTTCCTTTAGGATTGACTGGTTGAATCTCCAACTCTCCAGAGTCTTCTCCAATACCACAGTTCAAAAGCATCAATTCTTCAGTGCTCAGCTTTCTTTATAGTCCAATTCTCACATCCATACATGATTACTGGAAAAACCATAGCTTTGACTAGACAGACCTTTGTTGGCAAAATAATGTCCAAGCCAACTTTTTCACTCTCCTCTTTCACTTTCATCAAGAGGCTCTTTAGTTCTTCACTTTCTGCCAAAAAGGTGATGTCATCTGCATATCTGAGGTTATTGATATTTCTCCCAGCAATCTTGATTCCAGCTTGTGCTTCATTCAGTGTGGCATTTCTCATGATGTACTCTGCATAGAAGTTAAAAAAGCAGGTGACAATATACAGCCTTGATGTACTCCTTTCCCAATTTGGAGCCAGTCTGTTGTTCCATGTCCAGTTCTAACTGTTGCTTCTTGACCTGCATACAGATTTGTCAGGAGGCAGGTCAGGTGGTCTGGTATTCCCATCTCTTGAATTTTCCAGTTTGTTGTGACCCACACAGTCTTGTCTTAGCTATGCGCTATTTTATGAACATGACCTTCCATTTCAACATACACATACAAGTATTACTAACATAATAAAAAATAAAATAAAATAAATGGATTTAAAATGTTTACTGTATGTTACTGAAATAAATATTTCTGTTCAAATGTTATGGTACAACTTAGCAATAGGCACAATATCTGGTTCTTCTCTACTTCCAGTTGTCTGGAAAATTACTTTTCTCTACCCCTTTGAGAACAGAAATATACATACGACTAGTTCTGCTTCTAAAACGTGTTGTCGGGTTTCCTGAACAATGTAGTTACCAGCGCTCAATTCCTGACTCCTCTCATCTCTGCCTCCACAAACCCTGAAACCTCATAGTGAGATGGCAGGGTTGCGAGATCATGGCTACACTACCCTCCTGGGCGCCTGAGTGATCACTGATGAGCCCAGTCCTTCTGATGGAATGTGGCATGAGCCAATTAAAAGTTGATGTATGGTATTTTCATATGATACATAAAACTTCAATAAATATATATGGCGTATAAAAGGCCAGTGTGGGCTATGCCTATTTTAACTTTGATACTATGCATTTTATAGTCCTTTGCCTGAGTAAAAAACCAAAACATCTCAAGCTTTATACTGTCCAATTCTGAGTGTCACTCCTCCACAAAAGGATAAACTAGGAAAACCTTTAGGGAATTTTTCTGTTCAAATGATATTTTATGCTCTGGAATGAAACTAGATGGAATGGGACAATGTCTTCTGTACTAACATGAATCAATCAAAAAGTAAAACAAAAAATAAAAACAAAGCTGAAGAGAACACATTTTATCTCAATGAATTCATCTCAATTCTGTGTCAAATTTCTACTTAATACTTTTCCATAATAAATTCTGTGAGTTGTGTTTTGATGTCCCAATAGGTAGTGAAAACATTTCTTGTCCTTAGTAGCTTAAGAAAAAGAAAACACTTTAAAAATTATCCTAAACTCCATGTTCTTAAAGAAACAAGTTTTATTGCCATAGACATTATTTTGGCATTGAGAATGCCAGAGAAAATTCATAAATTTGGATCTTAGACAGATTTATTTGTTGAGAGAATTAAATTCAGAATACAAAAGATTTGTACATATAATTAATTTTTATTGTTTGTTTTTAGCATTTATGAACATTTAATAATTTACATTTTATCATTTACATTTCTAATGTTACATATTTAGTGTTAAGCAGTATTATCTAATCATTATGATATAAAGCAATTTTACTTATCAAATTAAGTAATGACAGTGTATTTCTCTCAAAATGTAATGAAAAATTTTGCATTATTTGTAAGAACATAAACTGCATTGTTGGTATATTTATCTGTGTTCATATATATGTGGATTTTTCTCCATTAAAAAAGGTTAAAATGCCAGCAAGAATAAAAATATCATCCATAAATGATGGTACGATAAAATGAGATGTGGAAGAGAAATATTTAAAGGGAATTAAGTGAACATAAACAGTAAAAGATGGCATATAGTAACTATCTCTATAAAATGTATGATCAAACTATTAAAATATTTCTTTGTACATTTTATTTTTGCTCTGAAAATAGTAACAGCTATTTCACGCTGATTATTGAAGATAATTTTTTAAAAGCTAAGTGTCCATGTTGGAAGAAAAAATATCTATATTCAAATTTGCTTGCAATCTACTGTACTCATTTCTCCAAATGAAGTCAGCGCAATTAATATAATCCTATTATTATGCAGGAGGAAAGTCACCTCAATATCAAAGGATGAAAGCTAATATAAATTATGATTCAAACACTAGAGCAATTTTAACATTTAGTGACTTTAGTTCATTTTACATGATTGTTCATAAATTATCATTTGTGTCCATGTCCATAGGTGACCAATTCTATCTATTAAATACAGTTCTATCATTCTACAATTCTTCTATTTTATTGCTATATTTTGGGCATTAATAATTATAGAGTGTTATGCCTCTGGAAAGATGATGATGTTTTTATTTGTATGAAATCATAGCAGTAAATAAGTTACATAAAAAGTAGACAAGTTGTTAATTATTTACTGTCTCTTTGTCAGTTTAATTTTTTCTACCTCAGGCTGTTTTGTTTCTTTTTAAAGCTTTGTTACAGTTAGAAACTGGAAAATAATAATTTTCAGTTATCTTTTGAAAGCATGCAACATTATGAAAAAATTATCCTTTCCATTGAATTGCACACCTATTATATATATATGCAATTCAATGAAAAGTATAAAATATATTTCATCTTAGTCCACTTTTCCTGGCATAGAGCTCCTAAAATCCTTGGAATTTCCAAAGGATGAGAGCCACATAGTTGTCTTTTTGTTTTATTAATAATGTGGCTTTTGGACTGTACCTAAGGATGGGGGCTTATTGCACAGAGACTCAAGCCTGTAATCAGAAGGTTGAATCCCCTCTCCCCCTCTGCCTTCTCCTGTGACCTCTGGGGACTTAGGGATGTGGTATGGGCTGGAGGTTGGATTGACAACCAGTGAACAATGACTTGAGCAATCATGCCTATGTAAAGAAGCTGCTGTAAAAATCTTCAAAGCAAAGGGATGGGAGAGCTTCTGGACTGCTGAACATGTGGAGACTTGGGGAAAGTGGTACATTTGAATAGGGCAGGGAAGCTCCATGTCTTTCTTTCCACACCCCTTGCTCTGTACATCTCTTCCTGGCTATTTCTGGTGAGTTATAGTCTTTTATAAGAAACTGGTAATTTAGTAAGTAAAATATTTTCCTGACTTCTGTGAGCTACTCTAGCAGATTAACAAATTCAAGGAGGGGAGTCTCTAGAACCTCCCAACTATTGCCAGTCTATCAGAAGGACAGGTGGTAACCTGGACCTGCCACTGACATCTGATGTTGGGAGTGAGGGTTGTCTTGTGAGACTGAGCTCCTAACCTATGGGATTCAATGCTGTATCCAGGTAGAGTGTGTTTGAGTTGAACCGTGGGAAACGCTGCTGGTACTGGAAAATTGCTTCTCTGTGGCAAACTCCTACCCCCAACCATAGCCTTTAGAATTGAGGCACAGGGATTATTCGTACCTTTGACTTTTTATGCAATGATTTCAAATACATCTGAATAATAAGATCATTTGTATATCTTAATTATATTTTTGTACAGTTTCATAGGCCATGCCTGGGAAACAGATTCAGATGGTCTAAAATTGGACCCAATTATCTGAAATTCTTTTAAAAAAAGATCTCCAGGTGATTCTGATCATCCACCAGATTTGAAACAACTCTTATATACTTATCTCATTGCTATACCTTTTTATTTACTCAAAAGCATAATTATTAAAACAATAAATTGTGATATAAATGATTTATATTTATCACTGAACCCTCCTGGCATGCAGATACGTAGTTTTCCTTATATACTGGAATGAGACAGAGAAGGAAAACTACATATCTGCATGCCAGGAGGGTTCAGTGATAAATATCAATCATTTATATCACAATTTATTGTTTTGACAATTATGCTTTTGAGTAAATAAAAAGGCAAAGCATGGCGTATATATATAGGACCTCCCTGGTGGCTCACTGGGAAATAATCCACAAACCAGGAGACCAGGTTTGATTTCTGGGTTGGAAAGGTCCCCTGGAGAAGGAAATGGCAATCCACCCATGTTTTTGCCTGGAAAATCCCATGGACAGAGGGGCCTGATTTTTTTTAGTTAACTTTTTTCTTTTCCATTATGGTTTATTATTACAGGATATTGAGTATTATTCCCTATGCTATACAGCAGGACCTTTCATTTATCCATTTTGTCTATGATAGCTTGCAACTGCTAGTCCTAAACTCAATCCAACGTCCCTTAGCCCTTCTTCATTTTAACGTAGAGGGGTTACCTGAACACTAAGCAAGCTCTTTGTGAAAATTAACCTTCAAGCAAAACTAATCAACTAGATAAGGTACTGCTTCATTTTGGCCAGAGAAAAACCCAATTTGGATATATATCCTCAAATCATATAATTTGGGAGAAGCCAATGGCACCCCACTCCAGTACTCTTGCCTGGAAAATCCCATGGACGGGGAAGTCTGGTGGGCTGCCATCTATGGGGTTGCACAGAGTAGGACAGGATTGAAGTGACGTAGCATCAGCAGCATATAATTTGTATGGGCAGTAAGATTTAAGTTGGGTCACTTCATACCTTACTTCTCTTTGATATTATAGGATTTTTCTTTGGTGGCACAATAACATAATCGTTTACCTACTTATGAACACTGGTCTGAACACTTCCTATTCCACTATAGTTTATAGAAACCGTCAATATATTCTTTTTCACTGTGTAATTTTGCTTTAAAATAGTTGCAGCTGATAGTCATCTCATCTCTGCTGAGGGATTTTATGTCTGCAATCAGCAAAAACAAGATTCGAAAGGACATGTTCCAAAAGCCAGAAGGAAGGATGCCCCCTGTCCCTGGAGATTAGAACTGGAAAAGACTTCCATTTTCTGATTTATTCTAATTTGACTTTTTATGAAAATTTTTATAATTATAGGAAACAATAAAGATATTTTCATTTTTTAAAAAAGTTTACTGAACATAAAATATGGCCATGAATTCCTAATGTGTCTGAAAATAATCATTGGTAAAACAGTGACATATTAAATTATCAAGGAATTATTTGGATTTAATCTTTGCATAAGTTTCTAATTGTTATTATACACTTGAAACTTAGATAGAGTGATTAATGTTATTTTTCAAATATGTAACTCTTTAATAGAATTTAATGGTTTAATTATACTATATATGTAATATTTTCAATTTATTAAATTTTATTGCTCTTGTGAAATACTCTATGTGATATAAGGATAAAATTTGAAGAGAGAAGCTTGAATTATATCACTTTTTTAATGGCTAAAAAGGAAAGCTTTCATTCTTTTATAATATACCCAGAAGGCCGATTTGCAAGGTAGTTTTATTGTACTTTCCTAGAGATGAAGACATTTCACATTAATCTATGTTCTAAAATATGTTAGTGTCTTGAATGCTAAAGACATATCCAGTTTAACTCTGAAGCTGAAACTTCAGTTGTACCGGAAGACTTTGTAATTTAAATATGAAAATTAATTCATAAATCTTTTTATATTTATAGTAGCACTACCAGAGCTTATCAAAATTGGACCATCCTATGAAACTATGAATGAGTCTTAAAATATGATCTAATATTCATAACACTAGAGACAAATGTAAATGGTGAGACAAACTTCATCTTTTTATTATTAGAGATGTGTTGTTTTTTAATAACTTTTTCTTGTAGATTTTGTCTTTTCATCTCATAACTGCTCTAACAAAAGAATTGTGTCATCAATTTTAGTATATTCCATTATTCATGTAAAAACATGGCAAATTCATTATGCAGAGTAGAAACCATCCAGGAAAGTTTAATATTACTAATATTCTCTCTATGACATAGACATATTGATTTTATCTTTTGATCATGATATTTGTTCAAAACATTATTCAACAGATTTTAAAATTATTAAATAAAAATATTTGAGATGAAAATAGAAGATAATTTCCTTGAAATATTTATAGTTAATAAAAACCCTAAAGGAACAAATGCACTGATGAATTTTTATACACTTTTTAAAGGTGACCCTCCTCTAACAGTTATTACAAAATATTGGCTATGTTTCCCATGTTGTGCAATATAGCCTTGTAGCCTGTCTTATACCTAATAGTTTGTACCTCCCCTTCCTCACCACCATATTGTCCTTCTCTTTTCACTGGTTTGTTCTCTATATCTGTGGTTCTGCTTCTTTTTTATTATATTCACTAGTTTGTTGTGTGTTTTTTTTTTTTTTTAGATTCCACATATAATTTATATCATACAGAATTTGTCTTTATCTGTCTGATTTAGGTCACTTAGCATAATGCCCTCCAAGTTCATCCATGTTGCTGTAAATTGTATTATTTCATTTTTTTTATGACTGACTTGTATTAATACATACATGTAATGGAATACACCTTCATTCACTCATTTGTTAATGGCTACTTAAACTGCTTCCATATCTTGGCAATTATAAACAAAGCTGCTATAAACATTGGTGCATGTATCTTTGGAATTAGTGTTTTTTTGAAATATATACCCAAGAGTCAAATTCCTAAGCCATATGGCAGTACTGATGATTTTTTTTAATGAACTAGATTATACTATAAATTAAAATGTTAAAATACAAAGTATACTGTAAAAAGTCAGAAAATAAATCATGACATTTTCAAACTGGAAGGTAAATTTCAGGTGTTCTAATTACCCTTCCCATTTTATAGCTGAAAATAATAGAATCTCATGAAAAGTTAAACTGCTTGACCAAATTTCTACTAATGAACACAGCTAATCAACAAAGGTCCATCTAGTCAAGGCTATGGTTTTCCAGTGGTCATGTATGGATGTGAGAATTGGACTGTGAGGAAAGCTGAGCGCCGAAGAATTGACGCTTTTGAACTGTGGTGTTGGAGAAGACTCTTGAGAGTCCCTTGGACTGCAAGGCGATCCAACCAGTCCATTCTGAAGGAGATCAGCCCTGGGATTTCTTTGGATGCTAAAGCTGAAACTCCAGTCCTTTGGCCACCTCATGAGAAGAGTTGACTCACTGGAAAAGACTCTGATGCTGGGAGGGATTGGAGGCAGGAGGAGGAGGGGATGACAGAGGATGAGATGGCTGGATGGCATCACTGACTCGATGGATGTGAGTCTGAGTGAACTCTGGGAGTTGGTGATGGACAGGGAGGCCTGGCATGCTGTGATTCATGGGGTCACAAAGAGTCAGACATGACTGAGCGACTGAACTGAACTGAATCAGACCCTAAATGTTGTGTTTCAAGTTTTTTTGGACTTAATATTTATTTCTTATTATAATATGTTTAAGGGGCTCAAAATTTTACAGATATTATTTATTTATAATAAAAACAGTGATAATGTAATGGTCATTTATTCATTTTGCAAAACTTTATTATGTTCATGTTATTTGCCAATTACTCTACAAGACCTTAAGCCACATTACAGAACAAAGCAGTCAAGTTCCCTACTCTCATAAGATGGATAATGAAACAGTGAGCAAACAAAGGTAATTTCCAAGTTATAATGATAACAAAGAAAATAAAACACGGCCATATGCTGGAAAGTGACTAGAATGTGGTCAGCTATGACCTTTGAGCTAAGGTACGAAAAATGAGATAGAGCTAATATTAAAAAGATATTGTGCCAAAGAGTCTCAAGAGGAGAAAATAAGAGGGGCAGGAATTCCAGAAAAAATATGCTTCAGCGTTTGAGAAACATACATGAATGCCAGAGCATAGGAAAGTGAGATGAGCCCCAGCTTATGGAATTAGTAAGGAATTTAAACTCAAATGCAAATGACAGTTGTTGGAAAATTAAAGGTAGGAAACTAATATGCTCTGATTTCCATTTTGAGAATTGCTTGTAGATAATAATTGCAAGAACATAACTGAACTGAACTGAATAGTACTAATATTGTGGTTTGTATCAAACTAATTCCACAATTGTAAAACCTGATGTTCAGTTCAGTTCAGTCGCTCAGCCTTGTCCAACTCTTTGAGACCCCATGGATGCCAGCACGCCAGGCTTTCCTGTCCATCACCAACTCCCAGAGCTTACTCAAACTCATGTCCACTGAGTAGGTGATGCCATCCAACCATCTCATCCTCTGTCGTCCCCTTCTCCTCCTGCCTTCAATCTTTCCCAGCATCAGGGTCTTTTCAAATGAGTCAGTTCTTCGCATCAGGTGGCCAAAATATTGGAGTCTCAGCTTCAGCATCAGCCCTTCCAAAGAATATTCAGGACTGATTTCCTTTAGGATTGACTGGGTGGATCTCCTTGCAGGCCAAGGGACTCTCCAGAGTCTTCTCCAACACCACAGTTCAAAAGCATCAATTCTTTAGCGCTCAGCTTTAATATAGTCTGACTCTCACATCCATTCATGACTACTGGAAAAATCATAGCTTTGACTAGATAGACTTTTGTTGGCAAAGTAATGTCTCTGCTTTCTAATATGCTGTCTGGGTTGGTCATAGCTTTTCTTCCAAGGAGCAAGCATCTTTTAATTTCATGGCTGCAGTCACCATCTGCAGTGATTTTGGAGCATTAAAGAATAAAGTCTGTCACTGTTTCCCCACCCATTTGCCCTGAAGTGATGGGACCAGATGCCATGATCTTAGTTTTCTGAATGTTGAGTTTTAAGCCAACTTTTTTACTCTCCTCTTTCACTTTCATCAAGAGGCTTTTTAGTTCCTCTTCACTTTCTGCCATAAGGGTGGTGTCATCTGCATATCTGAGGTTATTGGTATTTCTCCCAGAAATCTTGATTCCAGCTTGTGCTTCATCCAGCTTGGCATTTCGCATGATTTACTCTGCATATAAGTTAAATGAGCAGGGTAACAATATACAACTACTACTGCATCAGTGACCATTTGAACACATCACAGAGTATGAAAGCCACAAGGACTTCACTGGACATGATCCCAGATAAAAGGGAAAAGCCCTGAGATAAAACAATATTCTACCCCATATTTATTTTTTAGGGTGTTTGCTGATTCCCAGTACAGGGGAATACAGGCCAAGTAGGGGAAGGAGGAATTGACATTGCGCAGAGAAAATGCTAAGATTTAAACTGTCTATATAATCATTTTTGTGGTGATTAGTAATGCATGAGCCTGTGTATAGGAGAAAATAAACATACACAAAAGAAATGTTACTGAATATAACCCTCATAACAGAGAAGTTTTAAAAAAATTATAAGAGTACATTCTTAAATTCTTTGTCAATAAACTTGAAAATCCAGATGAAATGAGTAGCTTTAGGAAAATACAATTTCCTAAAGAGATAGAAAGAAATTTTTAGAAGATAGTTTCTATTTTAGAAAATGTACAGAAATTTATAAAAGAGCCCTCTCATAGATCCATTAGGCTCAGATGAGCATGTATGGTAATATAAAACCTAAAGATCAGAAAATACCAATTTTCAAATTCTAATTGTTAATTAAACTGTCCAGGGTATCCAAAATAAGGAAACTTATAAATTATTTTTGTGAAAGGTATATAAAATTAAACAGGATTCAGAAAGATTGCATGTAGAAACAAAAGATATTACTACCTCACCTTTATTCTGATAAATCTTAATATATTAGCAAATAAAATCCAATTGGCAATAAAAATATCATACTGTGAATAAAGTGATTTGGGCAGAAATTCAAGGGTGACTGAATACTGAAAAATATTTCCATCATATTCGGGAGAAATTCATGTAGTAATATTCACACATAGAGCTATTTGACATTATTGAATACCCATCCTTGATTAGAAAATGTCTCAATAATGTAGGAATTGACGGATACTTAATGTCATTTAATATTTTTTAATATATCAGTCCAAAGCCAGTGTTTAATGAAAAAACACAAGAGGTTCCTTAATAAAGTCAGAAACACAACTAGGAAAAATAGTATAGCCACTGATATGTAACACTGATTTTGAGACATTAAGCAACGCAACTGGGACACAAAAAGTGGCACACAGTAGGTCCCTGTTGTTTACCTGGTTTATATATAGTAGTGCGTGTATGTCATCCCAAACTTGATTCGTGTCTCCCTTCCCACCCCCCAACATCCCTTTTGGCACCCATAAGTTTGCTTTTTACGTCTCTGAGTCTGTTTCTGTTCCATAGGTAACTATATGTGTCATATTTTAGATTCCACATATAAGTGATATCATATATTTGTCTTTGACTTGCTTCATTTAATTGATAATCTCTAGGTTCATCCATGTTGCTGACAATACCATTAGTTAATTATTTTTGTTGCTGAGAAATATTCCATTGTATGTGTTTGTGTGTGTGTGTGTGTATGTACCACATCTTCCTTGTCCATTTATCTGTTAATACACATTTTGGTTGCTTCCAGGTCCTGGCTGTTGTAAATAGTGCTTCATTGAATACTAGGGTGCATGTATCTTTTTGGATTAGAGTTTTCTCTGAATATATGTTCAGGAGTAGGATTATTGGATCATGTGGTAGCTATGTTTTTACCTCATGCGAAGAGTTGATTCATTGGAAAAAACCCTGATGCTGGGAGGGATTGGGGGCAGGAGGAGAAGGGGACGACAGAGGATGAGATGGCTGGATGGCATCACTGACTTGATGGCAGTGAGTCTCAGTGAACTCTGGGAGTTGGTGATGGACAGGGAGGCTTGGCGTTCTGTGATTCATGGGGTCGCAAAGAGTCGGACAAGACTGAGCGACTGATCTGATCTGAGCTGAAGGACCCTTTGAACCGTTCTCCATAGTTGCTGCTTAGTCATTAAGTCATGTGAGACTCTTTTGCGACCGCTTGGAGTATAGCCTGCCAGACTCTCTGTCCATAGAATTTCCCAGAGGCTGTACCAATTTACATTTTTACCAACAGTGTAAGAGAGTTTCTTTTTCTCCACACCCTCACCAGTGTTTATTATTTGTAGACTTTTTAATGACACCCATTCTGATGTGAGGTGATTCCTTGTTGTTGTTTTGAGTTTCATTTCTCTAATAACTAGCAATATTATCATAGTTATTAATTATTAATAATTATACAATATAAAATAATAATCCTGAGGTATTATTTCTTATGTATCAAATAGTCAAAAATTCAAAAGCTGGACTATATATTATTTTGGTAAAAATGTGAGAAAATAGGCATTTCACAAACTTTGTTGGTGGGAATGAAAAATGGCTTAATCTCTATAAATATATATATGACCATCTAGTCAAATAGCCTATGCCTTTATCATAGATACAGGAAGATATATTGAGTAAAATAGAACATTAAATATTACTTTGACAGGGAACAATAAAGGTAGGAAGAGGTATGAACCCACCTGATTAAGTTGATCTATCTTAGCATACAATGGGGATAAACAATGTAATAAACTCCGTGATGTCATTCAGCAGGAAGTATACAATATTGCAAAGTTAAAAAAAAAAGAAGTTTTATCCCACTTTCAAAACTCAAAAAAAAAAAAAAAAGGACTGTTGTCTATAAAATGGAGCCTAAATATCATCTAGCCCCTTGATTTAACTAACTGCTTTCAGAAAGTATAGCAGCTGTAGGAATAAGCAAAGGACATGTTGAGGGGGGAAAATCAGTCAATATAGATATTAGAAATTCTGGAGGAGATATATCCTAGTTTATCCAGTGAAACAATGGACAAAATGTAGTAAATAGTTATAAAAGAGATGTAAGAGATATTTCAATGATGTGAACTGTGTAGAACTTGTTTGCATTCTGACAAATCAGAGAAGGCAACTCTGAAAAGACATTTAAGGGTAGTTAAGAAGTGTTAATATGAACTGAATATTAGGCGATATTTAGGAATTATTATTATTGCTAATGTATCAATGGCATGATGGTTATGTGAAAATACACTCATACCAAAGTTTTTATTAGTGAAATAAGAGGAAGTCTGTGGTTTGCTTTTTAGTGATGGTACATGGAGGGAGGAGGGAGGAGGGTTCAGGAGGGGGAACACGTGTATACCTGTGGAGGATTCATGTTGATATATGGCAAAACCAATACAATATTGTAAAGTTAAAAAATAAAATAAAGTTTAAAAAAAATAAATAAAAAAAATAAAAAGCAAAAGGAAAAGAGAGATTAGGTAAATGAGATATTTTGATAATTAATGACTATGGGTGATGGATATAAAATGGTTTGTTTTATCAGACTGTGTTCTTGGTGTAGTTTTGGAAAGTTGCATGATAATTTAAATTTACTAGCCCTGATTTGTGGTGGTAGTAGGTACATGGCATTGTTTTAAGAGATTTGGAATAGGATGATAAAAATGGATGGAGGAAAGTAAGTATGGGATATAATTTGGAAGCTCTAACAAGATAGGCTAATGAATTAATGAAGGCATTAAGGAAAAGAAAGAAATCAGATATGTCTCATAAATCTAAGGAAAGATTATGTGGAAAATATTTAAGTCTGTTCAAGGAAGAGTTCAAAGGAATATGGAATCAACCGAGTGAAGATAGATTACACATTCTTAGCATGGATAAGACTACTGGGAGAGAATATTAATGAAAGAGAAGAGAGAGAACATGGCCAAGGACACAATAATTTTATAGGTCCCTTGAAACAGAAGGAATAAGAAGTTGCCAATGACATCAGTTGTGCCAAGAGACAAAAAGTGTATAAGAAGATCTGACGATCACTAAGGAGTCAAATAAAATGTGGTTAGAAAAATCAAATTTGTATTTGGGTAGCATGGAGGCTATTGATATCCTCATGAATGACAGCTTCACATATTTCATTATTCCTCTTGAAAAATATAACACTGTGTGAGAGTGACCTGATAGGCAGAGAGTTGTATATTCTCTTCTAAGGTCATTGTAGACACTTATAAGATGCTTTCACTTCTGTATCCTCCAATGGTTAAGATATTACTTTCATGTGATTTAGATTTCCTGAAATTAGTTTTACCTTTGATCCTGTTTCTAAAATCTCTAATATTCTGAACACTGGACAAGATACCTGGTCATGGAAATAAGGCCTATGATCTTTCTAGACTGACAGGAGATATTACCAAATTAGGAGGGAGAGAACTGAAAACTGTCATTCTCATTAAAAGTTACATCTTATTTTCTATTAATAGCAGATTTTAAAATAGATTAAATGGAAGGAAATGCCTCAGGAGTGATCCTTGTTTTTTATTTTTAATATACAGGGAGAATTCATCCTTTTGATTCATTTTCTCTTCCCCATGTGTCATAACTTCTCTTGAATGTCTTAGCTTTTGAACTGGCATATATTGCATTCTAAATTGAGAACTTGCCCTGGTATATTTGGCCATATTTTTAGTGGCTGTTGACAGTTTTTTAACTCTGATAATGCAACAGTCTCTCTTGTGATTTTATTGCTACCCTTGTCTTCTGTGAATTTAGGGATCTGATTGTATAAACATGTTTATTATATAAAACAAAATTGACATTGCTTCTTTAATATCATCTAATATCAAGTCCTTGTTCAAACTTATCTATCTAAAAGTGTTGGATATATATTTTAACAATTTGAAAATAGGTAGAAGACATTGTGAATCATTACTTAAAATAAGAACTTTCTCTTCCATAGCTATATTATCATTGTCACAATTGAGAAAAGTAACAATAATCCCATAATAACTAACATACCATCCATTTCCAAATTTTCTCAGTTTTTACAAGACTATAAGAATATATTTTATAGTTTTTATGTCTTTGACCAGAAGATAACATAATTATTAGAATGTTGTGGCCATATTGGCACCTAAGGGAGGATGGAAAGTGTAGCTGAGTGGCCATGTTCTCGTTTTTTTTTTTTAATTAATTTTATTTTATTTTTAAACCTTACATAATTGTATTAGTTTTGCCAAATATCAAAATGAATCCACCACAGGTATACATGTGTTCCCCATCCTGAACCCTCCTCCCTCCTCCCTCCCCATATCTGACACTTAAAATGTTCTGTTTGCAAAGAGAATGAAAAATAGGCACTAAAGGACAGTCCATGGTCTTTATCCCTGGGGTAAATAGGGAAAGATAATAAGAGAAACTGCACAACAAAAAATATCATATATTTTGTTGACAGAAAGTCAATCTCCTAGTAACCCAAGTTCAGATAAGTTGGACTGATAAGTTGGACTTCTTCACTTCACCCTATGAAGTAGTGAAAATAGGGATTTAAAACTACTTGAAAATAAAAGACAAAGGTGTATGTGGACATGACCAGGAATGTAACAATCTTACAAATGAAGTATATTTTTTTGAAATTGGATCATGCCCACTTATAAGAATTTGATCTAAGAATTTGCTATCACAAAGTCCCAGATCACTAGAGCTAAATCAAACCAGCTAAGAATGATACTTCCTCAATCATCTTGCACTTGGTCACTTAGAACAAGTGAGAAACAACTCAGCCAGAACAGTTTCACTCTGTTCCTTTAGTGCCTTTCCATCTGGGGAGAACCTATGCTCAGAGGCAGTCTGGGTCTTACTTAATAGCCAGTGGGAAATACGACCCATTTACAGTACAGTTTCCTGCTTTTTATTCCTTTCACATCTCTGTATCCTTCATTAGAACCTCCCTTTTTGTCTACATATCTTTTATTATTCTACCATTACCATCTCATTTAATTAGATTTAGACTTAATTTAACCTTCCAGTGACAGAAAAACTGTCTGAAGCTTGCTCATCTCTTGAAGTTAGGGTTCATTTCCCATCTTATGATGTCTATATATGTTTGTGTGATTACACGAACTAATCAGTTCCTCCTATTCTTACTGCCGATACTTTTTCCCCTTAAATGCATCAGCCTAACAATTCCCTAAACCTCTGTTTATATTAAAAAAAAAAGTGAGTATATTTATACCTACACACATGTATTTGAAGGGATATAGAAAATACCTTATGTGTCAACAGGTCTTTATGTCTTTACCTATGTGCTATTTTGGAGTTCTTATAAAATATTTAGAAAAATCAGATTTCCTCCTAAAATTAAATTATAAATGAGACATAATGAACTCAGTTCAGTTCAGTTGCTCAGTTGTGTAGAACTCTTATCGACCCCATGAACTGCAGCATGCCAGGCCTCCCTGTCCATCACCAACTCCTGGAGTCCACCCAAACCCATGTACATCAAGTCGGTGATGCCATCCAATCATCTCATCCCCTGTCATCCCCTTCTCCTGCCCTCAATCTTTTCCAGCATCAGGGTCTTTTCAAATGAGTCAGATCTTCTCATCAGGTGGTCAAAGTTGGAGTTTCAGCTTCAACATCAGTCCTTCCAATGAACACCCAGGACTGATCTCCTTTAGGATAGACTGGTTGGATGTCCTTGCAGTCCAAGGGACTCTCAAGAGGAGTCTTCTCCAACACCACAGTTCAAAAGCATCAATTCTTCGGTGCTCAGCTTTCTTTATAATCCAACTCTCACATCCATACATGACCACTGGAAAAACCATAGCCTTGACTAGATGGACCTTTGTTGGAAAAGTAATGTCTCTGCTTTTTAATTTACTGTCTAGGTTGGTCATAACTTTCCTTCCAAGAAGTAAGTGTCTTTTAATTTCATGGCTGCAATCACCATCTGCAGTGATTTTGGAGCCCAGAAAAATAAAGTCAGCCACTGTGTCCACTGTTTCCCCATCTACTTGGCATGAAGTGATGGGACTGGATGCCATGATCTTAGTTTTCTGAATGTTGAGCCTTAAGCCAACTTTTTCACTCTCCTCTTTCACTTTCATCAAGATCCTAGAGCTTAGGTAACTGAATTCATTCAATTCATTCATTGAAACACCTAGCTCCTAAGTCTTGTGGTTAGAATGTGTCTTAAATGAATGTATTGGAAAATCTGAAGAAAATGTGTATCAACTGGAAGATTTGCTTATAACCTAAAGAGGCAACAAATGAAGAGAGAATTACAAAGAAAATGTTGCCAATGCCCAAATACACCCAATCTAGGAGAAAGAGGTATTAGCAAATTGATTATTAATATTTTCAACCCCATTAGCAGAACTATCATAAATGTAAGATAATTTGCTTTTGACAATTCTAGGCTTATGATGTTAAAATTCAGTTTATCTAATTCTCTGTTTTACTGATTTCATATTTAACTCCAAACTTTCAAATGTTGATTGGTTTCCCATATATCTTGCTATGGCAGTAATTTGCATACATGTGATGTTTATACTTCTCACTGACAATTAACATACTGACATTCTCATATCCTTTTATATAATAAGAACAAGTCTTTTGGTTACTGACTGCTTTGTACCTGACGAGAATACCTCCCTGACCTTTAAAGTGGAGAGTACACCTGAAATGTTTAAACCATTGAGGTTCACCCTGGTCCAGCCCAGCTGCAAAAATGCTTTGTTATGTTTCACAAATTAGAGTGCTCATTGTAATCACCAAGGGGGCTTTTAGAAAATAATTTAAGAAAAAAAGAAATGTGTATACCTGTGGCACTAATGGTAAAGAAGCTGCTTGCCAATGAGGGAGACATAAGAGAGGCTTGTTTAATTCTTGGATCGGAAAGATCCCCTGGAGAAAGACATGGCAACCCATTCCACTGTTCTTGCCTGGAGAAGCCCCTGGACAGAGGAGCCTAGAAGGCTACAAATCCATAGGGTCACAAAGAGTTGGATATGACTGAAGTGACTTAGCATGCACCCAAGACTTACCAAAACAGAAGAGTTGTTGGTAGGATCTAAGAATCTCTAATGCATAAAAATCACCCTAAGTCATTCTGATATGGTTAATCTAACAATAGGTCAGTGACAGCTATTTGTAAAACTGTTGTGACAGTGCTATTCTGTGCAATTGCCATCTGTATATTATTAAGAAATTTCTGCTCTTCTTAGGCAAATTCCATACACATGTGCCTCAGTTTTAGAACATATATATATATAAATATATATAAATTATACATAAATATATATAAATTATATGAATGTATATGTGTTAAGCAGTTATCACTTATATAACAATTAATACTTATCTCCAGACTGTATATAATCAATTCCCACAGTGATTTTAAATGAAGATTTACTCACAAAACATTGAGTGTTTTAAATTTTATTTTTATAGCATTTTAAAGATTACTTTACATTTACAGATATTACAAATATCAGCTATGTTACTTGTGTTGTACAACACATCCTTATGCCCAATTTTGTACCTCCCACTCCCCCACCCCCTAATGGCTCCTCCCACACTCCCTACTGGCAACTACTAATTTGTTCTCTTTGTGAGTCCACTTCTTTTTTGTTATATTCACTAGTTTGATGTATTTTTTAGATTCCACTTATAAGTAAAGGGATATGGTATTTGTCTTCTCTGTCTACCTTACTTCACTTAGCATCAGTTCAATTCAGTTCAGTCTCTCAGTCATGTCCAACTCTTTGTGACCCCATGAACTGCAGGCCTCTTTGTCCATCACCAACTCCTGGAGTTGCTCAAACTCATGTCCATTAAGTCAGTGATGTCATCCAACAGTCTCATCCTCTGTCGTCCCCTTCTCCTCCTGCCCTCCATCTTTCCCAGCATCAGGGTCTTTTCAAATGAGTCCATTCTTTGCATCAGATGGCCAAAGTATTGGAGATTCAGCTTCAGCATCAGTCCTTCCAATGAATATTCAGAACTGATTTCCCTTAGGATGGACTGGTTTTATCTCCTTGCAGTCCAAGGGACTCTCAAGAGGAGTCTTCTCCAAACTACAGTTCAAAAGCACCAATTCAGCTTTCTTCACAGTCCAACTCTGACATCTATACATGACTACCGAGAAAACCATAGACTTGACTAGACGGACCTCTGTTGTCAAAGTAATGCCTTTGCTTTTTAATAAGCTGTCATAACTTTTCTTCCAAGGAGCAAGTGTGTTTCAATTTCATGGCTGCAGTCACCATCTGCAGTGGTTTTGGAGCCCCCAAAATGAAGTCTGTCACTGTTTCCATTGTTTCTCCATCTATTTGCCATGAAGTGATGGGTCCAGATGCCATGATCTTAGTTTTCTGAATGTTGATTTTTAAGCCAACTTTTTCACTCTCCTCTTCCACTTTCATCAGGAGGCTCTTTAGTTCTTCACTTTCTGCCATAAGGGTGGTGTCATCTGCATATCCGAGGTTATTGATATTTCTTTTGGCAATCTTGATTACAGCTTGTGCTTCATCCAGTCCAGCATTTCTCATGATGCACTCTGTATATAAGTTAAATAATCAGGGTGACAATATACAGCCTTGACATACTCCTTTTCCTATTTGGAACCAGTCTGTTGTTCCATGTCCAGTTCTAACTGTTGCTTCTTGACCTGCATACAGATTTCTCAGGAGGTAGGCCAGGTGGTCTGGTATTTCCATCTCTTGAAGAATCTTCCACAGTTTGTTGTGATCCACACAGTCAAAGGCTTTGGTATAGTCAATAAAGCAGAAATAGATGTTTTTCTGGAACTCTCTTGCTTTTTCAATGATCCAGCAGATGTTGCAATTTGATTTCTGGCTCCTCTGCCTTTTCTAAATGCAGCTTGAATATCTGGAAGTTCATGGTTCACTTGAACTTGGAGAATTCAAGAGCTTGGAGAATGTGTAGTCTATCTTAATGCAAAGATAATTGTTAAACTATGGCTACAGTGAATCATATCCTTTGGACAATCTTCTATAAATATTTCATCCATCAGTCAAATAATGTTTATAGAATACATATATGTTGTATAGATGTTGTCACTAGGTTCAGTTTATTTTTGTACTGTTTCAATTGATATATTCATGGATTAATATAGGCAGCATTTAAATAAAAATAGTACTGGCCAGGATTGATAAGTATGAAGGAAGAGCAGTGGCACAGTGCCCAAGAGTTCAGAGGAGAGAGAGAGAGAGATCTCTTCTAGTTTATGGGGTCAGAGATTAATGGAGTAGATGGTTACATACAAACCGAGCTGCATTCTTGGGAGGGTTTTGGCATGTGGAGGGGTGATCTCAGGAAGGGAAGAAGATGTCCTATTCATAAAAAGCAAACAAATCAAAGGGGGATAAAGTGAAGGGAGAAGAGTGAAAGGAGAAAACAAGGCAAATGGGGGTGGATAAAGAATTGTTCATAAGACCATGAGATAATTTTAATTGCCTTGCTGGGGCACTGTTTTAAAAATTATGATTATAATTTTTTGTGGAGGTCTAGAGAGTTGCTGGAAGTGCTTCAGAAACCAGAGCAGGGGAGGATTCCAAATAGCCAAACAAACAGAGCCACTATCTGGGTTTCAACTAGAGAAGCTCATCTATATTCTCCTCCACCTCCACCCCCTTATTTTTTCTTTTTTGGTGAGGAGAATCAGCTTTGGTTTAAAGTACTAGAAATACTACTTAAATTTAAGGGAAGTAGAAAGGATAATTGGTGAGTAAAGAGACTAGAGAAAGGGCAGGATTATAGCCAGGTTTCAGGAAATTAAATTGAGGAGTGAGGATTGGAATATTTCTGCTGCTGCTGCTAAGTCGTGTCAGTTGTGTCCGACTCTGTGTGAGCCCATAGACGGTAGCCCACCAGGCTCCCCCCTCCCTGGGATTCTCCAGGCAAGAACACTGGAATGCGTTGCCATTTCCTTCTCCAATGCATGAAAGTGAAAGTGAAAAGTGAAAATGAAGTCGCTCAGTCGTGTCCAACTCTTAGTGACCCCATGGACTGCAGCCCACCAGGCTCCTCCATCCATGGGATTCTCCAAGCAAGAGTACTGGAGGAATATTTCTAGAACATACCTATTTTTTAGCTTCACATGGCTACTTGTGATATGTGACACATAATTGTTCATATTTTTCAAATAGTTCACATCAGGTTGACATGGCTGTCTGCCACTTCCTTTACCTTGCATCTCAACTCATGGCATCACTATTAGAGAATAGCTACATTTCCTATCAAGGTCCTATTTGAAACATCACAAGAAGAAAAAAAATTTTTTCTGCATCAGGTTTCTCTCCCTAGACTAATTAATTGGGATAGGAGGGGAATAGAGTATCAAAGAAGCTGCCTCATCTATTTCTCTTATCATCCTCACTCAATCCATTCTGTCTATACTCAAATTCTCTCTGTCTTACACTTGGCAAGCAGGCACCTACCTTAGGGCTGACATTAGTGTGTCTCTCTGCCTGCAACATAAGACACTAGGAAATGGGAAAGTAATAGAGCTGAAAATTTGCAGTGCTCCATGGAAATTGAGCCATGTGTCTGAAAGGTAGGTCATGATTAAATTAGAGAAATTATTATTATGCTGTTGCTGATCATCAGTCACTAAGTCATGTCCAGCTCTTTGTGACCCAATGAATTGTGCACACCAGGCTTCCCTGTCCTGCACTATCTCTTGCAGTTTGCTCAGATTCACATCCATTGAGTCAGTGGTTCTAACCATCTTCTCTTTTGCCTTCAATGTTTCCCAGCATCAGGGTCTTTTCCAATCAGTTGGCTTTTCACATTAGGTGGCCAAAGTATTGAAGCTTCAGCTTCAGCATCAGTCCCTACAATGAATATTCAGGGTTAATTTCCTATGGGATTGACTGGTTTGATCTCCTTGCAGTCCAAGTGGCCCTCAAGAGTCTTCTGTAGCACCATGATTCAAAGGCATCAATTCTTTAACTCTCAGCTTTCTTTGGTCCAACTCTCACATCCGTACATGACTACTGTAAAAAACCATAGATTTGATTATGTTGACCTTTGTTGACAAAGTAATGTCTTTGCTTTTTAATACTCTGTCTAGGTTTGTCGTAGCTTTCTTTCCAAGGAACAAACATCCTTTAATTTCATGGCAGCAGTCACCATCTGCAGTGATTTTGAAGCCCAAGAAAATAAATGTGTTACTGCTTCCATTTTTTCCCCTTTCTATTTTCCACGAAGTGATGGGACTGGATGTCATGATCTTAATTTTTGAATGTTGAGTTTTAACCTAGCTTTTTCACTGTCCTCTTTCACCGTTATCAAGAGGCTCTTTAGCACTTTTTGCCATTAGAGTGATATCATCTGCCTATCTGAGGTTGTTGATATTTTTCCTGGCAATCTTGATTTCAGCTTGTGATTCATTCAGCCTGACATTTTGCATGCTGTATCTTGCATATAAATTAAATAAGCAGGGTGAAAATATACAGCATTGTTGTAATCCTTTCCCAATTTTGAACCAGTCCATTGTTCTATGCAAGATTCTAACTGTTGCTTCTTGATCCTCATAGAGGTTTCTCAGGAGACAGATAAGGTGGTCTGGTATTCACATATCATTTAAGAATTTCCCACAGTTTGTTTTGTTCTACACAGGCAAAGTCTTTAGTGTAGTCAATGAAGCAGAAGTAGTTGTTTTTACAGAATTCCCATGCTTTCTCTATGAGCCAATGATTGTTGGCGATTTGACCTCTGGTTCCTCTGCCCTTTCTAAATCCCACTTGAACATCTGGAAGTTTTCGGCTCACATACTACTGAAGCCTAGCTTGAAGGATTTTGAACATAACCTTACTAGCTGCAAAATGAGCACAATTTTGCAGTAATTTGTAGTAATGCTTCCTCATGACCACTTGATTTCACACTCCAGGATGTCTGGCTCTAGGTGAGTGACCATCATTATTTGGGTTATCTGGATCATTAAGACCTTTTTTCTGTAGTTCTTCTGTGTATTCTTGCCACCTTTTCTTAATCTCTTCTGCTTCCTTTGGGGCCATATCATGTCTGTCCTTTATTGAGCCCATCTTTGCGTGGAATGTTCCCTTGGTATCTTTAATTTTCTTGAAATGACTTCTAGTCTTTCCCATTCTGTTGTTTTCCCTCTATTTCTTTGCATTGACTACTGAGGAAGGCTTTCTTATCTCTCCTTGCTATTTTCTGGTACTCTGCATTCAGATGGGTATATCTTTCCATTTTTGTCTTTCCTTTTGCTTCTCTTCTTTCTTCAGCTATGTAAGGGCTCCTCAAACCACTTTGCCTTCTTGCATCTCTTTTTCTTTGAAATAGTTTTGATCACTGACTCCTATACAGTGTTATGAATATCTATCCATAGTTCTTCAGGCACTCTTTCTACCAGATCTAACCCCTTGAATCTATTCATCACCTCCACTGTATAATGATAAGAGATTTGATTTAGGCCATACCTGATTTCCCTACTAGTTTTCCCTACTTTTTCTTAAATTTAAGCCTGAATTTTGCAATAAGTAGCTTATGATCTGAGCCACAGTTAGCTCCAGATCTTGTTTTTGCTGACTATATAGAGCTTCTTCTCATCTTCAGCTGCAAAGAATATAATCAATCTGATTTCAGTATTGACCATCTGGTGATGTCCATGTGTAGAGTCACCTCTGTGTTATTTGAAAAAGATTTTTCCTATGATCATTGTATTCTGTTGAAAAAATTCTAACCTTTGCTTCATTTTGTACTTTAAGGCCAAAGTTTCCTGTTACTCCAAGTATTGTTTACTTCCTACTTTTGCATGCCATTACTGTATGATGACATTACTCAGATATGCAGATGACACCACCCTTATGGCAGAAAGTGAAGAGGAACTCAAAAGCCTCTTGAAAAAAGGTGAAAGTGGAGAGTGAAAAAGTTGGCTTAAAGCTCAACATTCAAAAAATGAAGATCATGGCATCTGGTCCCATCATTTCATGGGAAATAGATGGGGAAACAGTGGAAACAGTGTCAGACTTTATTTTTGGGGGCTCCAAAATCACTGCAGATGGTTACTGCAGCCATGAAATTAAAAGATGCTTACTCTTTGGAAGAAAAGTTGTGACCAACCTAGATAGCATATTCAAAAGCAGAGACATTACTCTGCCAACAAAGGTTTGTCTAGTCAAGGCTATGGTTTTTCCAGTGGTCATGTATGGATGTGAGACTTGGACTGTGAAGAAAGCTGAGTGTGGAAGAATTGATGCTTTTGAACTGTGGTGTTGGAGAAGACTCTTGAGAGTCCCATGGACTGCAAGGGGATCCAACCAGTCCATTCTGAAGGAGATCAGCCCTGGGATTTCTTTGGAAGGAATGATGCTGAAGCTGAAACTCAGTACTTTGGCCACCTCATGCGAAGAGTTGACTCATTGGAAAAGACCCTGATGCTGGGAGGGATTGGGGGCAGGAGGAGAAGGGGACGACAGAGGATGAGATGGCTGGATGGCATCACTGACTCGATGGATGTGAGTCTGAGTGAACTCCGGGAGTTGGTGATGGATAGGGAGGCCTGGCATGCTGTGATTCATGGGGTCGCAAAGAGTCAGACACGACTGAGCAACTGAACTGAACTGACTGTATAATGAAAAGGACATCTTTTTTTTGGTGTTAATTCTAGAAGATGTTATAGGTCTTCATAGAACCATTCAGCTTCAGCTTCTGCATCAGTGGCTGGGGCATAGACTTGGATTACTGTGATATTGTATGGTTTGCCTTGGAAACAAACTGAGATCATTTTGTTGTTTTTGAGATTGCACTCAAGTACTGCATTTCAGACTCTTTTGTTGACTATGAGGGCTACTCCATTTCTTCTAAGGGATGCTTGCCCACAGTATTAGATATGATGGTCATCGGAATTAAATTTGCCCATTCCCATCTTATTTTAGTTCACTGATTCCTAAGATGTCGATGTTCACACTTGCCACTTCCTGCTTGACCATGTCCAAGAAACACCAGACAGTGGAAGGACAGTCTAGCTTGATAACAGTTTTGGTGGCTAGGAAGGCACTATTGCTGAATTTTTATTTCTGACCCTCAAGTTAGTCTCTTGATACCATATCATGAATACCTTCTCAACTCTCCATGTATTTTCCCATCACTTCTACTAGATTTGCAATTCCAAAGAGGAGCAAAATTTTCACCCTGTTAGGTTTCAGTTCTTTCCCTACCTCAGATGGGGTGAGATAAAGTGGGAATCAGGAACTTGGTTTTACTGAACCTCATAAACAGGAAATTTCCCCGAAAAGAATAATCTTCAGATTCTGGGTAGTAGAGAAAATGACAGATATGGCTAAAACCCTTTCCTATTGTAGTTTTTCAACTCCTTAAATATAGTAGTAAAAGTAAAATGCCACAATCAAATTGAAATTGAGTTAAAATCTGATTTATATGTCAATTGTGGTACTGTTAGGTTCTTACATTTACCCTAATATTTGCAACATTTTATTTATTTAATTTTGATATTTAATAATAATTGTTATGCTATATTTTAGCAAAATGTGTTACCCATTTAACTCTATTTTTATTTTCATAAAACATTATAAAAGCTGTTCTATTAAAAAAAATCCTGATTTTTTAATATTCAGCCTTAAAAAGTCCCCTCTGAAATATCTCACCTCTGAAAACAGAATACAAAAATGTAAATCATGAAACATATTCTTATTTTCCTTGTGTTAGACTATCAACTTTCTCTTGGTCTTGAGAGATTCATTAGTTTTTCAAAGTCTATATTGTTAGACTTGCCACAGGAGACTCTCAGATTCCAGTAATCGGAGCTCATGGCCAACTCTTTTCTGATGACTTGCTACAGAATATTTGAAAGGCCATTAACATGCAGTGCATTGAGCCGCTTCAGGGTTTGCAACTGTATTGGAGAAACAGAGAACAACTTATACAATTCCTCTGGGGTGTGTATAAATCTCTTCAACTCCTGATGTGTATCCTGTATTAATAACCAAAACCAAGCAGGATGGAGCAATCGTAAAAGGAAGAGAACATTAATCTTTTTTCTTTTCTAAACATTTCTCCCACTTCCACAGTCTCCAAATCTCCATTCTACAGTAAATGTAAAAGCTTTTTGCTTGATACTTCACACATTTTGCTGCTTTTTCTTTTTTTCTTAAAAAATTATGAATTATTTAACAGTTCATAATATTTTGACCCATGCCCTCTTTTCTTCAGTGCTATTTGTCAGTGCGCATCTTCTCCACTGCATGTTGTGTGTCTTTTGTGTTCAAGATGCCGAAAGTCAGGTGCTCTTCTGCCTCTTAGATACTCTGGGCAGTAGTCAGATGGTCCTGGACATGGACCTTGGCATTTCTTGTCCATTTTGCTTGGTTGCTTCTCCTATTTTCCAATCATTGATGCCAAACGGTGGCTGTTTTTGCCTCTCCTATTTAACTCCCAGGTAAAATTTGCTTTCCCAGTGTCATTACCTATTTAATAATGAACTGAATTTTTTCCATTAAACCCAGTTTTTCACTCTAATCCCAGATGTGACTAACACAGCCACCTTGTTCTCTCAAAGTGACACCAGTAATATGGTCCCTAAATGATTGTCTTGTTTATCCTCCCTAAGGGATCTGTACATCTAATTTTCTTTCTCAAAAGAAAACCTCAGAATTATTAATCTAGTGGAAGAATGGATGTGTAGTCTCCTTTTTCATGTAATTACAGCTTCGTAGTTTCATGAATTTACTATAAGTATCTTGATAAAAACCTACAAGAAGATAAATTCCTCAAGATATTTAGGTTTATTTTTCTCTTTTACTGCTTCAGATCAGATCAGATCAGTTGCTCAGTCATGTCCGACTCTTTGTGACCCCATGAATCGCAGCACGCCAGGCCTCCCTGTCCATCACCAACTCCG